>NC_137798.1:102826622-103131622 GCF_963383645.1 Muscardinus avellanarius
TTACCAGAAGGTTGACTTCGACCAAGCCCCTAACCCCGCGGAGCTCTCGCTTCTCGCCTGTAAACAGGCGCGGTTGTAGCCCTTGCGTGCTTACTAGCAGATGGTCCTCTGGTCACAGGAATACTTGCCGAGGATGCCGCTGAGGTATTTTAAGGCGCTGCAAGGTGTGCAAGTCATGTAACTATTTCAGCGGCAGGCCTCAGGTCAGTTAACACATTCTCCTAAGCAGTGGAAAGAAGAAAGATTGTCATCCTTATTATCAGGAGAGCAAACCAAGTCCTGGCACTGCGTGCTGGTGCAGCTCCTTTATACAGTAATAAGGTCAGAACGGTGAGCTGACCCAGGTCAGGGTTTCTTGAGAAGCATATAGTTCTGAGCAAATCAGACAGGCTTTGTTTTCTAGTATACACTGTTCTGGGAAGCTCATAATGTTCAGCAAATTATTACCAATTGATAGAAATCTCATATTTCTTAGATTTTTAAAGGCTACCTGACTTTAGTATATTAGAGCTGAGTTTATGAAATAAACTCACCACACACACACACACACACACACACCCGTTAAAAAAAACCACAATGATCACAGTAAATCTTTTCCTGTTATATAGTACCTTGCAGTATACAAAAGCTTTTTCATAGTTCTCGCAGTATCCATAGGTCAGGTAAATATTCTCATTTTATTGATGAGAAAACCGGGACTCAGAGAAACAACTTATCCAACGTCACACATTTTGTCATTGGCAAACTTGGGACTGAACTTTTGCTAAATGCAAACTGCATTTATGTCTACTGTCAGTTAATCCATTTAATAGTTTTATGAATAGTTATTAGCCATTTTATATCTGAAGATCAGAGTGTTTCAAATTAAATTGTTCAGGATTAACGGTGAGAAAATAACAGAGCTGAGTGTGTGTGTGTGTGTGGTACTGGGGTTCCTGGAAGCCCTTCTACCTCAGGCTACACTCCCAGACCCTATTGGAAACAGGGTCTCTTGAGCCAGCACGGTTGTCTTCGAACCAGCGTGATCCTCCTGTCTTCACCTCCCAACTGCGGGGATTCCAAGCGTGCGCCACCACGCCCGGCCAGAGCTAATATTTAAGTCCTGCTGTGTTTGATTCCAAAACTCAATTCTGCTATGCTCATGGGGTCTCAATTCATTTCTTCCTTGATTATTTTAAAAAGAAACTTACGTGCTGGCGGCGTCCGGGCCCAGAATCTCACTCCTCTCACTTGCTGCCTCTAGTGTTCATGGGTCTCTAACTTAAGTTGTCTAGCGTATTCCTGTACTGTCACTGGAATGTGAAGGGTGTGTTCAGTTGTTTTTATTTGTATGCTGGAAGAAAACACACACACACACACACACACACGCATTTATCTATTCAATGTTGCTGGTTGCTAGGCATGGTGGCACACGCCTCTAGTCCCAGTACTCCGGAGGTTGAGACAGGAGGATTGCAGGTTCTCCACCAGCCTCAGCAACAAAGCAAGGTCCTCAAAAATTTAGACCCCATTTTGAAATAAAAATAAACAACAAAAAAAGACTAAATGTATAGCTCAGAGGTAGAATGCCCCTGGGTTCCATCCCCAGGACCTCACCAAAAAAAATAAAAAGGCTAAATACAGTACATACAACAAGAGTTCCAAACAGTTGTCATAAGCTTGGGGCTTCCTTAACTGTATGGACAATACTGTTGGGGTGAGTTCTCAGCTCAGGAACTCGGGGTCTGCAGGGTTCTTGGCTAACGTGACGGAAAAGAATTTCCGCACGCGCCAGTTAGAGACATAGACAGAGGTTTATTGGGGGAAAAGGGAGGAAATACACGTTCAAGAGAGAATGCGGGCCACCTCAAGGTGAGGAAGGCATTTTGGGGAGTTCAGGGTTCTCTTCTTATAGGGGACTTTCGTGAGGGGTGGCTAGAGAAGGTCTGTGAGGATGAGCTCAGCCCGGTAGTCCCAAGGCGGTTTATGGTGGGCAGGTGGTCTGGCAGCCTTAGGGTGGATGAGCTCAGTCCAGTAGTCCCGAGGCGCTTCCTGATGGTCTGTGGTCAGGTCAGCTTTAGGGTGGATGATCTCGGGTTGATTGGGGTCCTCATTAGTTGATTGACGGATAAGATAGGATATCCTAAACTATAGGTTTTCTCAGAGATATTTATTGTTAATTCTAGGATCTACAGGTTTCCCAAGAATTTATGGTAGAGTCAGGCCTGGGAAGAGAACTGGGTTGTGGACTAGAGGCAGAGGCACTTCAGCTCCAGGTTCTTATGTCAAAGTTATATTTTTACTTTTCCTTCCTGTCTGTCTCCTTTCTACCTACTTATTCCTTCTATCCTACATCAATACTACTGTTGAGTAAAAGCATTATACAGAATTATAAAAAATAAATGATGGCTTGAGTAATAAATAACTGCAAGTCAAACAAAAAGGCAAGCTGTAGGAAAACATATACAGGATCTTCTCATAACATACGCAGAAAAGCGCAACTCTGAGCGGGGTCTTTGCGGTCAGAGACTGCGCCAGTGCTTGATCCTGGCCAGAGTGCTTCACTGAGCAAATTGGAGCTTTATGTATCTATCTCATGAGCTTTTTAAAGAATCAAATGATATAATGCACATTCCACCTCCCAGCCCTATTTTTTATTTTATTTATTTATTTATATTTTTGGTGGTACTGGGGATGGAGCCCTTCTACCTCCGGGCTACCCTCCCAGACCTATTTTCTATTTTTTATTTGGTCTTTGAACCTGCACGATCCTTCTGTCTTCGTTCGCCTCCCGAGCATGGGGATTACAAGCGTGCGCCACCACGCCCGGCTTATTCTTTATTTTGAAACAGGGTCTCACTGAGTTTCAGAGGGCCTCACTAAGTAGCTGAGGCTGTCCTGGAACCACGGTCCTCCTGTCTCAGCCTCCCAAATGATGGGATTACAAGTGTGCACCACCATGCCCGGCTGCCAGTTCTTTTTTGATGGATAGCTTTTTGCTGTTGGAAATCATATTTGTGCCTAATGAAAACATTATTGTGCCCTTTTGCTTTTACTTTATTCTTTTATTTATTTACTGGTAATGGTGTAGAGGATGGAACCCAGGGGCATTTACCTCCACGCTACACCCCTAGCTCTTTTTTATTTTGAAACAGGGTCTTGCTAGGTTGCTAAGAATCTTGGTGAGTTGCTGAGGCTGGTCTTGAACCTGCAGTCCTTCTGTCTCAGCTTCACAGGTGTTCATAAGGATTCCAAGTGTGCACCACCAGCTCAGCTTTATTTTTTATTCTGAAACAAGGTGTCGCTAAATTGCTGCGTCTGGCTTCAAACTTGCAATCCTCTTGTCTCAACCTCTCAAGAGTTGGAATTATAGATGGGCCTCACCATGGTCTACTGATCTTAACTTACTCCATGGTCATTAAGGACACAGACCATGAAGCCTAAGGTAAGTGTTAGCGCCTCTTCCACTTCGCAACTCTGTAATCTTGGGCAAATTTCTTCCCCTCTTTGTACCTTAGATTCTCATTTAAAAAATGGGACAATGTCATGGAGGCCCACTCTTTTTCACCCCCTGGGATTGTCAGTTGATACATTCAAGGATGTAGAGTAGCCCGCGGCACAGGCGGTGCTCGGCGGTGTCGGCGTTTATTGTGAAATGGTGGTGTGGTGGGAGCTCTTCCTTGAGGCACATGGAGCGCGTCTGTGCAGAGGTGTTTGAGCACCCCGGCACTTCAGAGAGACCCCTTGAGCGGTAGCTCCCTTCCCCTGAGAGGCCGCTGCGTGCAAGTCTGTGTCTTTGGACAGAGGGCGCAGCTCCTTTGCTCATTTGCCTTTTGGGCTCCTGTTTGTCTCGTTAGTTATAACCTACTCGTTTCTTACTGTCTTGACAGCAATTTAAAACCTTTAGGAGGGTTTCTTGTTTGCTGGTTTTTTGACTTTTTTTCTGAATTGATCTTAAAACTCCTAACCCCCAGCTGGGTTTGGTGGTGCATGCCTGCAATCCCAGTACTTTGGAGGCAGGAGGATTGCAAGTTCTAGGCCACGCTCCGCAACCTAGTGAGTCCCTGTTACAAAATAAAAAAATACGAAGGGCTGGGATGTAGTTCACAGGTTAAACACCCCCGGATTCTGTCCCTAGCATCAAATCTGAAAACAAAAGACCTTGCCCACCATTGCTAGGAATGGGAGTCACTTTTGTTTTTTCAAGATCAGTGCTGTTAAACTGGGCATGGTGGCAAATACTTATAATCCCAGTACTTGGGAGGCTGAGACAGGAGGATTGTAGGTTTGAGGACAGTCTCAGCAAGTAGGGAGACTCTTCATCAACCTAGCAAGACTTTGTTTCGGAATAATAATTAAAGACTAGGACTGGGGGTATATTGTAGCTGAGAGGTAGAATGCCCCTGGGTTCAGTCCCAAAGACACACACACACACACACACACACACACACACATCATACTCAGACTTAAAAAGAAAGTGATAGCTCCTGTGTGGCCCTGGGGAACTGGGCATCTGCGTCTGCTGGAGCGGGAGTGGCCGCCTTGGTGGCGGGGCTTGGGCCTCAGCACATCAGCCCGGCCTTGGCGGCGGGGCTCAGGCTCAGCGCATCAGCTTGCCTTACAATGGCAAGCACAGTGTTACGGGGAAAGGTTATGAAAGAGCTGACTGAAGGGGCTCGGTACTCTTGCTTTTGCTCCTCTGTGGCTCCCAGCGGTGGCAGAGTGCAGGTTCTCAGCTGGGCACTTGCCACTGGGGCCAGGGAGTTCTTGGTACTGGAGAGCTGCCCTCTCCTGGAGGTACTGACCAACATCCCTGGTCCCTGCTCACTCGGTACCAGGAGCAGCGCTCCCACCACAGCTGTAATAGCTGAAGCAGTCTCCAGAACTTGTAAAATATCTCTGCAGGGCAGAATGGGCCTTAGTGAAAGTCGCTGCAGAGTCTCAAACTCCACACAGACCAGACTCCCCTGAGCGTTTGCTAGAACAGGCTGCTGGGTGCTGTCTTCCCGGAGTCTGCAGTTCCCGACGTCCGAGGATTTTCACATCTAACAAACTCCCAGGTGCTGCTGCTGCTGCTGCTGCTGCTGCTGGCAAAGGATGCGCTTGGGAGCGCACTGGTGTGAGGACGAGCACTGGACATGGGCGCCGGACGCTTCGGGTCTGTTGCCGTCTCCGACAGCAGTCGTGTCCTAGGCCGGGGCCACGGTTCCCTCTCCTGGGTCAGAGTGCAGAGACTGGACTGGCATTTTCCTTAGGCCACTCCCCACACCAGTGAAGCCTAGGGCCCTTCAGTGTTTCTATTATTTTGCTGTGATGGTTCTCAAGGTGCATTCTCAACATTTCGGGTATCTGAAGGCATGCACGCCTTTATCCTCATTTTCTTTTCTCTATTATTGGCACTGGGGATTGAACCCAGGGGCATTCTGCGTCTGAGCCACACACCCCCTCCTTGTGTGTGTGTGTTGGGGGGGTGTTGGAGATTGAACCCAGGGACGTTCTACCTCTGAACTACACCCCCAGTACAGTGTCTTGCTGAGTTTGCTGCGGGTTTCTCTAAATTGCTGAGCCTAGCTCTGGCCTGGGAGCCTTCTGTCCCAGCCTCCCAAGTACTGGGATTATAGGCATGCGCCACTATGCCTGGCCCTCCAGACCTCCTTATTTTTGTTTTGGAACAGAGTCTCACTAAGTTGCTGGGAGTCCTGCTGTGTTACTGAGGCTGTCCTTCAACCTGTGATCCTTCTGCCTCAGCCTTCCTACTACTGGGATTACAGGCGTGTACCATTACCTAGCTTTTATTCTGTGTTTTCTTTGGAGTCTACAGAAGAATTAAATAGTTTGAAAGTGAGTTGTAGAAAGTAATCAAGTACTAAATTTCATGTTAGTGAGAATATATCTTTTGAAAAACAACTCTAGTTCCAGCTGTAGCCAGCCACCTAGCAAATCCCAGTATGGCATTAGCAGCCAATAGAAAGGTCTCAGTCAGTTTGTCCTCATCCCTATTAATTTTTTTTTTGAACCCAGGGGCATTCTACTTCTGAGTTATACCCATAGCCCTATTTTTTATTCTTTATTTTGAAACAGGGTCTCTGAGTTGTAGAGGGCCTCACTAAGTAGCTGAAGTCTCAGCCTCCTGTCTCAGCCTCCCAAGTACTGGGATTACAAGTATGTGCCACCATGCCCAGCCTCATCTCTATTAATTTAAATACTATGACAATTGGTTGGGTGTTGGACCTTTTTGTTAAGAAGGAATAGAAACAACGCTGCACAACTCATGAGATGAAATACAAATAAGTCTCTTTTAGAACCTAGGAAGCAATGCCATTTTGGATGAACAAAAACACTACCTTGTATATTTTAGTAAAAAAAAATAAATAAACAGAGAAGGTCTAATGATCAGAAATGAATTTGAGAAAGGAAACTCGCTATTTGAGGGAATGAAATATATTTATCTAGTGCAGGACTTCTCAAGTTAAAACTTTCAGTGAAGTACATATTTATATAATTTCTTTATCATTGTCTCTGAACACATCAGATGTCTTAAGTGAAGGTCTTCCTTTCGGTGCTTGTAGATTGGCAAGGAGTTGCATGTTCAGAATTGGTACTAGACTCCAGATCAGCTTTTCAAAACATAAAATCTCAAATAGAAAGAAAAAAAGAGCCGGGCGCGGTGGCGCACACTTGTCATCCCAGCATCCGGGAGGCTGAGACCGGAGGATCGCGGTTCGCGGACAGCCTCAGCTACTTAGTGAGGCCCTCTGCAACTCAGTGAGACCCGGTTTCAAAATAAAGAATAAAAAATAGGGCAGGGGGTGTAGCTCGGAGGTCGAATGCGCCTGGGTTCCATCCCCAGACCTGCAAAAAAAAAAAAAAAAAAAAAAGAAAAAGAAAAGAAAAGAAAAAGAACTGCTGCTCTCTTAGGAGCCAGGACAGATGCTCTCAGACCTGTGTGGTCTCCTTCTAGATACACATTTTTATACCTCTTCTTGGTTTTCCTACCTTCAAAAAAAGAAAAAAACCAGCTAGTGATGTAGAGGACTAGCCTAGGCAACATAGTGGGACATCTCAAACAGACAGACAGACAGACAAACCATCCTTCCTCCCTATCTTGCCTATAGATACTTGGAGTTCCTCTGGTGTTCATTCATTTGGTCTCCATTTCTAACGGCCATTGCTGTATGGCCGCCGCAGAGATCCCATGTGGCCTTAGCAGTCCATGGGAAGGTCTAGTCCATTCGCCTGGTCCTCAGAACTTCCCTTCCTTTCTTGTTTTCATGAGACATTTACATACCAAAGCACTTGGAATCCATTCATTCTTCCACTTCTTTTAGTTCATCCATTTTTAAGTTTGTTACTCATTCACGCCAGGACCTCCAGTTCCCAGCCTCTGTGGAAAATACAGATGTGCACAGCCATTGTCTGACTGATTCGATTTCTCCTTTGACTTCACATTTCTTCTGCTGACTAGTGTAGGCTGAGTTTATTTGTTCTTTCATTTGGTTTGTGACTACCAAGCACTGTTAAGTTGGAAAGAAAGGGGTGACAGGGATGGGTTTGTGAAGATGGGGAAATTAGGATTAATATGGTAACCGCCTCAGAATACCAGAGCCTCTAGGAAGTCTAGAAAGCCATGACTCAGATGATCCATTTTTCATCTTTATGAAACCTCTAAGTGAGATAAAGAGAATTCAGAGAAGCACCAAGCACTGGAAGCTCTGGAAAGCAAGGTGATCTGATCGAAATTAACTTCAAACACTTGAAAAGTTTTCAAAGTAAAGAAGATGTGAATAAGACAGAAGCTAACATAGTCTAGATGGGAAAGAACTCTTGTTTTTTTTTTGTGTGTGTGTGTGTGTATTGGGGGTTGAACCCACTGCCATCTTTTTTTTTTTGGTTATTTTCAGTACTGGGGACGGAGCCCAGGAGCATTGTACTTCCGAGCTACACCCCTAGCCCCATTTTTTTTGTGTGTGGTACTGGGGTTCATGGAAGCCCTTCTACCTGCGGGCTACACTCCCAGACCTAGGAAACAGGGTCTCTTAAGCCAGCACGGCTGGCTTCGAACCTGCGCGATCCTCCTGTCTCCGCCTCCCAAGCGCGGGGATTACAAGCGTGCGCCGCCACGCCCGGCTCCTTCGTTAATATTTAAGTCCGTCTTTGACACGTATGAGTTATATTTCTCTGAGAGTTACTAGACTTTGGTGGAAATGAGTACATAATGAGCACATAAGCACTTTAGATGCCTCAGACTTCCTGTCCAGGAGTTGAGGTTTTGCTAAATTGACTTAAAAGTCCTTTCGTTTCTGCCTTACTCTAGTTACAGATGTTTATATAATTTTTCTTGGTCACTTGGATAGTAAGTTGCATTAATGAATCATCTAATTATATATGACCTGAATGAAGTCTTAAATTCCTGCCTTGGCCGGGTGTAGTGGTGCAAACTTGTAATCCTAGTACTTTGAGGCTGAGACAGGAAGGTTGCAGGTTTGGCACCAGCCTCAGCAACTTAGTGAGCCCTTTGCAACCTAGTGAGACCCTGTTCCAAAATAAAAAATAAAATAGGGCTGGAGGTATAGCTCAGAGGTAGGATGTGGTAGTGGTTCAATTCCCACAACCACATAAACACACAAAAAAAGAAAACAAATATAATTTCTTTGGTTGTTAACAATACTATCATTGACTTGCATGGCACTTAAAAGTTATAAAAACTAGGCTGGGTGTGGTGGCACATGTCTGCCATTCCCAGTACTTGGGAGGCTGAGACAGGAGGATCGCTGGTTCACGGCCAGCCTCAGCAACTTAGCAAGGCCCTCTGAAACTTAGACACTTTCAAAATAAAATAAAATTGGTCTGGGGGTGTAGTTTGGACGTAGGCTGCCCCTGATTTTAGTCCCCAGTAAAACACACACACACACACACACACACCAAAAATAAAAGTTACAGAAACGGGCATAGCCATTATTATACTTGGTCCTCGCGATTTCTGTGTGAAGGAGCGAGGGTACACTGAGATGCTGACAGGGAGAATGACTTGCCAAAGACCATTCAGCTAGTAAGGAATGGAGCTGGGGCCAGTGGCCAGGTTTTGAGACTCCAAGATCATTGCGCAACTGTATGATGGAGTCAGGATTCGTAAGGACACTTAGTTGAAGCAGGGGGGAAAGCAAGAGCAAACCAGAAAACCCTAGCTAGCACTCGCAGTAAGCAGAAAATTCCTTGTCACAGCTTTAGACACTTGGCATGTTAATTTACTTTACTGACTATCATTTTTGTTTTTTAGGTAGATGGGGGGCATTAGTTGGGTTTCTGTTGCTGTGAGAAAATACCCGAGAGAATCAGTGTTACAGGAGGAGGTTATTTCGACTGGCTCACGGGTTCGGAGGTTTCGGTCTGTGGTCACTCGGCCCTGTTGCCCCTGGGCCTGTGATGAGGCAGTAATTATGGTGCCAGAGGAAGCACGTGGCAGAGGTGACGACCTCATGGGGGCCGGGAAGCCAAGGAGAGAGAGGGCCTTGGTCTCAGTGTCTTCCCTAGTGACCCAACTTCCTCATACTGGGCCCCACTACTTAAAGCTCTCCTGTCTCCAATAGCACTACAGCCTTCAACACGTGGTCTTTGGGGGATATTTAATATCCAAACCATAACATTCTGCCTCTAGTCCCCCTAAAGATTTATGTCCGTCGCATAAGGCAGAATATATTTAGCCCATCTCCAAGATTCTCCAAAGTCTCCAGGACTCAAGGCAAACTCTTAGCTGTGAGCTTCTGTAAAAATCAAAAGAACATATATTACTATATATCCAAAATACAATGGCATAGGTGAACATTCCCGCTCCATAGGGAGGAATGGGACATAGACAGGAGGGATTGGGTCAAAGCGAGACTGAACAGGGCAAGCCTTAGGTCCTTAGCTGTGTCCACCCGCTGGGGTGGAGCCGGTGGGTGTGAACCCCAGGGGCGTGGCCCCTGCTCGCTGCTCACTGTCTGCAGCTGCCCCCTGCAAGTGTTCCACACTGCTGGCGTCTTTAACCTCCTGAAGTCTCCACTGCACCTTTGGCTTCACTCACAGCCTCACGCACCGCTCTGTCAGGCTGTCTTCAAGGACTCCGAGCCCTGCCACACCCTCGCTGTCCTCTTCTGTGGAAGTTTTATGACCCGGTAACCATTGCCTTCTGTGCATCTAGGAAACCAGCATCACATGAACGATGCGGAGGTCCACCGCCAGCCAGGGCTTCCTGAGCCCACTGTGGCCAAGTCTGTAGCAGCCTCTGAGCCTGCCTGGACAGCGGAGCAGGGGGAATGGGGCCTGGAGACAGCCCTGTGAGCACGGGTGCGCTTCTCAAACAGAATTCCTTGAGCCTGCAGCGGATGGAGTCTTAGTGATTTCTGCCATGTCCTCAAGGCAGCTTTCCTCTTGTCCCCCCACAGAGGGGTTGGCTTCTTTTTAATAGTCTAATTCCTTTAGCAACCTTACCCTCCCTGTTTCTTGGCTATAACTTTTAAAACGTGATCTTTTTCTTTAACTTTGGTGTGCTTTAATTTTTGGTTTGCTTTTAAAAATTTTTTTTATTGGTGCATTGTAGTTGTACATCTTAATGGAGTACAAGATGGTAGAGGCATGCATGCACACATCGCCCAGTTAGCCCTTCCCCAACTCCTGCCCCATTCCCTCCCCCTCCTTCCTGCTCATGTTTGGCTTAGTGATTGATTTGATATGTTTGTGAATGGACATCGTGTACTTTAGGGAATTCCCCTCTTCCCCTCCCATCCCCTCGGTCAGGTCGCCATATCTGCTCACCTACAGTATCTCCCTCTTCATCTAGAGTTCCTCCTGTGACCCATTTTCTCCTTAGCTTCCACATCTTAGGGAGAACATCTGATTTCTTGTTCTTTGTGACTGACTAATCTCACTTAGTGTAATGTTCTCCAGTTCCATCCATTTCCCTGAAAATGGTGAAATCTTGTCCTTCTTTATGGCTGAGTAAAATTCCATTGTGTACATATCCCACAGTTTGTAATCCATTCATCTGTTGATGGACATCTTGGCTGGTTCCATAGTTTGGCTATGGTGAATTGTGCAGCTATGAACACAGATACACATGCATTAGTTTGGTAGTTTGGTTTCCTTTCTTTTGGGTAGATACCCAGGAGTGGTATTGCTGGATCAAATGGTAAGTTCATTCCCATTCTTCTGAGGATTCCTCCATACTGTTTTCCAAAGTGGTTGTGCTAATTTTCAGTCCCACCAACAATGTATTAGAGTTCCCACTTCTGCACATCCTCACCAGCATCTGTTGTTGTTTGTGTTTTGAATGATTGCCATTCTGGTTGGAGTTAGGTAAATCTCAAGGTAGTTTTGATTTGCATCTCTCTGATTGCTAATGATGTTGAGCATTTTTCATACATTTATTGGCCATTTGAATTTTCTTTTGTGAAGTGTCTGTTTAGTTCACTTGCCCATTTTTTGGATTGGGTTATTTGTTTTCTTAGTACTGAGTTTCTTGAGTTCTCGGTATATTCTAGATATTAGTCCTCTATCGGAGGAATAAGTGGCAAAAATTTGCTCCCATTCTGTCGGCTCTATGTTGAGGTTCTTGATAGTTTCCTTTGATGTACAGAAGCTTTTTAGTTTAATACAATTCCGTATATTGATCCTTCTTTTAGTTTCTTGAGCCTTTGGGATCTTGTTGAGAAAGTTTTTACCTATGCCTGTGTGTTGCAGTGTTGGACCTATGCCCTCTTCAAGGAGCTTCAAGGTCTCTGCTCTAATTTCCACATCTTTGATCCATCTTGAATTGACTCTTGTGCAGGGTGAGAAAGTAAGGTTTATTTCCATTTTTCTGCATATAGTTAACCTGTTTTGCCAACACTATAACGTGCTTAGTTTCTGACCAAACTGCAAGTTTTTCAAAAATTTCGGCTCTGCTTTTTGTTCCTGATTCTCACTGTAAATCTGGCTAAAAACAGCCAGCAATGCCCATGCTACTTCCCGAATTCTGTGATACTTCGTAATTTCCTTCTCTGGATTAATGAGCTCATCACCTTTAAACGCATCCCCTGCCCACCCCGCCCCAATGTCTCAGAGCATGGACACAGTGAGACAAGTTCTTTGAGACCATATAACACGAATGGCCTCTAGTCCAGTTTCTAGTAGGTTCCCGACTTCCATCTGAAACCTCACCAACACAGCCCTTTCCATCCACATTCCTACTGGTCTTCTGAGCCTCAACACGGTCACTTGCTGAGCCCACTTAGGGTATTCAAGCCTGCTTCTCCAGATCCAAACTCCCTGCAAACCAGTTCTAAAGACTCTGAACCACATGTCACAGGATGGTCACAGCAGTGACCCTTCCCCTGCTACTTTCTGTGTCATTTCTCATTGCTGTGGCAGAAAGAATCATGGCAGAAGCATGCTATGGAGGAAGCTGCTCACCTTAGGTCATACAGGAAGACAGACAGACAGACGGACGGACAGACTACAATTCTAATATTGCCTTCCAGGGCATGCCCCAAGTAAACTAACTGCTTTCCACTAGGTTCACCTCCTAAAGGTGCCCCAGCCTCCCGGTAGTATCCTGGGCTGGCAACTAGGCCTTTGGCATATGCGCCTTTGAGGGACATTTGAGATCTAAACCCCAATGGCACAGGGTCTATTCCTAACAGCGGGAAGGCCCGAGTCATGTCTTCATCTACTTTGACTTTCCAACAGCCTCAGGGAGAGAGTAGTCCTATCCTCATAGCAGGTGACCAGTAAGTGTTTCTTGATTGAATACATGTATGTGTTTGACCTGCTTTCTTTTTGATTCTCCTCTATTCCTGGAGACTCGCTGGGCAGATTGCAGTACCCCAGGATGACGCTGGAGCAGCTACGTTCATTCATTCTACAGTTAACCTGCCCCATGATTTGGTGCTTGCACCCAGCGGAGGGCTGCTGATTTGACCCCATTTCATCTTATGAAATCTCCGAGTCCACAGACCTCTGACTGCTTAGCTCAGCAGACTACGTGCCAGGCCCCGGGACAGGATGGAGAAGATGAGGCAAGGTCTTTCTCTTCATGGAGCTCGACCTTCCTCTGGCTCGTGGTGTTCGGAGCGTTCTTAGTTATTCTGTTGAAATATTGTCTGCCTGTGTCCTGCTTCGTTAGGAATCCACGAACCACATGAAACAGTTGGGTTGTGAGAAAGACTGTCTCCAGCACATGTCTGAAGCCTGTTTCTGTCGTGTCTGCTGCTGCCAGCTGAGTCCAGCCGCACCATCTTTACCTGGACTTCTGCAGAAGCTTCTAACTGGCTCCCTCCCCGCTTCCATTTTCTTCTTAAGAATAAAGATCGGATCGCATTGCTGCCCTGCCTCAAACTTCCCCGAGTCTCCCCAGGCTACGGAAGCCCTGCTTCCCCGCCGCCTTCCTCTGGTCCCTTCTCCTCGCCTCTTCTGCTCCACCCCGCCATGCGAGGGCAGTGCCGCCTTCCTCTGGTCCCTTCTCCTCGCCTCTTCTGCTCCACCCCACCATGTGAGGGCAGTGCCATGCTGGCTTCCTCTTACCCTGAGCCTCCGTACAAGCCGTTTCCTCCGCTTCTAATGATCTTTCCCTGATATATGCACAACTGACCCCTTCTTATCATTCAGTGCTCGGCTTAAGTGTCATTACCTTACAGGGGCCTTTTCTGTTACCTGTTCCGAATTTACTCCCCCCCCCCACTCATTTACTGATAAATAACCCTGTTTTATAACCTTCTGATTCATTTATCCTCTGGCTTCCGTCAGTAGGTTGTGACCACTGAAACTGGGCACTTGAGCTCGGGCACCGTTCTCTCTGCAGCGCCTAGAATAGCGTCCAGCACACAGTAGCCTATTATGTATTTATTGAGTGAATAAAGGATAATTTTTAATAAATGGTAGATATTTTGAGAGTGCTTATTCAGTAGAAAAGATTGATGTAGACTGAAATGCAGAAATAATTACCCCTGGGCGTGGTGGCACAGGCCTGTAATCCGAGCATTTGGGAGGCTGAGACAGGAGGATTGCTGTTCGTGGACAGCCTCAGCTACTTACTTAGTGAGGCCCTCTGCAACTCAGTGAGATCCTGTTTCAAAATAAAGAATAAAAATCAGGGCTGGGGTGTAGCTCAAGGTAGAATGCCCTGGGTTCCATCCCCAGTACCGCAAAAAGAAAGAAAGAAAGAAGGAAAGAAAGAAGAAGGAAGGAAAGAAAGAAAGGAAGACAGACAGAAAGAAAGAATTACCAATAAACTACTTTTGCACAACGGTAAATTTAAAATGTATTTGCTTTAGTGTAGAACGCCTCTTTGGTAGTTTGGTTTAAGTAGAATTCAAAGTAGAGGTAGGGGTTGGCTTTATCTAAGACTTTTAAAGTTAAATATTACTGTATATAAATCCTAAACTTAGTGAATTACTACCCCATTTTCAGAATGAAAAGAGCCCCATTTTGTCTGCCCCCTTATTTATGTTCAATGCCCCCCACTTGCATCTGTGGCTACTACCACCCCTACCATGGTTTCGGTTCCCACCCCCAGACTGATTACTTTGGGAGTCTCCACTATAGAAATTCAGGTAAACTATGTAATGTGGGGGAAAACTTAGTTCAGAGTGTAGGACTCACACATTTCCTATCAATTCAAAGTTTTTTTTGTTTTAAAAATTTTTTTAAAAAGGTTAATTCAACTGAAATTCAAAGGCATTCAGTGAAGTTAAAACATCTTTAACCATAGACCTTCTGTATATGTCTAGGAATGTTCTCTGTCTTCTGAATGCTTAGAACTAAAAACAAGGCTCACTAGTCATTAGCCCCCACAGTTCAAAATAGGGGAACTTGGGGCTACTGATCCAAAATTGTAATCGATTTCTCTTGAAGTTGTATTAGCATAGCAAGCATGCTGTTGTTTCCTGATCACGTGTCTACTTTCTGGGATGTGAGCTGAAGTTAGATGGGGTTTGGAGAGCTGAATTCAGGCCTCCCACTCCAGCCCAACTCTTGGACATAGTGACTCATCCAGCCAAGACATGCACTTGATCAAGTTATTCAGCACAAGATACTATGTGAGATTTTAAAAAGTTACTGATTTTCATAGGGATTTCAGAGTTTTTGAGATCAGCGTAGACTGGGTTAGGTTAAGCAGAGAACACTTGAATGGGTTTCGAAGCCTATGCAATAATTTTAGCTACCACTGATCATGGTTACTGTGAGCCAGGCATTTCATCCCTGCAGCATCCCCACAGATACGTGCTGTGCTCTCCATTTTAGGATGAAGAGGCTGAGGCTTCGCTCGTAAGGATCCTCCCAGGGTTCTCCGGTGGATTTCAGAACTCTTCCTTTCCGTACTGGAAAGGGGGAAAGCATTGTGGGGCGTACCAGGAGGGTCCAGAGTAGATTTGGCACGACTTAAGAGATGAGGTGGGGGCCTAGCCACACCAGAGGGTCCAGGTGGGCGAGTATGGTGGACTGCAACACAGGACAGTGAGGTCCAGGGGAGTCAAATGCCAACTGGGGGCTGAGAGACTG
Source organism: Muscardinus avellanarius (assembly GCF_963383645.1). Lineage (NCBI taxonomy): Eukaryota > Metazoa > Chordata > Mammalia > Rodentia > Gliridae > Muscardinus > Muscardinus avellanarius. The sequence goes on from NC_137798.1 coordinate 102,842,118, forward strand.
TACTCTGTAGTGAGTGAAAAAAGGACCGTGGGTTTTAAAACCGGGATGTGGAAGGGCTGGTAACTGCATGAAAGAAGGAAGAAAGAGCGGCCGGCGATCAGGGACGTGCGGAGGGTGTTACTGAAGCAGCAGAAGGGAGAGGAGGAAGAAGCAGCCGTGGAGGGCACTGTGGAGAGCCCATCGTCAGCACTGGCTCCCCTGCTCGTCGGGAAAATCCTCAGTTGTACCATGAGAAGCATTTTTAGTCATGATTGTAACTGATTTCCACTTATGTCTCCTTCTATTTCTTCTCCACCCTGCACGGTAGTGAGCGTGCCTATCCATCAATGTCAGGATCGCGTTCTTGTACTTGATTGGCACAGCAGGCTCTGTTCTGTGCTCAGCTCGTATTCTGCAGCACCTGCGTCATGACTGTGGATCTGTAGCCTCAAAAGTGGAAGGGGATGTAGATCATCAAGTCAACCTGGGGGGCCACAGGGTCTCGGGCTCTCTGCCGGACCCTCCCCAGAGAAACAATAATGAGAAGTAGTGCCGAAGAATCCTAAGTTCACTTTCTTGGAAAACCAACCATTTAATCTGAGAAGACGTGTCCCTCGCAGTACGAGGTGTGTAATAAGCTAAGGACACTTGTTTAAGAATAATCTCACGGCCGGATGTGGTGGCGCACACCCGTAATCCCAGTATTTGGGAGGCTGAGACAGGAGGATCACAGGTTCAGAGCCAGCCTCAGCAACATAGTGAGGCCCTCCGCAACTTAGTGAGACTCTGTTTCCAAATAAAAAATAAAGTAGGGCTGGAGTAGAGCCTGGAGGTAGAAGGCCCCTGGGTTCCATTCCCAGGGGTAGAGAGACATTTCCGGTTAATGCTTGTGTTAGTATCCAGTGTTAGTATCACACTCATTTCTCTGGAGGAGACTAGCAGGGGAAGGGAGTCAGATTAACCACGTGGGTGTGGTGCTCTGTGCGTGGAGCGCCCCAGGCATCGGCACTGATAGGGTCGCCAGGGCCAAGCAGACTTGGAGGCTGCGCCCTGGCTGTCCCTGGTGGTGTGAGGGGAAGCCTAGCAAAAGGAACTCCAGGACTCCTCCACCTTCTTCAGCCAGAACCTTTCTATCAGATTTTTATTTTTTGTTTGTTTGTTTGTTTGTTTGTTTGTATTAGGGTCCCATGGAAGACTTGTTTTCAAAAATAAAAGGCTAACCTGGGCATAGTGACACATGCTTGTAATCCCAGTACTTGGGAGGCCGAGACAGGAGGATCACAGATTCATACCCAGGCTTCTTAGTGAGGCACTCTGCAACTTAGACCCTGTTTCAAAATAAAGACTAAAAAATAGGGCTGAGGGTGTATGTAGCTTGGAGGTAGAATGCCCCAGAGTTCAATCCCCAGTTTTTTCCAAATAAATAGCTAAAAAAATGAAAGCCTGGCTATTTATGGTACCCAAGGGGAATTAAGTCTCGGAATAGGAACCTTGAGTCTTTGGTAAACACCTGGGAATGACCTTTTTTTTTTTTTTTTTTTGTACTGAGGATTGAACTAAGGGGCATTCTCCCTCCAAACTATACCCCAGCGCTATTTTTTAGTCTTTATTTGGAAACAGAGTCTCAGTAAGTTGTGGAGGTCCTCACTACGTAGCTGAGGCTGGCCACTAACCTGAGATCCTCCTGTCTCAGCCTCCCAACTTTTTTTAAAAAAACATTATGTGGTCATAGAAGTTCCTTTTGGGGACTGTTATGGAGAAGGTGGAGCTATTAGGAGTAGCTATTAGGAGCTATTAAGGTAACCTTTGTTTGGGTTCTCCTTGTCAGTGTTATCAGTTCAAGTGATCCAGGATCTACCTTACCTTTGAAACAGATTCCTCTTCTCATTTAGTTTCTACCCCCTACCTACTGAGCACTTGAATAACTTTTAGCCGTCAGAGGTCTCTTTCGTGGCCATAAAATCTGGGAAATAACCAAGCTTCTTGATAGCCTTCTGAACAGTCCTTTTCTGGAAGCAGCCTAAGCTAGTGGGGTCCTTGTGTTCAGACACCAGCAGGGCTCAGTGGAGTTAAACCAAATAGGGTCCAGTCAGTACTCTTCCCTTACGGCTCTATGAGGTACACGTTCCTTGACCATCCCCTTTACTTCCTCATTAGTAAGTGAGGTCATATATCTACAGTACCACTTGGTGCTGGGATTTGGCTTTTGCCACTTCTGACATCTCTGCCCTCTAGCAGGACCTTATGAATGGTCCCGAAAGATAGAGCCGGCCCTCCAAGAGGAGAATCTTAAGTCACTGATGCAAAACGGGCTGGAGGTCCAGAGATCTTCCAAACCACTAAGTCTATGCCATGCTGGACCTGGCTTACTTTATGGGTTCAACCGAGGATTTAAGGTCACTGCAGCTGCTTCCAGAACTTGCAGAGATTGCCAAGATGGGGGTTTGACCTTTACACCCTCCAGCAAATCCACCAGTCAGAAGTAGTTGCGGCGTGTCTGCCATTTACTAGCCCCGTACAGAGCTCCGCGAGGAACTGGAAGGAGGACGCATTTTACCTTGGGGACTCAAAGGCTCAGAGATCCTCAGTAGCTCACCAGCAACCACAGGACTAGTAAGAGTCCATCCATCTGGGACTTATGCCGGGTCATTTAACGATTCAGAATATCTTGTATTTCTGGGCGTGGTGGCACACGCTTGTAATCCCCGCCCCTGGGAGGCTGAGACAGGAGGATCACGCAAGTTTGAAACCAGCCTCAGCTATTTGGTGAGGCTCTCAGCAACTTAGTGAGACCCTGTTTCCAAATAAAATATAAAAGAGGTCTGGGAGTGTGTGGCCTGGAGATAGAAAACCCCTGGGCTCCACCCCCAGTGCAAAAAAGAAAAAATAAAATAAAATAAAATAAAAAAATAAAGAAATAAATAAATAAATAAAGAAAGAAAGAAAGAAAGAAAGAAAGAAAGAAAGAAAGGAAGAAAGAACATCCCATGTTGTAGCACGATTCTGCCTGCGGTCTGCCATCACTGGAGGTGTCAGGTGGAGACCTGTTGGGAACTTTGTGGAAGGCATTCTGGGTGAGCTTCGTTGATGGCTGTGTGGCTTGGGGGCCACAGGATCCCCCAGATCTTCCTCATTCCTCATACTTTCTTGGCTCTTGCCACTGTGTTTTTCTGAGTAAGCTCTGAACCCTCCCTCCCAAGCACAGATGGCCACCGTGAGAGCGCCTTCGAGAGCAGGGCCACCAGGTGACTTCCTCTGCACAGGGAGAGCTGAGGCCCAGGGCGGCCTTTTTGTTGAGGCTGTGCCAGCCACTAGAAATGCAGAACTGAATCCCACGTGAACACCCCTATCCTCGGGGAACCCCCGCCGCGGGGAGGCCGGCAGCCCGCGGTAATGCTCCGCAGTCCACACAGCCCACTATCCTGGGAGAGTCAAGGCTTCTGAGGCCACAGCCCAGTGACCTGTGGCAGCGGGCCACCTGTAGGGAGCAACAAGTCACATACACACAGGCCCAAGAGAAGAGTCCTGCTATATTTTGGAAACAGTGAATGCTGCGTTTGGAGGTTTGCAAGGACTTTTCATAGAAGAAGGAATTGAAGAAATCAGACTTCAAGTGTTGGGCTGAAACGTTTTTAGTTAGTCCTGTGGACACTGAGGAACCAGAGAAGGCGTAAAACAGGGATTTCAAAGTGAGATTTAGAAAAAAAAAATTGCTCTGGCAGATTTTTAGAGAGAGAACAGAAGAAGGAAGTCCCGTTAGGATGCTAGAGCGTGAGAAAGGCTGAAGGCGAGGCGGAGGCGAGGGTGTGGGCGAGGGAGGAGGCCGCCGCGAGGCAGCCTTTCCAGGGAAGACCCACAATTGGTGACTGAGCGAGTTCGCAGAAAAATCAGGTGGCTCGCAAATTTTTATTTGAGATCTGTTTCCCTTATTTTATAAAGATTTGTAGCCCAAATGCTAACGATTCTCCTTCGCAGCAAGTTTCGGAAGACAGCCTCGGCTCCCTTGCCAAATCTTGCCAGTCTGGTCTTTACAAACGGGTAAACATTTCTCTTTTTTTGGCTGACATCTTGCTTTCTTTTCCTTAACTTCTGTTATGAAGTTATTATAGCAATTTTTATATTTCAAGGAATTGAAAGGCTGGTACATAGGCACTCAATAAATGAATAGTCAAATAAATGTGGTGACTAATCACGGACACCCAAGGTCATGGTTCGCAGGGTAAAGTGGTGGCGTAATTGTGACTTTTGTGATTCGGAAGTAGCTATGTGTCTAGGCTAAAACGGCGTTTGGTAGCGAATGGTAAAATACAGGGTTTGGAAGAAATTTCCAATACTCTGGCTCTCGCCATACAGAGTGCTCACAACGTGGGTCTTGCCTGATCATTGCAGCGGCAGCAACCACAGCAACATAAAGTAATTAGGCGCATCGCAGTGAAGCAGGTTATATTCTCATCCTTTTAAACCTCCTCCCCCCCGCCCCAGCCTACACTGGGGGGTGGGATGTGTTACGTGTGTGATTTACCCAGGATCCCAGGCGTGCCCTGGGTTCGACATTTCTCTAGACTAATCCCGCTCCCAGCCTGGAGCCTAAGCACACACTGCATTAATCAGACTTGCTGGGATGATCACATGGTTTTCTAGCTGCCTTCCCTGTTAGCTGCCGCTGTCAGCAGCTGGCGGAGCAGGAGGCTGCAGGCCCCTGTCTGCGGAAAGCCTTTTACTTCAGAATACTGGGGGGTGTGGAAGCCCCGCCTCTTTTTTTCTGCACTTTGCACCATCTGACTGACTAAATGGTTGTCCTCCGTGCCAAAAAGGCTACCATACAATCAAAGGGAATTGTCTCTGACTAGGTCATGTTTGCATTTGAAGAATTCAGGTATGTTCTGGGTTTTCTACATCGGCTGCTGCTGCTGGGTTTTTGTTCTCGGTAAGGTTTTTGCTGTGTAATGACAGCTTAGGCTCTGACTGGTTCTCACAATAAAAAGGGTTCTTGCCTGCATCTGGTGGGGTTTATCCCAGCATGGGGGTAGGAGGTGCAGAGGTGGTGCAGGCCAGGGGTGCTCACTGCATGCAAAAGTCCAGCGTGAATAATGGGCTTGATCGTGTGTACATTTGTCGAGGACCCCACCTTGCGCCTCGCTGAGCTGTTTGAGCTGTTCTTGCCGGTGTAGTTACGAATACAGAATAGGAACTGTATATATACACGAGTCTCTTGCTATCTCTTTTTTTCTTTATCAAACTCATGCAATCTATTGCTCTTTAAAAAATGTGAAATGTGAATTGTATTAATGAAGGTAAAAAATTCTGCAAGTCTGTCTGCCTGGTTGAGGTTTGGTTTGGGCTCTGATTTTCCTCATTATTGTGAATGGTGATCTTGTGGCCAGGCTGCTTTCTGGGAAGTGCCCTGATAATGTTGTGTTAACAGGGTCCTTCTTTGCCTTTGTAAGCTTTTCGGCTGCTGTGATTATTAATGCTCTAAATTAGATCTTTTGTGACTCTGATTCCTTCTGTTTCCTCCATCTCGTGTCTGCGAATCTGTCCCTGGGCATGAATGTGAGAAGGGATCTTCCAGTGGAGATAGTTTCTAAGAAATGAAAATAAAGGAGGTGGAACAGAAGCACAATCCGGTCATCCTTTGCCTATTTCTACCTCTTTGGAGCATATGGATAAGAGAAGGCATGTGTGTTTTGTTTCTGACCTCTGACAGCTTCTTGTTTTCCAGTGGAATTTCCATGTGTGTTAGAACTGTATAAATACCGTATTGATGAGCAGAGAGAGTGTGCAGGACTCCGCTTTTCCTTGAAGGACCTCTTTTGTTCCCTCCAAATGTTACTGTGCTAGCCACTGAGACAGTAAGAGAAGAACCGCCTTCCTTATTTGCGAGACAAAACTAGAGACCTCAGAGCCAATCATGGAGGATTTCCACAAAGAAGTCAAGCTATAAAGCGAGTCCCCGCCCTTTTCCTTAAACTTGATGCTTCGGATCCAGAAAGTTAGCCTTTTTTCCGGAGCAAGTCCCTGCATCTTTCTAATGGACTGGGCTCTGAAAATTCTGTCCCGTTGGCAATATGCCCATGCCCTTGCAGGGCGATCAAACTTATTTTAGAATAACTCCGTTAGATAACTAACAAAATTATTTAATGCCTAGCATGTTACATAGATAGGCCCCTAGGAAAAAATCAGGACCTAGAGTCTAGTCTTGGTTTGGGATCAGCTTTTCATATTCTTGTGCAAGTTTTGGAAGAGTTCTGCAAATTGTAGCAAATAGTTAGCATTTACTTTAGGTGGAGTGACCCGTAGCTACCCCGTGAACACAGAGCTTGGAGCCTTTCACTCCATCTAGTATTTAGGGAAGAGGGATAGACTGACGCGCCCATTCCCCTCGTGGTAGGCTTCTGGCCCCAGTGCGAAGAGCTTGGCCTGCTGAGGTAGAAGCAGGGTGAGCTGAAGGCCACTGCACTGAGCAAACGGGCATTGCTGTGAACAGTGGGCAAGGATGGGGTCTGTTATCTCTGCTTCAGGCTTCTGCCCAAACTGGCTCTGTACAATTCTGCTGGGCATGATGACATTCTGTGGCTTTTGCATGGCAGCAAATAGTGTCTGGCTTTTTGTCTTCACTCACAGGGTGTGTCTGCATGGGGCCATTGGATCGTGGTGGGGCAGCCTAGAGACTGTAGAGGAGCATGGCTTTTTAGCTTAGTTCAGGATGGTTCACAAGCTTAAGCAACAGAATCCCTGGAAAGCTTATCATCATCATCATCATTATTATTATTACTATTATTACTATTATTACTATTATTGCTATTATTAATTTTATTGCTGGACCTCTGTCCCAGAATTTCTGATGAAGTTGGTCTGGGGTGGTAGTAGAGAATCCATGTTTCAGGCAAGTTCCTAAGTGATTCTTTTTTTTTTTTTTTTTTTTTTTTGGTGGTGGTACTGGGGTTCCTGGAAGCTCTTCTAACTCTGGGCTACACTCCCAGACCTATTTTATACTTTTTTATATATATATATTTGAGAAACAGGGTCTCCTAAGCCAGCACGGCCGGCTTCGAACCTGCGCGATCCTCCCGTCTCCGCCTCCCAAGCGCGGGGATTACAAGGTACGCCACCACACCCGGCTCCGAAGTGATTCTAACGCTGGAGGTCTGGCAACCAGGCTTTGAGCACCGGCACAGGAAAAGCAGGCCGATCGAAGTATCATGGAGATGAGAAGTCTGAGGGAAAGGCAGGGTAGAAGTTCAGTCTGCAAGGAATGAGACGCAGGAGGAAGCAGTTTAAGCAGAGCAGTCTCTTAATGTATACAGGTCTTGGCTCTTGGACCCCTGCAGGCACCACAGTCTATAGCTGCTAAAGTCAATTATTTAAAAAATAGTTGTGCTGGGCATGGTGGCGCACGCTTGTCATCCCCACGCTTGGGAGGCAGAGACAGGAGGATCGCACAGGTTCGAAGCCAGCCGCGCTGGCTTAAGAGACCCTGTTTCCAAATTTTAAAAAAATATAAAATAGGTCTAGGAGTGTAGCCTGGAGATAGAAGGGTTTCCAGGAACCCCAGTGCCACCAAAACAAAACAACCAAACAAAACAAAAGTTGTACTATTTGCATATAATCTATGTACATCTTCCTGTGTACTTTAAGTCATCTTTATAATACCTGATACGACATAAATTCTACATAAACAGATGTTGTAATGCATTGGTTAGGAAAGGAAAAAAGTCCATATGTGTTCAGTACAGGTACAGCTTTTTGTGTTTGTTTTTTCGGAGTCTTTGAAGTCGGTTGACTCTCTGGATGATAACTAGAGCCAGTTGTGCTCATGCGGAAGTGAAACTATGGCCAAGTCAGATGCACAGCCCCTCATTCATGGCCAAGTCAGATGCACAGCCCCTCATTCTTCTAGGTGTGTGTGTGGGGGGGTCTTCCAGAACAGTAGAAAGAAATATTGGGTTGAGAGTCAAAGAACTTAGTTTATTATCCTGGTGCCACCAGGTATGTGGGCTTGGTAAGTCTCTTGATCCTTCTTAAGTCAATTATCTCAAATGAAAATTGGGATAGTGATTCTTGCCCCCCCAAAATCTATAATTCTGTTACCAGCAGGGCTGGTACAGAAGTGTACAGTGTGTACACTGTACAGGAGTGTACAGTGGTACACTCCTGTAATCCCACTCCTTGGGAGGCTGAGACAGGAAAAGATCACAGGCTCGAGGCCAGCCTCAGCAACTTAGCGAGACTCTCAACAGCTTACCAACACCCAGTGAGGAATGAAGAACAACATAGAAAAGGCCGGGTGTCGCCCTGGGGTGGATGCCTTGGGTCTGACTCCCAGGCCCCTGTCTGTAATGCTCTCACAATGAGACGGGATAGAACAAACTTCATGAATTGTAGCAGTCCTCTCTGCACGAATCTGAAGGGAGAAGACAGCCCTGAGCACGACTCCACTAGGTTAGACACATTGCTTTTAGGACTCACATGTGAGCACACTCCATACACACCCAACACTGAGAGCACAAGAGCCACATTCATTTTAATAAGAAAGTCTGATTTTGACACACAGTGTTTGCCTGCCATTACTCCTGATTGGACTATGAATCCCTTGAAGGATTTTATGAATCTTGTGTGATTTGATTTGCTTGGGGCTTAAAACTATTTGACACACAGTAAGCAATTGACACAATTCATTGTAACCAGGAGCAAGCAAGCTACTTGGGTGGCTTGGTACAGTCCTGAAACTGGTGCCATGGAATGAGCGAATTCAGAAGAACATGCAGAAAAGCTGACCATCGACCTCCAAGAAAGCTGCTGCGCTGGAGGCTGGGGCACCATCAGGGCTCGCAGGGAGGCTCCGCTAAGGGCCTGGCTTTCGATGTTGCTGCTACCTGGGTCCCAGCCGTGCAGAGCTGCAGGACCCTGAGAGCTGAGCGGTCAGGCCAGCATTCCCCAGCTAATTAGAGGTTTTGCCTGCCTTCGACTGCAGGACTGTGTTGTTTTAGCACAAGCCAAGCTGTTTCAGCCTGAGTTGTGCTAGGCACAGGCCACTTACAGTTTTTGCCGAGTGTGTGTGTGTGTGTGTGTGTGTGTGTGTGTGTGTGTGTGTGTGTGTTGCCAGGGTGTTTTTGCCTTGGGGGGAAAACAATCTTAGACAAGATGTGTACTGAGCTAATAGTTTTAAGGAAAAGTTTGCCTGTTATTACACACTAAAGAGACTGACTTCTAAGTGCTTTGTGAAATACTTTGTCATTTTTCTTCTACCTTTAAGCCCAGAACAGGAATTGCTTTCCCTTATGAAGCCCAAATCAAGTTTTCAACATGATTTTTTTCACAATCCTTCATGTAGAATAGAACCTAAATCATAGATCTCTTGTTTCTCAGAAATCCTGTACTTGATTTATTCCAATATATTTTCAGAAGAAATGTGGTATACCAACTCCAAGATCTGAAATCCACAGTTGGAACGTACCAGTCACATAAAGGTGGGAAGTTACTATTTTGAGTCTGTTTTGTTTCTTTTACCACAAAATTGTTATCCTGGCAGTGTTGAGATTTAAACTCCGACTAGCTCTTATTCTTTATGAACTGAAGTGCTTGTCTGGTTTTAGGGGCTGTTTTAATTTTCCTCTAAGTCTTACACAGCTCTCCTGCCTGTTCCTAAGTGTGCCCCTCAGCGTCTTCCACGGCCTGGTCAGCCTGAGCTGCTCCTAATTTAGACACCCTTAGCCCCTTCGCTCTCCTGCACATGTTTGACTCGCTTCTCCTCGGGGCCTCCACTGCACCCTCCGCCTTGAGCCTCTGCCCTGAGCCTCCGCTCTGGAGTGCCCCACCTGGCTCCCTTCCTCTTCTCTCCAGGCCTTTGCCACACGCTGCCCCAAGTCTCTTTTTAACATGCCTCTCCACAGAGAATAAATATGCCAGGTCACGTGCCACCACCTATATACTGTACATTTACACTTTTATTTATTAACTCTGTTCAGCACTGTGCCCTAGGGCCTGTACATAGTAGGTGCCCAATACGTATGTGTTAAAGGAAGGAAGGAAATGAGAACAGAGGCTCGGAGAGCTTGGATAGTTTGGCTGAAGTCTTCTCGGCAGCCAGAGGGATCAGGTTAATTCCCATTTAGCCCGTCTTTCTCAGGCATCCTGCGCCTGGAATGCCACGTGTGAGTTGGCCTTGTATCTTACGGTGAGCACAACCTTTTGGAGTCTCTCCTGGGGGCCCGAAGTGTGTCGTTGTGCCTGGCACGTGCTCCACGATTGCGGTGGGGGGGAACAGAAGAGGAGCTCAGGGTCCCTGGGATAGAGCAGGCTGGCCTCTCCTGACCCCCCAGCTCTACGCCCAGTCTCCAGGCAGTGCGGATGCAGGGGATAGAGCCGTGAATGGCCTCTGGGGAATCTTTCTACTTTCCTGAAGTTTGAGTTCTTTAGGGACAGAAAGTGATCTTAGTTACTTTATGTCAGCATCCGCTTTGGCATGCTGTCAGCTCTAGGAGGTAGTATTCAATGTCTGATAACTAACATAATTGAATTAAACAAGTCACCATCTCTGAGAGGAGCTAATGGTCGCTCCGTCTGATCCCTGGGGCTTCTAGAATGCACCAGCATGTGGGTCTTTATCCGGTCCAGTGGGCCCCTGGTGGGAGAACACAGGCAGAGATGGGAAGATCAGGGACAAGAGGAGCGGGAAACAGAAGGCCAGGCTGCGGGCCTCACTGACTCAGCAGTCTTGCTGGTGTCCAACCAACCACAAGCGGAATTTATCCGGGGAAACAGTTTAGCTATTAGGATGGCAAAGCACGAAATGCCAACCCACCCTCCACCGTCAGGTACCTGATACAGCCACTGGTGCGTTTTACTCTGGGAGCCAGCATCATGGATCCGGAGTCCAGAGATTTGGCTTTAATTCTTGGAAAGAAAGTGTAAAAGTGGTGCCGGTGGATAACTCGCTTTATTTCTCTCAGCCCTGGTTACCTCTTGTAGAAGGAGGACTGTTTTGAGAATAATGCATAGGAAAGAAATTAGTAAATGTTCTATCATTGCTGTAATGTTTGCATTTTATATGTTGGAATCAGTGGAAGCCTAATCAATGTTTAACCGGGTCAGAAGCTACTCTTAAAACAGGCCACAGGACTGGGCTCATTACCTGAGCCCGGAACAGTAACGAGTCCCATGAATGGTATTCTGATATACCATCTTGGGTCTGTATAACTCTTGCTAGTGACCTAGGATAGTTGGCAGAAATATCTTCAACTGTATCTATTCTGAAAACTGGGCAGGTACCTTTGGAGGTAGAGAGGTCGGAGAGCCTGTCTGCTATTAGGATAGCCATTCATTCAACAAAGATTTCCGAAACAGCTACTGAATGTAAGCCCTGGCTGAGATGCACAGCGGAGCCTGCCTTCAGGAACTTGCCGTCCAAAAGGGTAAAGACCAAATAAGGGGGGACAGCCAGAGGGGAACTGACGGGGGGCAGGGGAGTGGACTGTGAGGTCCTGTGGGCTGGAGGAGGTGCCTCCTGGGGCGAGCCTTGGAGCGGTGCGGGGCGCCGTGGGGCTGGTGGATGAGAGGAGGCTTGTGGGTAGGAGTGTGGAGCCCAGGCCGGAGCTCCGAGCTCCCGTGCCGAGCGCACTCTTCTCCACGTGAAGGCTGGTGGAAGACAGATTGTCTCCTCCTTTTCAGGGCGTGGCCCTAGTCTGTGTCATCTTTGCTCCTGACTAGTGGTTTCTCTCTGCCCTGTAATTCACTGTGCAGAGGTAAACATTTCACCTTCATTTGCTAAGTAGTGTTCATGGGAAACCCTGCTGGCTCTTTTGCAGTGCTAGCCCCTTTACTTTTCTGCTAGCCTTGTTCCCTCGAGTAAGTGACTTAAGTTCACTGGCTTAGTTTCCCTTTCTGTAAAGTGGAGTTATTACTTACCTCGGGAGTTACTGTGTTTAAATGAAATTACTTGCATAAAGCATATAGCAAGGTGCTTGGCATTTAGTACAGATGCAGTAAAGTCCTTCGCTTTGCCATAAGCCGCGGAGCATTTCATCAGAGCCTTGTCCTGGGTTCGAAATTGTGCAGAGCCTGAGAAAGGTGAACGCATCCCAAGGCTGGGGCACTTCTAACCTCCCCCGCCTGAGTGCTGAGACCCAGGGCCAGAAGTCAGTCCTGGGAGATAGTCCTGTTTGCTACTTAAGTGTTTACGGCGTAAGGAACCAAGCGTGGTGTGACTAATCCACAGGAAACTTGGATCTGGGCTTGGTGACCACGTAGATCCCCTGGTCTGAGAGGTTAAGTAAGTTCCATGCAGTTGATAAATGGACTACAGAGCTTTCTGGTTGTAATAATGCAGCCAGAGTCCACCCCAAGTGTCGCCATTTTCCCCAGAGCCCCCAGTGGGTGTGGGTCTGTCCACAGGGCTACACACAAAGTCCACAGCTGCCCCTTGTGTCCCTCGTTACCTCCAGAGTCTGGCATAACAAGCAAATGTCCACTAAACTCACTTGGACTATACTGGACTGGTGTGCTGTGGGAGGTCTCTTCTATTGAGGGAGAAGGGTAAATCACCAGGGAGAACTCAGTGACGAGGACTCTTTCAACAAGAAAGAGCTAAGATCGCCCTGGTGGGACACATGTGGTGGTTCTTTTGGAGAGCTCATATAGTGAAGGCCTGGTCCTCAAGACAGCAGTACTCGGAGATGGAACCGTTGGAAGGTGACTGGATCGTGAGCGCTCTGGCCCCATCAATGGATTCATAACTTAACGGCATTGGGAGATGGTGGACACTTAAGAAGGTGGCACCTAGCTGGGGGCGTGCCCTTGAAGGGTGTGTCTTGCCCTCACCGCCCCCTCTCTGCCCTCCGGGAGGTGAGAGGTCTTGCCGTACACATGCTCCCCACCACCCTGCTCTGCCTCACCACGGGCCTAAGAGCAACCAAGCCAGCTGCCCCCCCACCTGAAACTTCTGGAACTGCAAGCCAAAATGAGTCTTTCCTCCTTCACATTGTTTTTCCCAGCTATCTTGTCATAGCAGCAAAATACTAACTAATACATTAGAAATATTTTATTTACAAGCCGGGCGTGGTGGCGCATGCTTGTAATCCCAGCATTCGGGAGGCTGAGACCGGAGGATCACGGTTGGCGGCCAGCCTCAGCTACTTAGTGAGGCCCTCTGCAACTTAGTGAGACCCTGTTTCAAATTAAAAAGAATAAAAAAAATAGGGTAGGGAGTGTAGCTCAGAGGTTTACAGAAATGTGGTATAAAGAGAATGAGAGTGGCTGTGTTTGAGCTTTGGAAAATCAAGAGCACTGGAAAAGGAACAGTGCTATTTTTCCATGTGCTTTTGAATTCAGCTTAAGGTGCATTGAATCTGGGCGTGTTCGATGTGTGGCTTATGGAAACGACAGCACTTGGTCTAGAACTCATGCTGGTTGCTGGTCTTGGGTTTGGTACCTTGGAGCTATTTGCTTGGGTCTTGGGAGTTCATTTTGTACTCAGTTACAAGCAAGAGGAACCGCTTTCGCTGCAGCCAGCCCATTGAGCCTGCCAGAGGCCAGGGGTGATCTCATGTGCATTCTTTGAGATAAGCTTCCCCTCCACCTTCAGGGCAAGTGACGGGAGAGAAGGCTACTACTCTCACTCCTTGTGGAAACCCCGGGGAAACTTGAGCACTCGGAGGTCTCTCATCCTGGAAGACCACCCGTGGGCCAGGCTGCAGTGGCACAGCCGGAGTCGGAGGATGGCTGCCCTCCTGGAGGCTCCACTGCCTGGTGTCTCAGGAGTTGCTGTTCTGTTGATCGTTTTTCACTGGATTGGTGTGTTACGTGAAGGTCGAGCCTCCCTGGGGGAGGTTAGGTAGACAAATGTTTGTGGTAGAATATATTTTTATGAGCAGGACAACAAAACAAACTTATTTAAAGAAATATTTGTCCTCAGTGGTGGAATTCCTTTTCTTGGAAAGAGGATACATTCATAGTCAGTAGACCTGGAGCGCTTCCAAAGCCTAGAATGAAGACTCCGAATTTTAATCTTAATTGCAGTCTAAGACAGGAGGATCACAGGTTCGAGGCCACTTAGGAACCTAGTGATACCCCATTTCAAAATAAAGAAAGGAAATAACCCTGGGGTGTAGCTCACAGATAGAGTGGCCCTGGGGTCAATTCCTAGTACCACAAAAATTAAAAATAAAAATTTTAAAAAAGCCGGGCGTGGTGGCGCACGCTTGTCATCCCCGCGCTTGGGAGGCAGAGACAGGAGGATCGCGCAGGTTCGAAGCCAGCCGCGCGCGCTGGCTTAGGAGACCCTGTTTCCAAATAAAAATGTAAAAATAGGTCTGGGAGTGTAGCCCGGAGGTAGAAGGGCTTCCAGGAACCCCAGTACCACCAAAAAACAAAACAAACAAAAAATTTAAAAAAAAAAAAAAGGAAGGAAGGAAGGAAAGAAGGTAGGAAGAGAGAGGGGGAGAGAAAACAGAGGCAAGAGTGAGGAAGGGACCCTGGCACTCCGGGAAGAGCCCTTGGCAAGTCGTGAAGGGGACCTCATCCGCTGCTGGCGGAGCCCTCGCCGGCTGGCTGCCCTCCTCCTGAGCTAAGCTCCCGAGAAGCGTGCCTTTCTGCTCCACCAGATTGCTCTTGTCACCAGTCTCTGCCCGTCCCCTGGCTCCCCGTCTCTAAGCCTGCGTCTTCTCCCTTTGAAGTCTTCTAGAACGCAGGCCACGCGTGGACTCTTCCTTCAGGAGACACTTTCCCATCCCTCTCCCACATGAAGTTCTCTGTTCCTGAACTCCCCAGACACCGCTTGCAGTGCAGAACACATACACCTGCACTTAATTTTTCTCCATCTTATTTTCATAACTAGATTGAGAGGTATTTGAAGGCAGGAACAACATTTGATTCATCCCATTCCATGTCACACTCGAATAGAGCTGGATACGACTCAGCTCTGCAGAACTGTTTTATTCATTTTTATTATTTTTTTTAACTTGTGCACACGCCAGTCACTGTTACAGGTCCTAGAAGGAGAAATGGTAGTGAAAGGGCCAGCTCCTGACTTTCTAAGTGTGAAGGCCCTTTGGGATTTGACTGAGATGGTAAATCTAGTCAGAGAGGCCTGTTTGTAGATGGGTGGAATTTGTCCAGACAGTGAGATCAACAGGAAGGTCTAATAGGCTAAATAGATTTTCAGAGCTATAGATACTTACAAAAAAATTTCAGTTAGTAAAAATGCATGTGAAATTTTAAAAGTCCTTATATATCTAAGTGTACTTCCTGATTCCTGCAGATTCAGATACAAACGAGATAACTCATGGACCCACTGTATTTCAGGAACTTTGTTATCACCTCTAATTTCGACAGCGGTTCCATCCCTGAGTAGCCCTCAAAAGCAGATTCTAGAGTTCGGTGGTTCCACTGTTCTTCCCATTTACAACACCCTAGGTTCCGAAAGTGTAAGTCTCCCTCTCAAAGTCACACTGCTTAAGTGGTCAAACTGGAACTTGGATCTAAGCTTTCTAACTAGAAAAGAAATCAGTGTTTGCTTTTATCATTCCATAGCTGGCCCTGGCCTAGTTTTGCAAAACAAAGAAAATCTGTGGGTCTAGTCTTTGCCTTTTATGCTGTTTTGTTGCATAAATGACCTTCTCACACTCATGGACCCTTGGCTGTGGTCAGCGTGACCTGCGAGGCCCTTTGTGTGCATAGCGCATGTGCCTCTGTCCTGAGAACCTGACCGGATCGCTGCTGTGGTTGTCGTGGCCATGTTGCAGATGAGGAAACTTAATGACGTGCTCGGCATCACAACTCATCTGCCAGTGGAACCCCAGGCCTGCTGACTCGGGAGCCGCCGTCTTAGCCTTTCCAGAGGCTTTGGGGGGAAATATTCTGTGGTCAGTTGGAGAAAAACTGTACCTCCCTCTAAAAGGCAGTACATGTGAGCATGAGGCTCTCAGGGGTCTTATGGGAGAGGAGGAAACTTGGAAAAGATTTCATATATTTCATGGAGAACCTTTTGTTGGTCTAACACGTGTGTGTGTGTGTGTCTGCATGGACTGCTGGGGATGGAACTCAGGGACTGTCTACCACTGCGGTTTTTACTAATAGAGTGCCAAGATGTGTGATACATTATTCACTTTCTTTATTTGTTTTTAGCATATGACCAAAGACACAGATAGGTGTTTGGGATTATTCCAGTGTGTAAGGTATTGTACAAAGGAAACATTTTAAAGTCATTCAGATCATTTTTGGCATACTTATTTGTTTATTAGAATAACTTTTTTTTTTTTTTTTTGGTGGTACTGGGGATGGAACCCTTCTACCTCTGGGCTACACTCCCAGGCCTATTTTATATTTTTATTTGGAAGCAGCGTCTCAAGCGTCTCTCGCTTGGGAGGCGAGACAGGAGGATCATGCAGGTTCGAAGCTAGCCTCGCTGGCTGAAGAGACCCTGTTTCCATTTATTAAAAAGTATAAAATAGGTCTGGGAATGTAGCCCGGAGGTAGAAGGGCAGAAGGGCTTCCAGGAACCCCAGTACCACCAAAAAAAAAAAAAAAAAAAAAAAAATCTGTGTTTTGCCAGCAGCTGCATGAGACAGGAGGAGCTAGGCGGAGGGGAACCAGTGTCCTCCACTCCACAGTGACCTGGCCTCCTCATGTGGGCCTCACCCCTCACCCCCACTCTAGAGATGGCCAGACAATCCTCTGGCTGCGGCGATTGGGCTTGCGGCAGGTTTGTCATCTAGGAATCCTCTGTGGGAGAGATGCTGGCTTTTTTCTGAGCATAAGAGCTTTCAGAGGTCACTGCATGCGTGAGGAATGTGTGGTAGTGAAGCCAGCGGGTTCAGCAGCAGCCAGGGGACCCCTTGTGGCAGCGCCGGCTACGTTTTATAAGTCACTTCAACCAGGTTAACACTGGTTCATTAAAATAGGCTAGACACTGTAATGGAGTGCTTCCATATGTGTTAATATTGTAATTGTCATATATTGACATTATATGTTACCTACTATGTGTAAGTTTTTGTAGGTGTTCCATATCTGGGGTGATGGGACGAAATGGGTCAAGCTAGGCTTATCCATGAACGTTTTTTTGCACTATTTGAACTAACAAATATCATTTTTTTCTGTCAGAATCTGTCATTTAGAATGTAGAGAGCCCTAAATAGTGCAAAACTGGGAGAGAAATAAAAAGCAGACTAGAACTTGTATCATTTTCACCCCAAAGGACATAGCCACGCAGTCATCCTCAGAACCGTCAGACTGCAGCTGCACTGTTGCGTTCTGTCTGACTTGGGCACTCTCTGGTGTGGACAGGACTGTGTCCTCCAATGCACACTTCTGAAGCCCCAGGCACACACTGAAGTCCTCCAGTGCACACACTAAGTAGAGGTGTGGCTCTACTTAGACACACGGCCTTTAAGGAGGTAACTAAGGTTGACGGAGCCCTAGTCCAAGAGGACGAGTGTCCGTATGGGGAGAGAGGGGACACCAGGATGCTTGTGCAGAGGGAAAGGTCGTGTGAGGACACAGAGAGAGGTGGCCACCTGCATGCAGGGGGAAAGGCCACCGCTGCCCTCACCCACAGACACATTTCCTCCGGCCTCCTCAGCAGTGGCTCTGCTCAGCGCCTAAGGCCTCCCTCTCTCCCACGCCCTAAGGGAGGATCAATCCTGCCGTACCTACCTGTTCCCTCACTCACCGCATTGTTTGGCTGCTGTCTCAGCAGCCCCAGTGTCCACGTGATGAGCTGCGGAGGAGCGTGGTTCATTTATTCCAGGCTTGGCTGGCACCCAACACACGCCAAGTCCTCGGTGGTATTTTCAAAGTAAGTGTGCCACAGGATATAGAACACACGCGCACGAACAGAAAGTTATTGAGGAATCCACGGCTCAGACCTCCATGAAACTCACTGGGGGCCCAGCACTAACTTTGCCCTTCCCTAAAAGCCACGTTCAAGGGACCCCTGGGTTTCTGGTGTGACACGGGAAAGGGGAGTAGTATCTACGATGTCCCAGGTCGTGTGAATCGTGTATGAATGCATTTCATCCATTTAGTGCTAGACATCAGAGATACAGATGGGAATGGCTTCTGTTTATTTTGCTATTAAGCGCCAAGATCTGTGTTTGCAGAATATTATGCAATTAGCACCATGCTCCGCTAGTTAGAAATTAATTATAGTTGAGGAAACAAACCTAGAAATTGGTCAGAACTTGGTCAGAAACTGCCAGTGACGAGATGTGTCAATTTAATAAAGCCCCACACTGGCACGCCCATAAGAGAAAAGAAATTAAAATCCAAAGAAGTCATGCCAAGGAGAGAGAACGACCAAGTGCGACAGGTGTAGGCCGACGGACCTACTGAGGGGCCTCGACCTGCGTATCAGAGAGCAGGCGCCACGGCCCGGCTGGAGGCCTCACGGCCGCACCTCTGCCCTTCTTAGCGCCCAGGAGTCTGACCGCGCGGGCCCTGGGTCTCGCACCACGTCTCTGTCCTGCCCTCCTGAGCAGGGCCGGCTGCTTGCCTTGTCCTTGGGCCTTCTCTTTCTATAAAGCCACCTTCTTCTTCCTCCTCTTCCTCCTCTTCTTCTTTTTCTTCTTTCTCTCTCTCTCTCTCTCTCTCTCTCTTTTTTTTTTTTTTTGGCACAGTACTGGGGATGGAACCCAGGGGCATTGTACCTCCGAGCTACACCCCCAGCCCTATTGTTTATTTTTTTATTTTTAAACTCTTATTTTTAAGAGTTTATTTTTAAACTCTTACTTCAAGAGTTTATGTGGGTTTTTTTGTTTTTTGTTTTTGTGGGTCTGGGGGTGGAACCCAGGGGCATTCTACCTCCGAGCTACACCCCCTGCCCTATTTTTTATTCTTTATTTTGAAACCAGGTCTCACTGAGTTGCAGAGGGCCTCACTAGGTAGCTGAGGCTGTCCGCGATCCTCCAGTCTCAGCCTCCCGAATGCTGGGCTTACTAGTGTGTGCCACCATGCCCGGCTCTTTTTTTTTTTAATTTTATTTTTTATTGGTGCACTGTATTCATACATCATAGTGGGATACAAACTTTTGTAGACATACATGCACACATCGCCCAGTCAGCCCCCACCCGATCCCCACCCATTCTCTCCCCATCCCTCCCTCCCATGCTTGGCTTAGTGGTTGACATCGAGTATTATAGCAATTTATCCAAAATTAAAAATGATAATCTCACATAACAGTTTCATTTGTCTGATACCAAGCTTTTGATGACTTAAAGATAACATTTCAATATTTCTTTTTGCTTTCTTTCTTAACAGAGAATATTTTTTTTCTATTTTTTTAGGTGAAACTATCATATGTTTATATATTTATTTTTCAGGAAAAAAAATCTATCCTAATATGGAATATGGACTCTAGATACCCAAAACGATCTTGAAAAAGAACAAAGCTAGAAGATATATATATTTCTGATTTCAAACCATATAAAGCTATAATAATTGAAACAGTGTAGTACTATTCTAAAGGCAGATATATAAACCATTGGAGTTAAATAAAAGCCTAGAGCTAAATTCTTCCCTATATTGTCAAGTTATTTTTGACAAGGTTTCCACAAACATTTGGTGGTGGAAATAATAATCTTTTAACTAAATATTGTTGAAACATAATAATTACATGGAAAAGAATAAAATTGGACCCTTACCTAATCCCATATACAAATAATAACTCAAAATAGATAAAAGACCTAAATATAAATCTTAAGACTATAAACTTTTAGGAGAAAATCTGGGTCATAAAACCTCACAACATTGAAATTGGCAGTGATTTCTTGGATATGATTTCAATGGCACAGGCAACAGAAGAGTATACAAACTCCCTAAAAAATAAAAAAAAAATATTGTATATCCAAAGACAATGTAAACAGAGTTAAAAGTTACTAATAGAATTGGATAAAATATTTCCAAATGCTATATCTGAAGGTATATTAATATTCCAACTAGAAATCCTAAAAATTAACAATAAAGGCAAACAATACCATTTACAGATAGGTAAAAGACTAACATATGTAATGAATCTCCACAGATAACCAATCTTAGTTGTCTGTTGGATGGAAACTCTTGTTTCTCTGGTTCTGGTGTATGTTACCTATTTCTTCTTTGTAGTTAATCTCTTTGAGTATTTTCTCTAGTGCTGGTTTTGAAGACATAAATTCCTTCAGTTTCTGTTTGTCATGGAAGCTTCTTATTTCTCCATCTAATTTGATAGAAAGTTTTGCTGGGTAGGAAATTTTTGGCTGGAAGTTGTTTTCTTTCAGGGTTTGGAATATGTTACTCCAAGCCCTTCTGGCTCTCATGACTTGGTTTGGGAAGTCTGTAGTGATTCTAATTGGTTTGCCTCTGAATGTCACTTGGTCCTTTGTTTTTGTTGCCTTTAAGATTCTCTGCTTGGCTTCCACATTGGTCATTTTGACAATTATGTGGCGTGGGGATCCTCTTCTCCGATCCTGTCTAAAGGGAGTTCTGTAAGTTTCCTGGATCTGTGTATCAACCTCTTGCTCTATGTTTGGAAAATTTTCTGCTATTACTTCCTTGAAGAGATTGTTGATCCCTTTGGTTTCACTTTCTTTTCCCTCCTCTATTCCAATTATTCTTAGGTTAGCTCTTTTAAAATGGGCCCATATTTCTTCAATATCAGATTCCTGCTGTCGGATATTTTTTCCTAGATTAGAAACTATGCGTTCATTTTTGGAATGATCATCTTCTAAGAGCGAGATTCTGTTCTCCATGTGGTCTAATCGGTTGTTTGTGCTTTGAATTGAGGCCTTTACTTCATTAATTGCATCCTTTATCTCTTTTTGGCTCTCTCTGAGTTCTTTTCGAAGCACCTCTATTATTTCTATACTTATTTTCCTGATTTGATCTTCTAGAAATCTCTGATTTTCTGTTTTATCGGGTTCTGATGTTGTGGGGTTGTGGGCATTCATTGCTCCAGTGTTATTCCTCTTTCCCATGATTTCGGAAGTTTGTGCCTTCTCTGGGTTCTTCCCTTGGGTCACTATGACTTCACTTAAGGTGTTCTGGATCTCGAGTCAGTAGTATCTCAGACCCCACTACTCCTTTACTGGGTTTTATCACAGAGTCTCCGACCCAGAGAGTCGATAGAGGCTGCTTTAGACTGTGGGGGGTGCCAGGTTGCACGTTCTCCTATGGTGTGATATCTCTGCCACCGCCACTCCCCCACTGGGTCAAGTCCCAGGGAGTATAGTACTGGGATTTCTCCTCTGTGGCCCGCAATTTGACTCACTGTTGTTGAGTACGCAGATGTAGCTGTACTGGACTCGGTGAATTCTCTGCTGCTGCCGCCGGTGGCAATATGGCGCCGCTGCTACGCCCTCGGCCGTGAGGCTGGCGAATTTTTCTTGGGTTTGATTTCCACTCTGAATCCCTGCATCTTGTGCTGAGCTCAGCCACTGGGAGCTTTAGATTTTACCTGCGGCAAGAAATCCCGCCTGGCTGTTCCGCAGCGGCTCACCTCGGCTTGCTGTAGCCGTCCGGGGAAGTTGCCGCTGCCGCCGGCAGTATCTTTTTTTTTTTTTTTTTCTGCTTGTTTTTTTAAATCAGGGTCTCACCAAATTGAAAGGGCCCCACTAAGTAGCTGAGGCTGTCCACAAACCGTGATCTTCCTATCTTAGCCTCCCAAGCGCAGGGATTACAAGCATGTGCCACCACTCCCAGCTGTCTGCCTCTTTTAATAAGCTAGCTTTATTAGCTGAAAACTAAGAACTGTTTCCAATAAAAAGCCCAAACAGAGTAATGCTAGAGCTTCACCGAGGTCCTTAGCTCTCTGCAGAGGTGGTAGCACGGGTAACTAGCTATCTATAATGGTAAGGGCACAACAGAGGCGGCATGCCTGGGCGTGTGTGTGTGTGTGTGTGTGTGTGTGTGTGTGTGTGTGTGATGCTGTAAAGAGAAAATATAGCTTTGGTTACTGACAGGGATTAGGAATGAGGTGGCAAGTCTGGGGTATTGGTTATTTTATGACTTCCTTGGGTCCCCTTATTATATCCTTCCTCAAGAGCGGGGACCGTGTCCTCCTCAGTCATCCCACGGGCACAGGCCTGGCTTCTCAGATGACAGTTCTAAAACGAAAGTAGGTGTTAGCCGGGACGGTGATGAGCATGAGTCTGAAGGGGAAGGGACTTTAGGAAGAGCATCGAAGCTTTTCACAGTTCGCCATGGGCCAGCAACTCCACGGATGACACACATTTATTAAATGCGGTTCTTCTATATACCTCATGTGTTTCTAACGTTTCTGTGGTAGGTTAAGATGAAGATTTTCTGATTCACACACTCTTCATTAGGCTTCTTAAAGCAAAACCTCAAGCTAATAACTTAGATGCACAAATAACTAGATTTACTGAAATGTTGGGCCGACCACACGTAAGAGATTTCCCGCTGAACGGTAAGCGAGGCCTCCGCACCGGTGGGTGGTGAGGTGCGGTGGCTGCACCCACGAGCTGCGGTCCTAGAGGTTTCTGTCCCTCTGTGTCTTGTTTGTACACTTGAGCGACCCTGGCAAACGGGTCAGCACATAGCAACTGTGTTACTAAGGCTTTGCTGCCCTACTACAAATTCCTACACACTCCTTTTTATCTCTCCTTCCTCCTCCCCGCGCCCCGGGAGCAGATCTTGCCGAGTTGCCCAGGCGGCCTCAAACTTGTGACCCCTGCCTTAGCCTCTCCAGTGGCAGGGGTCACAGGCACGGCACCTCCCAGCACTATTCTTACGCACTTGTAACATTATGGCATTCTTTTATCTTGTGCGTTGGGCCTCTGGTCCCTGGCCCACTGGGCACTTTGCTGGCCCTGCAGCCTCGCCCTGGGCTCAGGTTAGCATCTCCACTCCGCACTCAAGCCACACGTATTCTCCTTGTACATTAGTCATCTTCATCACTGTCTCTCCTGTGCTTTTCCTGTAAGCACTGGAGCAGAGAAATGGCCAAGTGCGGTTACTAATCAGCTTCAGAAAACTGTCATCTCAACAGAAAGCCCAAATGCAGTTCATCCCCCAAAGTAAATCTGTTTTGAGGTCTCCCTGTCCTTTGTACATTTCCCCAATGCGCCCCGAAGGGCGGTGCACGAGCGGTCAGCCGCCTCCTCTCCCGGGGTGAGGGCAGGAGGGGCTTCTCCAGCCCCTCCTCTAGCGCATCCCTGCAGCCTGCGGTTCAATTTGTTTGGTCCATTAGTAGCTCCGAGCTTCCCTAAAAGGCTTTCAAGTTCTGTTCCCCTGTGCCTTTTTGTTTCAAAGGAGAGTGATACTGTAGCCATGGAAAAACAAATAAAATACTGGCAGTGGTACACAGAATGTAACACCATAGCCATAGATTCCTGTAGTTGTTGTTAAGTTTCTGTTTAATACCTAATATGCAGAAATATGTTTAGAAGCAGTTGTGTTCTTGTTGGTATAATATTATTAACAGTAACTGTCCCATCTCCCTTGTTTTCTTTAACTCCAAGCCTAGGAAGGCAGTGAGTTTCATAAAGGAAAAAGTTCTGTTTGGTAGATAGAAGAGGTTACTTTTATTTTATTTTATTTTAGTACTGGAGGTGGAACTCAGAGGCTTTCTACCTCCAGGCTATACTCCCAGACCTATTATACTTTATTTGGAAACAGGGTCTCACTAAGTTGCTGAGGCTGGCTTTGAACCTGCACGGCAGGATCCTCCTGTCTCAGCCTCCCAAGCACTGGGATTACAAGGGTGCGCCCCACCATGCCTGGCTTGAAGAAGATACTTTAGAAAGGATACTTTTAACTCCTCCACCCCACTCCTAGGTGTGAGACTACATTCTCCTATGTTCTCTATTATAACCTTGTAGATGTCTTTCACTGTGGGGTTGAATGTCGTGTGTGTGTGTGTGTGTGTGTGTGTGTGTGTGTGTGTGTGTTATTGGAGATTGAACTCCCCCCAAATTTTATTATATTTTGAAACAGGCCTTGCTAAGTTGCTAAGGGCCTCTCCAAGTTACTGAAGCTGGCCTGGCACCTTGATCCTCTTGTCTCAGCCTCCGCACTGCGGGGTGACAGGTGTGCGCTGCTGCGCCCGGCAGATGCTCACCTTTGCATACGGTCCTTAAAGCTGTAGAATAGTTTGGGGAATTAAATGATGTACTGTATCTGGAAGAATTTTGTAGGATGTTTATGTTTATAAAAGAAGGCAGAAAAGCCGGGTGTGGTGGCACACGCTTGTCATCCCACATTCGGGAGGCTGAGCGGACAGCCTCAGCTACTTAGTGAGGCCCTCCGCAACTCAGTGAGACCCGGTTTCAAAATAAAGATTAAAAAATAGGGCTGAGGGTGTAGCCCGGAGGTCGAATGCCCCTGGGTTCCATCCCCAGACCTGCAAAATAAGTAAATAAATAAATAAGTAAGTAAATAAATAGCATGAAAGAAGGCAGAAGGTTGGCAGAGAGGGACGGGGCAGTTTTCTGAAGCACAGACACGGGGTCTAGGTGGCCTGCGGTTTCCTCAGTGACTGTCGGGAGCCACCCACTGAACTTCAGCTTCTTTTCTTGTATTTAAGATGAAAATAATAAGAATAATAAATGTTAAAACCCCAGCACATGGTAGGTGCTGAGTAAGGGTGTTTCTAAAGAGAATATTATTAGACTGATAACCCCATGGATTTTATCATAGACTCAGACCCCATAAATCAGTATATTTTCCTATGTGTTCTTTGTGTGTTTGTGTGTGTGTGCGCATACACATGCACACGCAGATGCCAAGCTTAGAAATTCCTTTTGAAAGCTTTGTCTTTGATTTGCAGAATAAAACATATCTAAGGTAGAAACTAATCGATTATTGGTAGAGAGCAGAAAACTGAGTAATGGTGCCATCTCTAGTACGACAGAAACCCTACACACGCTGTAGTGAGACCTACGTGTTTAATAGCAATAGTAACCAAAGTTTTGATTTAGTCAAATTCACTTAATATATTTGTGTAAACAATTGTGTCCAAAATATCAAAATTTTTACGTATAATTAACACAATTCATTACATTACTTTGTATGGGTGTGTGTATCTGTGTCTGCGCACACGCATAGTACTGGGGATGGAACCTAGGGGAATTCTACCTCTGAGCTATACCCCCAGCCCTATTTTCCATTTTGAAACAGGGTCTCACTAAGTTGCTGAGGCTGGCTGCGAACCCGTGGTTTTCTGTCTCAGCCGCCCGAGTACTGGGATTACAGGCATGCAGCACCGTGACCAACTCATTATATTACTTTCTTGTACTAAGTCTTTGACATCTGATATGTATTTTTTTTTTTTTTAGGTACTGGGGGTGGAACCCAGGGGCATCCTACCTCTGAACAACACCCCCAGCCCTATTTTTTAAATTCTTTATTTTGAAACAGGGTCTCACTGAGTTAGTTACGAAGGGTCTCATGAAGTAGCTGAGACTGGCCGTGAACTCGGATCCTCCTGTCTCAGCCTCTCAAATGCTAGGATTACAAGCGTGCGCCGCCATGCCCGGCTCCCGATATGTATTTTTATACTAACATCACCTCTCCATCAGAGTGGCCACATTTCAAGTACTCAGTAGTCACGTGTTATTTGAGGCTACAGATTGGACATCCTGATGAATAAGTCATAGAAAGTAACTAAGAGAGAGACTCCCTCCTGCACTGGTGGATTCAGCAAAGAGACTTCAAGGTGCCAAGGCGTTCCTTGCCCTGCCTTAGATTTGCATTGATATCGGCAGTTTCAAAATGCCCGGGTTGCTCCAGCGAGGATGCTGTGCAGGGCACCTCCCCTTTCCCTCACCCACAGACTTCACGCCCTCCGTCCGGGATGAGCAGCCGTGGCGGCGCTTCTGCAGCTTTCTCTGGGTTCGTGCTGCTCATGTGCTTTTTATTTATTTACCTATTTATGTATTTATTTGGTGGAAGGGACTTTTTTTAGCGGTCAGGAGCTGCATTGATAAGTGAATGGTAGTTCTTAACACGATAACCTGAAAAAGTAGAATGTGCTTAAATCACAACCTTGCATAAGATTTTGGAGTTTTATAGATCCCTGAAGCCCATCTGGGCACCTCAGCTTAGAAGGCCCCGGTTTTCTAAGTGTCAAGCAGTATGGATAATGTGTGCCCGTTGTGAGGAAAGGGGCCTGGGGGACTTGGCACATGTACACACTCGTAAAATAGCGTGAGAGAATATACAAAACCCTAGGGGAAATAGTTGTCTCAAGGGAGCTACTCAAGGGAGGAAGGAGATACTTTGCTCCTGCTCTTTTTAAATATTTTAATTTTTCATGACATGCAACATTTGCTAAATAGAGGTTTTGGCTTAAACACACAGCACCACCAACCACAAATGGCTGCTCCAGAATTGCGTGTTAAAAGTACCCAGAAATCTCCAACCCAAGGCTGTAGAAAACTACATGGATTGAATGCTGTCTGCAGGGCTGGAGGAAACTGAAGAGTAAAATTGGGTGTCTGGCCTCCAAGAGCCCCTGGCAGAAAGTCAGACCAGAAATAGACCCTTGTGATGGCAGAGTGATCTGGTGTGTCTCAGACCTGCGTGGGTGTGTGTGAGTCTCTCGTGCCCAGGCCTGGGCTTCCTGCAGAAGACCCAGCCCAAAGGGCAACCTCACCTGTCAGCAGGAGTTAGCCGAGGCAGGGACCAGCCTTGCCGCCCACCCGAGTGGGCTGTGAGTAGCGTGGAGTTGCCGAGGCAGGCCTGCAGGGCTGCGGGGAGCGCAGGTACTTGGGTGCCACTTCCCACTGGGGATGGGTCTCCAGAGAGCTGCATCTGGGTCCGTGACATTGTCTGGATTACTCCAGAGCTATGGGAAGGTGGGCGTGATGGCGACACGGTGCGAGTCGGGGAGGAAGCTGCTGAATTAGGCTCACTGAGGACTGCTCAAGTTTGACCTGGACCCAGAACCTGCCATCAGTTGGCTGTAGACAGTGAACGGTACGGGAGACATTTCCAGATGACCTGGCAAATAAGTTGTGGCATTAATTAAAACAAATACTGATGGGAAAGTTAGGCAGAGACAAGAGGCAACAGCTCATGCGCCGGCATGCCAAGCACTGTCCCGGGGCTGGCGAGCCCCTCTGCGCATGGTCCAAGCGCCCGTGGACTCTGCATAGTGGCAGGCATCTCTGACCGGTGACAGGGAAGGGCAGCCCACAGAGGGAGAGTGCTGGAAGTGGTTTTAGTTTGGTCAGCCTGGAGGCAGGACACAGAAGAGGCTCTGAAGTCAGATGTGAGAGTGTGTCCTCACTATTTTTATAGGGAGAGAGCCCCCAAAGGCCCTAGAATGCCGGGGTCCAGCCCTAGCAAGAGTCGGGGGTCCGGGAGCGGTGGAGTGAGGAGTCGGTGAAGTTCGGTGCAGAAAAAGCTCACAGATGCAATGGAGAGTGAAGCGGCTCCATTTACTTTACATTTTTGCTCTCCCTACTTTCGGTTTGGGCAAGCATTTTATACTTTCTTTTTTGGCTACATCATACTTTCCCATGTCCCAAGGCTGTGCCTGGGCACCCATCTGTTCTGCTGCTGTCCACGCACCCATTGTACAACCAAAAGGGGGCAGGGTTACTGGGGGGTCGGTAGCCACTCTACCATAGCCCACCTCTGAGTAAACATGCTGGCCTTTTAGAACTCATAACGGTAGGAGCAACTTGTCTTGGCTCTGTTTTAGGTTTATTGTTAATATTTGCTTGGGAAAAGCCTGGGGAGGATCGGTTGCCTTTAAGGCTTGTTCTGCTTGTTATTGTCTGAGTCTTCATAGAATTCTTGTTAGATCGGTCATTTGGAAATTTAGGTGCAACTCATACATAAATGTTACAGTTTCAGGGAGTAAATCTTGAATTATTTTAAACAATTTGAAGCCATTAATAACAAGTCTCAGGTATCTTTTTGGTAACAAAGCCAATTCCAAAAAATCCCCAAACCCCCATGCCTAATCCTGTTCCCCAGAGGGAGATGCCGCGCGCCAGTTCCAAGGAATGTCTGCCGAGCACATCCCTGCTGAAACGAACCTTGGTCAGTTCTCGACTGGGAAGAAGGCGCAGCCCTAGAAGATCACTAGGGGAGGCAAAACTGTCAGCCCCGAGTCTCAGTTGGATTCTGTCCTTTGGGTCACAAAACAAGCGTTTCCTAAGTGTGAGATGTCATGAAACATGCAAGTGCATGGGATTGGCCTGGCCTTCTGCATGTTTATAGGGTGAGAAGCATCCGGCAATAAGGTCTTGACAGCTGCTATCTCATATACCAAGCCATGAAAGCATTTGTTAAATGAAAATTGCCCTTCACATCCGCACTAGCTTATACCCACGGTCTTTAGGCCTGCCGGCTCCATATCAGTCCTATGATGGAACAGGGGCAGGTCGGGAGAGGCCCTGGGCAGCAGAGAGGCCGGCCCAAGTCCCTCGGGGCATGGGCTTGCACCCAGGTCCTGTGCGGCGCTTCCTCTGGGTCGGCCTTTCTCCACCCACAGCCTTCTGGGCCTGGGCTTGGGAGAGCTAAAACTCAGCCCCTGCCAAGCTGCTCGGTTTGTTGGCAGAGCAGCCCCTTACACAGAAGCACATCCCACGGAGCGTGGACTGGCCAGAAGCCTCACGTGGGTGCCACGGGAGCTCGAGGACGGAGAGGGAGTCGGGCCAGACAAGGCTGGGCCGGCCTCACAGAGGCCCTAAGTGCCGTGTGTCTGCCCCCTCACATTTCTTCCAGGGCCTACAGGTATGTTTCTTCTGAGTCAGTTTGGGCAAGAGCATGATTGAGGACAGACTTCCTGGCACTCAACTCAAGGTTAAAAAGGAGACTGCGATGAAAAGACTTGGAGGAGCCTCTGGTGCATAACCAAGTAAAAAGCCAACCTGGAAAGGCTGCGAGCCGGCTGATTGCAACTGCGTGGGGTTCCGGAAAAGGAAGTGTTTATGGAGAGCGCAGCAGTCAGTGCTTGTGGGGTGGGGGAGCAGGCTAGAAATGAATTAGCCAGAGCACAGACACTTTTTTTTTAGATGATTTTATTGCTTTTAGAGCATTTTTAGGCTCATAGCAAAATCAAGAGGGAGGTAGGGATTTCCCATGTGTCCACTCCCCCCACTCATAGACAGCCTTCCCCATTGCTAACACCCAACCAACACGAGAGTGGCGCGTTTGTTACAGTGGATGGATCTGCGTGGACACTTCCTGATCACCCAGAGTTAAACCCATGGTTTACTCCTGGTGTTGTACACCTTAGTGTCTGTGGGTTTGGACGAAAGTATAATGACATACACCCATCATCATAGCGGGAGCAGGGGTAAATGGGAAATCTCTGCGTTCCTCCCAATTTTGTAACGAACCTAAAACCGCTTCAGAAAGTAAAATTCTTGGACTAAGGTTGGGTGGGAAAGGAAGATTGGGTGGTATGAGCAAAGTTCTCAGTAAGAGCCACTGCCGTGTGAAGAGCTGGGACTCTGAACTCTGTGGCTCTGGGAGTGGAGCAGCTGAATCTCATCTCTGATAGGTGGCCTCAAGGCCAGTGGCATTGAGAGGGTTTTGCTGAACTGCCAGGTAAGTGGCCATCCAGGGGAGACAAAGGTCAGAGGGTTCACATGCCTGCTACAAGTATAGAAAGAGGCGAGTGCCATTTGTCAAAAATACTATACAAGCCGGGCATGGTGGTGCACACTTGTAATCCCAGTACTTGGAAGTCTGAGATAGGAGGGTCCGGGTTCTCAGCCAGCCTCAGCTACTTAGTGAGGTCCTCTGCAACTTAGTGAAACCGTGTTTCAAAATAAGGAATGAAAAATAGGGCTGGGAGTGTAGCTCGGAGGTAGAATGCCTCTGGGTCCATCTCCAGTACCACAAAAATAAATAAACAAATTCCTAGTTTCCAGGGTGATGGGATTAAAACTTCACTAAAACCATGCACTTTCACTAATGAGCTAGATCCAGGCTAATTGAATTGAAGTAGAATTCAGTGGAAGTGAGAATCCTCCGAATAAGGAATTAACCACCAGGCAGTGGCAG
Source organism: Muscardinus avellanarius (assembly GCF_963383645.1). NCBI lineage: Eukaryota > Metazoa > Chordata > Mammalia > Rodentia > Gliridae > Muscardinus > Muscardinus avellanarius. Next base: position 102,872,049 of record NC_137798.1, read on the forward strand.
TCTCTTACAGGCTGCACACATAGGTTGTAAGGCATATAATTTCATCCCGCCACTAAAAAGTCATGTCGCCATATAAGGCTTTAGGGATAGCTTTGGCTGGCTTTGTGACGAGAACAATGTAACTCTTGCAGGCTGGCTTTGTGCAGTGCCGTCTTCTGTAGGATTGCTCCTGATACCGACTTCTTTAGCTGAATTCCTGTTTGTGAGTGAATTGGCATCCATGTACAGGGATGTGTGGGCATTACTAAGAAAGAGAAGCGTGAACCAAGCCCCACTCTTCTCTGACAAGTGAAATGTTCTACTTTTCAAGAATCTTTCCCGCTCCTTGTTTTGAGAGGCGATGCTGGGGCGCTCAGATGGCCTGCTGCCAGTCCCAGCATCCTCATGATGAGGAAGGTCAGCGCCAACCGGGCAGTTTTGCCTGAGGTCCTAGGACAGGTGTAAGTCATCTCCTGACTCCAGACGGCCACGTCCATCTCACGTGCTGCGGCTGCCCGTGGCCACCGCGGTACCCATCAGTGCATGACCCATGAAAGGAGATCAAATCGGTTATTAGCAAGGTTGTGTAAGCAGCAATTTTGAACAAAAAAAAAAAAAAATTTGTGTGTAGGTCTGGGGATGGAACCTAGGAGCATTCAACCTCTAAGCTACACCCCCAGCCCTATTTTTTATTCTTTATTTTTGAAGCAGGGTCTCACTGAGTTGTAAAGGACCTCACTAAGTAGCTGAGGCTGTCCACGAACCGCGATCCTCCTGTCTCAGCCTCCCGAATGCAGGGATTACAAGCATGTGCCACCCCACCCCCCAGGTCTGAGCAAAATGTTTAAAGGATAAAGTTTTGGGGGAAATTAATTCATTAGCACAATAAGTATATTTCCCTGTCATTCATTTGCACAGTAAGTACATTTTCAACTGTACCAGCTGCCTCTGGTAGCAGTTTCTGCTGGCCACACTTGAAGGCAGTGCCCTGGCTACAGGAAACCCTCCACCTAGAACAGACCAACTCTAGAGCACACAGTGCTCGTAACTGTGATCTTGGGGTCCTCTTGTTATGAGGGGGACAGGGATGCCTAGAGACCAGGTGGCCAGTCTAAAGTAGCACACTTGCAGGCGAAAGCCTCAAAGCTGAGCCCCGGTGCACGCATCTGCATCCCCTGCTCCCCTCCCTACGGTTCATGTTAGCTCCTCCTCCCGTGGCTTCGGTGGGGGGAGGGAAAGGGGAGTTGTTTGTTGCAGTCCTGGGGATTGAACCCAGGGGGCTCAGTCACTGAGCTCTAGCCCAGTCCTTTTGTTTGTTTGTTTGTTTGTTTGTTTGTTTGTTTGTTTGTTTCTGAGGCAGGGGATCCCTCAGTTGGCCAGCCACCTCTGCCTTCCAAGCCTCCGGTGCCTTGAGTGCCTGCCCCTTTACCTAGCCGCCTGGCATCTCCCAGGTGCACAGGGGAGCCCTTTCAGAGAGACACTGCCCTGCCTTATGAGCTGCCCAGCAGAACAGTCACAGCCCTCCCTGCCAGCCCAAGGGAAGGAGCCTCCCTGCCCATCGCCCTGCCCTTCCGCTCTGTCGGGTTCGCCGCTCATGTATCGGTGGCCTAGAGGGATGGGCTGTATCACACTTCACTTTATACCCATGGGATTTACTTGGAGCATGCCATTCAATAAGGGGCCAACATATATTTGTTAGCTGAGATCTCCTATATGGGAAACAGTGCTTCTCAGTTTGCAAAGCACTTTCCTATCCATTGCCTCGGAGCTCTGGGAAAGGGTTAGGATTACGCTTCCTTCTGGTAGGTGATCGCAAGTCCAGAGAGGAAGGGCTGGGGCTGAGGCTGGTCTGCTGGTTTCTGCACCGCCAGGCTGCCTGCGGGAGGAGCTATTAGGAAACTGTGGTGGTGCTTGACTTTTTTTTTTTTTTATCTCTTTCCTGTCATGAGTAGATTAGTAAAACTAAATCAGCCAGTGATGCCTGTGCTCCCGGAGTGTGTGTATTTGTGTTTAATCGGTGGAATGAATTATGGAATGAATCAGTGAATTCTTGGAATGCTCTGAGGCTAGGTATGAGCACCAGTGATCTTAAGTAGTCTTGACAACTTTTTCCTCTGGCTGTATCCTTGATCTCATGAAAGCCAGATTTATTTCCAGCCTAATTAGAGCAGTAGGTCACCCAGAACAACTCAGAGCAGAAATAAAATCTTAGGAAGAGACCTGTTTGGTTTATTTGATTTATTTTTCCATTTTGTCATTGAATAAAAGTGTTGAAATTTCAAATGGTTAGATTCCTTTCTCTATAAAGGCCTCTGAGATAGTAAGTTTGAAAGACTGAAACTCAAAGAGTAAGAAAAATTCAGGAGACAGTCTGTCTACCTAAAGAGACACTGGTTTCCAAACTCCATTTTGGAACCACTATTTGAGACTTTGGGCAGATCGCTAACTTTCACAAGACCTCGTCTTTTCATGAGGCAGTTAACCCAAGGACAGAAACAGGCATTGGCTCAAAACACTCAGAGCTGTTGGGCCATCTTTGGCAACTATGCAAAATCAGAATTAAAGCAAGTCATTCCCTCTGGTCTCTTACCTAAAGCAGATGTGTGCTACAGTTAAAATCAGCTAGCCAACAGAGTGTTCCCTGTGGCTTCCTCTCTGACAGTAGGAAATGTATCCTACCCATCTCTGGACTTCCAGTGACTAGCACGGCACCCAGCGCTGGCCGCCGGTCCCAGCCCTCTCCCCTTTGTGAAGCTACTCCATGGGTCCAGAGCTGGTGGCACGTCTTCTCTCGTCACCGCAGGCTGGACAGCCCTGTCCTCAGCCAGTCTCTGTCTGTTACTGTATTTGCTCTCCTCATCATTCAAGTTACTCTCTAAGAATTCTTACAAATTGCCCGTGATGCAGCCTCTTAGCCAGGCATGGTGGCGCACACCTGTCATCTTAGTACTTGGGAGGCTGAGACAGGAGGGGCACAGGTTCACACACAGCCTCAGCAATTTAGCAGAGCCCTGTGACACGTAGTGATACCCTGTTTCAAAATATAGGCTGGAGGTAGAGCTCAAAGGTAGAATTCCCTGGGTTCGACCCCCTATATCACACACACCAAAAATAAATAAATAAATAAATAAATAAATAAATAAATAAATAAATTAAAACTAGTAGCAAAAACTGGTCTCAGTGTACCATGTGTGGGCTAGCCTAGAGAGAGAAGGAGTTCTATGCTTTATCCTAGATTGCAGAATAAATGAGTCAAATAACCAGCCACTTCCTCATACAGATTCTGAGTTAGCGTATGATATGGCATGTAGATGATGCTAGCGTCATATTACATGTATGTGATACCTAGTGTTTTTACAAGATAACGCATGGAGAAGTGAGAGGGTAGGAAGCCCAGGAATATGACCAGACAGATAGGTCAGCTGATGTTTGAGAAAGCACAGAGGTGATGCCAGAGAGAAAGTGTAGTCTTCAACAGACGATGATGAGCAGGTTGAATATTCGTATGCCAAAAGGAAGGAACTTTGACCCAAACCTCACATCTCATGTGAAAGTTATCCTCAAAATGGATCCTAAGTCTAAGTGTAAAATACAAAGTTATAAAACTTCTGGAAGAAAACTTGAGACAATTTCCTTGACCTGGGATTTAGGCAAACAGTTATTAAATATTGACAGCAAAAGTATCTTTGGTGAAAATAAAGATAAATTGAGCTTTATCAAAGTAAAGCAATTTTGACTTCATCAAAATTAACTTATAGCCTCAGCTACTTAGGCCCTCTGCAACTCAGTGAAACCCTGTTTCAAAATAAAGAATAAAAAAATAGGTCTGGGTTTGTAGCGCGGAGGTAAAATGCCCCTAAAAATGCCCCTGGGTTCCATCCCTGGTACCGGAAAAAAAATTAACTTATATGGGGGTGAAAAGAGGCAAGCTTAGAAAATATTTTCGAATTCAAAGGGCTAATCTCGAGAATGTGTAAAGAACTCTCAGACACAACCGTAAGGAGCACCCTCGGTCTTTAACTGGGTGAAAGACTTGGACATTACAGAGAGGATGCACACAGGCAGAGGAGCCCATGGCAAGGTACCAGCAGCACCCAGCACTGGAGGGAGGCGAGTCGTGGTCCCCGCGCACTTGCTAGAGTAGCCGAGGCGCTGGCCATTCCAAGGCCGGCAGGCGCAGGGCCCAGCAGCTCACCTCTGTGGACAGCAGGGCCAGAGTGGCCCTGCTACTCTGCAGGCCGCTGCCATTAGTGCAACACAACTCCATGAACCGCAAAGGCTTTGCCCTGAGCGGAGAAAGCCACTTTTATTTATTTATTTTATTTATTTATTATTTTTTTTTTATTTTTTTTTTTTTGGTGGTACTGGGGTTCCTGGAAACCCTTCTGCCTCCGGGCTACAGGGTCTCATTAGCCAGCGAGGCTGGCTTCAAACCTTCACGACCCTCCTGTCTCCACATCCCAAGTGCGGGGATTACAGGCGTGCGCCACCACGCCCGGCAGAAAGCCACTTTTAAAAGGTGCCTACTTATATGCTTCTACTGGTGTGACACTCCAGCAACAGAGCTGTGGAGGTGGAGAGCAGCGCTGTGGGTACTGGAGGGGCAGGGCGGGGTGGGCATGACTCCAGGGCAGAGGCAGAGGGCCTTGGAACCTTCCTGCCTTCTGATCGTGGCCGATTACACCTGCCACATTCATAGAAATGGAGCAAAAGCCGAATCAAACCCAACGGGAAGCTCTTAGAAACAATTCCATTCCCAAGTGATAAAAATACTTTCTCAGTACATGTTCCTGTGGATTTATTTGTAGTTAACCAAATCCAACTAGTGTTTTGTTGTTTGTTTGTTTGTTTTTGCAGTACTAGGGATGGAACCCAGGGGGCATTCTACCTCCAAGCTACACCTCAGCCCTATTTTTTATTCTTTTTTTGTTTGTTTTTGGTGGTACTGGGGTTCCTGGAAACCCTTCTGCCTCCGAGCTACACTCCCAGACCCATTTTATAGTTTTATTTGGAAACAGGGTCTCTTAAGCCAGCGAGGCTGGCTTCAAACCTGCGTGATCCTCCTGTCTCCGTCTCCCAAGCGCGGGGATTACAAGTGTGCGCCACCACGCCCAGCCCTATTTTTTATTCTTTATTTTAAAACAGTCTAAGTTGCAGAGGGCCTTACTAAGCTGAGGCTGGCTGCAAACCTGTGATCCTCCCATCTCAGCCTCCCAAGTACAGGGATTACAAGCGTGCACCACCATGCCTGACTCTATTTTTTTCTCTATTTTTTAATTTTTTGCTATTTATTATTTACTTTTTGTGTGTGGTACTGGGGATGGAACACAGGGGCATTCTACCTCCAAGCTATACCTCCAGCCTGATTTTTTATTCTTTATCTTGAAATGGGGTCTCACTGAGTTGCAAAGGGCCTCACTAAGTAGATGAGACTGTCCTCGAGTCGCGATCTTCCTGTCTCAGCCTCCCAAATGCCGGGATTATAATTGTGTACCACCATGCTCAGCTCTTCTTAATTCTCTTTAAACCCACTAGAAATCATTGAGAGGAAGCAGAAGGCTATGTATCTTGAGAAGCCTAAAGACCAGCATAGTTGGAATTCCTAGGGACTGCCTGGAAGCCAGAGGGCACTGTGGCTACTGGACTCGGGGACACCTTCTTGTCCCAAAGGCCCATCCATACTTTATTTCCTATTTACTCTCTAGAAAGCCAAAATACCTTGAGAATTGTCACCCTGGATGAGGCCTTATGGAGGACTTTTCTGGGGTGAGCCAAAATGGTGGGATAGTTTTCTTCAACAATTTCAGAGCCCCACTGCTTGGGGCATTTCTTAACAGTTTTTATTGAGATATCATTTACCTGCCATAAAATGTGCCCTTTACAAGCTCAGTGGGTTTTAATACATCCACAATTTTGCAGCCATCACTATAGCCAACTTGAGAACTTTATCGTCCCAACAGGAAACTATTTATTAGCACTCAGTCTCGTCCAGCTCATCCAGCCCTCCCCAGCCTCTTCACCTGTCCTAGGCGGCCGCCAATCAATTTTTGTCTGTTTGGTTTTGCCCATTCTGGGCATACATCATATAAATGGAATCATACAACACGTAGCTCTTTGTGGCTTCTTTCCTTTAGCTTAATGGGTTTTAAAATTAATTAATTAACTTAATTTATTTACTGTGGTCCTGAGGATTGGACCCAGAGACATACTACTAGCTTTGAGCTACACCCCCAGCCCAATTTTAGTTCTTATTTGGAAACAGGGTCTCTCTAGGTTGATGAGCGTCTCACTACTTGCTGAGGCTGTCCTCAAACGTTTTCAATCCTCCTGTTGCAGCCTTCCAAGTAGAGGGATTACAGGTGTGTTCCACCATAGTGGCACAGCCTAATGTTTTTAAGTTTGCATTGCAGCGTGTTTTCATCGCTTTGAGGGATACTAATTCTCACTAGCTTTCTACCCTCTCTGCAAAGCAGGACTTCACTTGAGTTGGCCGCCTCTCAGGGACACAGGGGTGCAGAGGCAGCAGCAATGTGACTGTGGTGAGGAACTGAAGTCTCCACTCTCACCCGTGAATTCGTTCTCCCCAGGGTTAACAATGGCTATCTCTAGAGAGAGAAAAGAGGGCCGTGTGTGTGTGTGTGTGTGTGTGTGTGTGTGTGTGTGTGTGTGTGTGTGTGTGTGTGTGTGTGTGTGTACTGGGGTTCCTGGAAACCCTTCTACCTCCGGGCTACACTCCCAGACCTATTTTTATATTTTTGAAACAGGGTCTCTTACACCAGCGCGGCTGGCTTTGAACCTGCGCGATCCTCCTGTCTCCGCCTCCCAAGCGCGGGGATTACAAGCGTGCGCCACCACGCCCGGCAGAAGAGGGCTTTTAATTTAGCTTCTGTATCCTTCTGTAGTTTGAGTTTTGGAACTTTAAACATATATAACTTTAAAATAAATGTCAACAGGAAGTATCTGAGTGAGGAGGTAATGCTTCCCTACTTAAAAATAGTACCTCTATTTTTAAAATAACTAAATTAAGCCAGGCGTGTTAGTGTACGCCTATAATCCCAGGACTTGGGAAGCTGACAGGAGAACTGCAGGTTTGAGGCCAACACACCATAACTCAGCAAGCTGCTGCTTAAAAATAAAAAATAAGAAGGACTGAGGGTATAGCTCAGAGGTAAAGTACCCCTTTAATCCCCAGCACCACACACAAAAGGCTTAAATATCCAAGTTACGTCTTTTTAAATGCTAGGTCTGGGTAGGGTGGAACACACCTGTAAACCCCAGGACTTGGAGGCTGAGAGGAGGCCGTAGGTTCCCAGCCACACTCAGCAACTTAGTGAGACCCTGTTTCAAAGTAGAAAATAAAATAGGGCTGGGGGTGTGGCTCAGACGCGGAATGCCTCTGGTTCAATCGCCAATACCACACATGCACAAAAATCTTTACTAGGATTATAATTCGAGTGACTGCTTTACATAGTGAAACTATTATTTGCACACATGCTTATTTATTTATTTATTTGGTTGTACTAGGGTTCCTGGAAGCCCTTCCACCTCCGGGATACACTCCCAGACCTATTTTTTAAGTTTTTTATGTGGAAACAGGGTCTCTTAAGCCAGCGAGGCTGGCTCCGAACCAGCGCGATCTTCCTGTCTCCGCCTCCCAAGCGCGGGGATTACAAGCGTGCGCCACCACGCCCGGTTTTATGATTATTTTTCTAATACATAGTAGTCCTCTGGTTCCTTAATAATATTTCCCTCCTCCCTTAGCTTTTCTTTGTTTGATTAAAATTGCTAAACAGGATTATTATTGTTGTTGTTGTTGTTGTTGTTATTATGGAACTGGGGATTAAACCTAGGGTCATTCTAACCTCCAAGCTACACCCCCTGCCCTGTATTTTTATTCTTTATTTTGAAACAGTCTCACCGAGTGGCCGAGGGCCTCTCTAAGTAGCTGAGGCGGTCGCGAACCTGCGATCCTCCTGTCTCCCGCGATGCTCCCATCTCAGCTTCCCAGGTTCTGGGATCACAGGTGTGTGCCACCATGCCAGGCCCAGGCTCTTTTTACTTCCAGCTGCCTTAAAACTTTCCCATTCTTTTATTTTCCTTCGTGACATATCCTCTTGTTTTAACTATCTTGTGTAGACAGAATAACTCTGATCCTTATTTCTTATTCAGTCTAACAATTGCTATCCCATAGCCCGTGGTTTAGACCCTTGTAGAGTGTGGTCCTCACTCTGACGCAGTAGCTGGCAGAATTCAGACTGGGCGTGTTTACACTGGAGACACAAGGGGGAGTCCGTTCCCTGCTTCCTCGCTCCTGTTTATGGGCTGTACTAGTATTGGTCTGTTTGGAAATTTGCCTGTGTGTTGGTTTTCTTTTCTCAGATCACTTTTCTTAATTACTACCCTTTCACTGTAGAGAAGGAAGGTATATTACCTACTCCTTCCAGATCTCATAACCATTCATTGTCTCAGGACATCATAAGCTCAGTGGGCCAGTCACGTGAATAATTCCAGAATGCTATGCCCTGAACAAGAGGGAGAGCAAAGCAGAGACATTTTGTGTAAGAAATAATGAAGAGTATGTCTTATTTCACCCAGGCTACCAAATCATGGCACAACCCCATGCCTTACCCATGTAGTAGTCTGCTCTAAAATTAAGAATTCAGAAGTGATATACTTTACCTGTGATGGGTATAACCATGTTTGAGTTGAAAAATTAGGTCAGACTGATTCGCCTGAAAGATTTGACAGAACAAACAGGCTTTGCCAATTAAGTATTATAACAGGTTTATTTTGGGGGGTGGGGCTGGTCTGGGGATGGAACCCCGGGGGCACTCGGCCTCTGAGCTATACCCCCTGCCCTATTTTTTATTCTTTATTTTGAAACAGGGTCTCGCTAAGTTACGGAGGGCCTCGCTAAGTAGCTGAGGCTGTCTGTAAATCGCGATCCTCCGGTCTCAGCCTCCCAAATGCTGGGATTACAAGCGTGCGCCACCAAACCTGGCTTTATGACAGTTTTTTTTATTATTAAATAAAGTTTAAACTTGGTACACGCCTGTAATCCCAGTACTTGGGAGGCCGAGACAGGAGAATTGCAGGTTCAAGGACAGCCTTGTCAACCTAGCAAGACCCTTCAAAACAAAAAGAAATTAAAAAGGCGGCCGTGTAGCTCGGAGGTAGAATGCCCCTGCGTTCCTTCCCCAGTACTACAAACAAAAGTTTGAAATTAGTAGTAGTAGTAGTAGTAGTAGTAGTAGTAGTGGGGATGGAACCCTTCTACCTCCGGGCTACACTCCCAGACTGATAAGTAAAATAAAAAATTAAATGCGAGTAAAATAAAAATAATGTGCGTACGGCGGAGTGTGAAAAACACGAGAGAGGTCCGGTACACATGGCATGTAAAGTTTTAATGGCACGGCTCTCCCGGGGATCAGGGTGAGGCACCGTGGGGCCCGTGCGCCTGTCCGAAGCTAGAGGACGCGGGCTCTCCTTTTAAAGGCATGCATCTCGCGAGATGGGGGTTTACTCGCGGGAATGCCCAATTCTCGCGGGGGTTTCAGCCCCTCCCTTGCCCTGCAGAGGTCATGTGACACAAAGTCACATGAGTGCAGGACCCAACTTAACATTCCGGCCTTTTGATGGTAGGGATAATGGATGACGTTGGACCCTCTAGCTTCTTCCTGCTGTCAAGGGGCGTCGTCAGGGGGCCCCAGGCCGGGAGGAGTCGGGAGTCCAGTTCCCCAGAAGGGGGTGCGGGTGGGTGCATAGCTGCAGTGCGAATTGGAGGTTACCCTGGACAGCTTAGTGATGTGCACTTGAGGAGGCTTGAACAGGCAAGGGCTATTAAAGAAAAAAACAAATCATGAGATTGAGCAGGCGACCAAAAAGGAGACTGGCTTACTCAGTACCTGGAGAGCTACCCTGAGCTGGCAAAGAGGATGGAGGTTGAGGGATCCAGGAGCCATCAGTCTTCAGCCAGGCTGAGTAGGGCCAGCGGCGGGGCCTGGTCTGGAAAGGTGCTCCCCCTGTGTTGAGGCACCTGGGGCCCACCCTTTTCCAAGGGCACTGTTCCAGTGGCCCTCCTGGCCACACACGGAGCAGTCTGATTGGTGGGCGTGGCTTTGCCCCACTTGAGGCAGGTTCCTGGAGGTAGTTGTTGTTGCAGTCCTCCACACCTAGGTGGCGCTCCAGAGGGCTGAGCCGCCACCACCAGCCAAAGGGCAGCTACCAGGGATCTGCTTTTTGGCAAAGTCAAGAGTGTACGCTCCATCTCCACCTGTTTCTCTCTGGAATTAAAACTTAGATGCCATGTTAAGGTTCTGTCAGCTGCGACGGACCTATACTCACAAAGAGCACGTCCCGAGACAGGTGTCCAGCAAGAATGACAACGCGGACTCCGCACGGGCAGAGGGTGTCGCCCCAGCCCCGGCGTTTCCCACAGCACCTAGGGCGCGCCCACGCGGGCCGCCCAGCAAAATTGCAGTCTGGCGCGGGCCAAGATGGCGACTGTGACATCACCAGGCAGTGACTATGCGCCATCACAAAATGGCAGCTGGCGGGAAAATAAATGGAAGCTGATGGGGGAGAGCATTTGGAAGGATACCAGACCGCTTATAAAAGTTCCTAACTATTCCTGGGCCACCGCAACCTATTTCCCAACTCGTATCAAGGCAGACAGGCTCTCAGGGCATCTGCTAGTATAAAGGTTCGACTCCCCATAATTGGTTCGCGGGCGGAAACGAAGAACAGGAAATGGGCGTCCCCGATTTCCCTGCTCAATCGTTCGGAAACAGAGGTTAAGAGATAGGGAAGAACGTCTTCATTCCTTCTCAAAACCGGAGGATGACCTGGTCATCCGCAGCGTGGTCCCAGTGGACCGGGGGACAATGGGTCACCAAGCGCTTGGATTTTTGGGTCCCAGTGGACCGGAAGACCCAAGTCCGGAACCCGCTAACCAAGGGAAGGAGGCAGTTTACCGGAGTGAAGTGTTGCCAGCCAGTGCTGGCTGCGACAGAAGCGCTGAGAAGCTGCTGGGAGCGTGGTGGAGCTGGGGCGCGTGGATGCCGGTGGCTGGTGTGGACGGCACTGGCGGCTGGCGCAGGCAGGATCAGTGGGGGTGCGCAGGCGGCATGGCTTGCCGGGCCCGCGGCGTGGAGACAAAATGGCTTCTAGGCACGTGGCAGTCACTGAGGCTGGGCCCCGAGGAGCACCGCCAGTGAGCCTGGCTTGGGCGGGTGAAACGGAGCAGCAGCAGCAAGTAGAGCTACGCCTGGCGCGGGTGACTGTGGCGGACACCGAAGCCGGCTGTGCGCCGCCCAATGAGCCTGGCTCGGGGCGGGCGGGGCAAACCGGCCAGAGGTCCTGGCGGTGACTGGAGAACCAAGCTGGAATGGTGCTTTAGGAGGTCCAAGCGGCAGGCAGAGGTCCTGGCCCGCGCAGGCGGTTGGCAGGCAGAGCAAGTGCCAAGCTGCCTGGCTCGGGCCGGAAAGATGGCCGCCGACTCCTAGGATTGGTTAGGAGTGGAAAGTGGGAGGGATTAAAGATTGTGAGGCCTCCAGTGAGGCCATGAGGTGGGAGGGGTTAAAGATGGCGAGGCCTCCAGTGAGGCCATGAGGTGGGAGGGGTTAAGGATGGCGAGGCCTCCAGTGAGGCCATGAGGTGGGAGGGGTTAAGGATGGAGAGGCCTCCAGTGAGGCCATGAGGTGGGAGGGGTTAAGGATGGTGAGGCCTCCAGTGAGGCCATGAGGTGGGAGGGGTTAAGGATGGCGAGGCCTCCAGTGAGACCATGAGGTGGGAGGGGTTAAAGATGGTGGGACCAAGATGGCGGCCCCCCAGTGATTCCACGTGTGCAAGATGGCGGGCCAAAGCTGGCGACCCCCCCTCCCCAGTAATCCCATGTGGCTGCTTACCGGAATGGCCAGGCCCAGGCAGCAGGGGTGGGCAGGCACAGGGTGAAGGGCGCCAGGGCGCGAGTCCGAGTGGAGGAACCAGCTGGAGCGCGGGCTGGACTTGGCGGGCTGGGGGCTGTTTAGCAGAGTGGCGGCCACCTAGATGGAGGAGGCAGGCGGCCCCGGCAGGCGGGTCTAAGCAACGCCAGGCGCGGAGAAGACATAGGCGCGCGGTGTGGCGCAGTCCGCGGGTGGCGCGGTCCCATTCCAGCGGTGGGCGGCGTGGGCAGGCGGGAACGGCGGTTTTAGGAGGTCCAAGCGGCAGGCAGAGGTCCTGGCCCGTGCAGGAGGTAGTCCACGCAGGCACGGGGCGGCAGCGGCGGCAGTGGTGGGAGCAACGCCTGCAAGCGGAGCGCTGCTGTTGGACCTCGCAGTCGAGCTGCTGGCGGGTTGTAGAGTCCGGGGCTCAAAAAGAGAGTAAAAATAAAAAGAGAAAACAGAAAAAAAAAAAAAAAGGAAAAAAATGGGGAGGGACCCAAGAGTTCTCCCGGTTCGGCACCAAATGATAAGTAAAATAAAAAATTAAATGCGAGTAAAATAAAAATAATGTGCGTACGGCGGAGTGTGAAAAACACGAGAGAGGTCCGGTACACATGGCATGTAAAGTTTTAATGGCACGGCTCTCCCGGGGATCAGGGTGAGGCACCGTGGGGCCCGTGCGCCTGTCCGAAGCTAGAGGACGCGGGCTCTCCTTTTAAAGGCATGCATCTCGCGAGATGGGGGTTTACTCGCGGGAACGCCCAATTCTCGCGGGGGTTTCAGCCCCTCCCTTGCCCTGCAGAGGTCATGTGACACAAAGTCACATGAGTGCAGGACCCAACTTAACACAGACCTATTTTTGTATTTTATTTGGAAACAGGGTCTCTTAAGCCAGCAAGGCTGGCTTTGAACCTGCGCGATCCTCCTGTCTCCGCCTCCCAAGCACGAGGATTACAAGCGTGCACCAGCACGCCCAGTTTAATTTTATTTTTTGATACTGGAGACTGAACTCAGGCATCCTACCACTGAGCCACCTGCCCTGATGGTTTTTTTTTTTTTTTTGTGTGTGTGTGTGTGTGTGTGTGTGTGTGTGTGTGTGTGTGTGTGTGTTTGGTACTGTAGATTGAACCCAGGGGCATTCAACCTCTGATTTTATACCCCCATCCATATTTTATTCCTTGTTTTGAAACAGGGTCTCACTAAGCTGAGCAGAGGCTAAGTAGCTGAGGCTAGCCAAAACCTGCAATTCTCCTATTTCAGCCTCCCAAGTACTGGGATTACAAGCGTGCACCACCATGCCCAGTTTACTTTTTTATTTTGAAACAAGATTTCATTATGTTATTGCATGTTGTTCCTGAACCTGTGACCCACCCGCCCCCACTCGGCCTCCCACATACTAGGATTGCAGGCAAGCGCCACCACACCTGGCTGCAGCAATTACATACTCATGCTAACAAAACATGTCCCAAGTTATCTTCCCTGATCTCTCAAAGGCATTCTTATGTCTATTGAATGTTGAAACTTTGTTTCCCCGATACAGGTTGCTTGTTTGTTGTCTGTCTTGCATTCTTCAGAGATGTTGACATTTCCCCCAGGAGTTCATCACTGTCTTCTTGTATCACTAAGTTGCCTTCCACACTCTGAGGTATGAAGAACCCAAAGCCATAGCCCTGCTTTCTCTGTGCTGCTACTAACTTGTGCACCTTTTTTTTTTTTTTTTTTTTTTTTTTTTTTGGTGGTGGTACTGGGGTTCCTGGAAACCCTTCTACCTCCAGGCTACACTCCCAGACACCTATTTTTTATATTTTTATGTGGAAACAGGGCCTCTTAAGCCAGCGCGGCTGGCTTCGAACCTGCGGATCCTCCTGTCTCCGCCTCCCAAGCGTGGGGATTACAAGCGTGCTCCACCACGCCCGGCATTTGTACACTTCTTGAAGCACAGTCCTTTCAGAAGAATAGCTTACCCAAGATTTGAACACAATTTTACACCGAGTTGTTCTTTGCCGGGCACAGTGGGGCACACTTGTAATCCCAGGACATGAGAGGCTGAGACAGGAGGAGCGTAGGTTTGAGTCCAGCTTCTTCAACTTAGTGAGATCCTGTTTCAAACTAAAAAATAAAATAGTGCTGGGAAGGTAGTTCCGAGGTTAATAGTAACGATGATGATAATGATAATAATAATAATAAATTGTGCTAGGAGCAGTTGGTTATAAAAGATGCATAAAAACAGTTGGCCCTACATAAAGAACAATGTTCTGTGGCAGCTGAGTCGATAATGGGCAAGTAGAGAAGCCGCACGTAACAGGAGTGCCCTTCTGTACTTCACCGGGCGTGCACGCACTGAACAGGTGATGCGGACGGCGGCCTGGAAGGGCGGGCTGGTCGGCGTACAGAGGGCGTGGAAGGTTATTTCAGGGGTTACGGCTGCACCGTGTGCAGTCACAGAAGCCTGAACCTCAGGGCGTGTGAGAAGCAGGAGCCCAGGGGTTAGAGTGAGCCTTCCTTTGTTACTTTTCTTCTCCCCATATGATGACAAAAGATGCCTATGTGCCTATGAAGAAAACTTGTAGCAGAATATCCTCCGGACTCTGTGGACATCTGTCACAGGTGTCAGGGAAGACGCTGTGTGGCATGTGCCCTGGGAGGTCACTCAGGCGACACCAGGGTATCTCTGACCGCTCAGACTTCACCTGCATATTCTGAGGACCAGCCCCAGGCTACAAATAGATGGTTTGGAGTGTGGTCCTTTTACCTGCCTCTGGTGTGAGGGATGCCATCGCCCTCCCAGAGCCAGGCAGCTTCCGGAAGGCCCGGGCAGCAGGAGCAGGAGCTGGGCTGTGCAGGGGAGCAGAGGCTTTAGCATCTCCGGCTGGCTGCACTTTCCTGGGAGGTTCCTCGTAAGGCATGCCTCTGCGGCAGAGTCCTCAAGAAGATAAGGACCTCCAGCAGATCCAATTCCAGTTAGATTTCTGAAGCTACATTTGAGACTCGAATAATGGCAGCAGAGATGGAATATATTAAGAAGCCTTGCGGTGGCGCCCGCCTCCCTCCCTGCCTCCTTTCCTTCCTCCTTGCATACTTCGTGCAGACACAGGTCACCTCACGCGTACCGCATTCCACGCCGTGTCCTCGGCGCAGCTCCCTGAGACCATTCCTGTCAGGGAACAGATGAGAAAGCCGGGGTCAGGCGTGGGTGCCCAGGACAAAGGGCATGAAGCAAGGGCTTGAGCCCACGTTCCTAACAGCTGGCCACAAATCTTCACACTGTTTTGGCTTCTTTTCAAAATTCTACTTAAGTGCCGGCCATGGTGGCGCACGCTTGTAATCCCAGCATTCGGGAGGCTGAGACCTGGAGGATTGCGGTTTGCGGACAGCCTCAGCTACTTAGTGAGGCCCTCTGCAACTCAGTGAGACCCGGTTTCAAAATAAATAATAAAAAATAAAGGTGTAGCTCAGAGGTCAAATGCCCCTGAGTTCCATCCCCAGACCCAAAAGAAAAAAAAAAAAATCTACTTAAGTGCTTTCTTAAAGCTAGGATTAAAAGAATACCCAAGGCCAGGCGTGGTGGCGCCCACTTGCAATCCCACTACTTGAGAGGCTGAGAAGGATCGCAGGTCACGGCCAGCCTCCGCAACTTAGTGAGGCGCTCCTCAACTCAGTGAGACCCTGTTTCAGAGTAAAGAGTAAAATAGGGCTGGGGATGTAGCTCAGAGAGAAGGCCCCTAGGTTCAAGCCCCAGCATCACACACAAAAACAAAGGTTCACTTTTACTACCTACTTAACAAAACCAGTAAAAGCCATTAGCGGCGTGTAAAGGAGAGAGGAAGCAGGGGATGAAACTGAAAGGTGTTGGCTCAGGAAATGAAAAAGAATACCCTCTGATACTGTAATAACCATCAACTTCCACTTCTGGCCATAACAGAATAACAGCGACTTACTCTCCCAATAAAAACAACCGTAGAAATGAACCAAACAGGCAAAGGGCACTGAAACTCACTCAGAATACTAAATCCTTGTCGCTTTCAGTATGGATTCCCGAGAGAAGAAAGACCATGACAGGCCACCGTGGCCCTGGCTTTCCGCCCGCATCGCTCTCTGGCTTAGCTAAGCGTGGGCCGTGCATGTACTCGGTGAGGCCAGGCAGAGACTGACCACGGAAGGGCTGAGCGCTGAATGGTGGTGCCAGAGGTCATGCGGGGCTGGGCGATGTTGGAGACGCCCTCACTGAGCACCGCGGGGGTGCAGCTGAGACCCCAGAACAGCCACCCCTGAGGAATAGGATTGTGCCCACGGGCATGGGGCCACACACTCGGGCTATGTTGACAGTGGAAACTGAACTCAAGAAAGATTTGAACCCAGCAGGATCTTCCAGTCACCTACCTTCCTGCCGCCAAAGAGACAGCATGATCCAGACTCTGGGCAGTGCGTCGTTGACTGCAAGTTGGTAGAACTGTAAAGAGTCTGAAAATATGACCAGTACTTAAGGGGAACTTGGGATGGCCCTGGAGTTGGAATGAACAGGAAACTGTAGCTCTAGCAAATATGGTCAAATGAGTTAACGGATGGGAGGTCCCAGTGCAGAAATGCAGACAAGTAAAAATGTACCAAATAGCCGGGCATGGTGGGCACGCTTGTCATCCCCGCGCTTGGGAGGCGGAGACAGGAGGATGGCACAGGTTCGAAGCCAGCCGCGCTGGCTTAAGAGACCCTGTTTCCAAATAAAAAGTATAAAATAGGTCTGGGAGTGTAGCCCCGAGGTAGAAGGGTTTCCAGGAACTCCAGTTCCACCAAAAAAATAATAATAAATAGTACCAAATAATCTAGTATTGGGCATGAAATGAAAAATTCACTGGATGAAATAAAAGTGGATTAGAAACAATAAAAAAGGGCACTGGGCTTGGAATCAGATCAGTAGAAGTAATCTAATCTGAGAAACAAAAAATATGTATTTTCTTTCTTTGTGTGTGGCACTGGGGATTAAACCCAAGGGCATTCTACCTCTGGCTATACCCCCAGCCCTACTTCGATTTTGTATTTTAAAGCAGGGTCTCACTAAGTTGCAGAGGGCCTCAGTAAGTCCCTGAGGCGGGCTGCGAACTTAGATCCTCCTGCCTCAGAGGATCTACAGTACCTCGATGACATTTGAGCTGGTATCAGGAGGTCCGCATATATACAACTGGAGTGCCAGGGGGAATGGAAGAAAAGGAGGCAGAAGAGAAATATTTGATGAAATGACAGTTTTTTTTTCCCAAATTTGGTAAAAATTCTTAAGTTACAAATCCAAGAATCTCAGTGGATGCCTAGGAGAATGAAACAAGGAAGCCACACTGCTGAACACCAGAGAAAATATTTTAAATGTCCAAAGGAAGCTGGGTGTGGTGGTATACACTTGTGATCCCAGAACTTGGGAGGCTAAAAGAGGAGGATCGCAGGTTTACAGCCAGCCTCAGCCACTCAGTGAGGTCCTCCACAACTTAGTAAGGCCCTGTTTCAAAATAAAGAATAAGAAAATATATATAGGGCTAGGGGCATAGCTCAGAGGTAGAATGCCAAAACAAAATAAATAAGTAAATAAATAAATAAATAAATAAATAAATAAAAATAAACTGCCTTCAAGCATGAAGGCAATTAAAGTCATTTTTCAAATAAAAGAATGTATTGCCAGCATGCCTACTATATAAGAAATGCTAAAGGAAATTCCTCAGGCTAAAGAAAAATGGTGCCAGGAAACTCAGAGATCAGGAAGGGATGATGAGTACAGAAAAGAGAAGCGTATGAGTAAAATAAAAAAGGCCTTTTTAAAATTTCTTTTAGGTCGGGCGTGGTGGCGCACGCTGGTAATCCCAGCACTTGGGAGGCTGAAACTAGAGGATCGTGGTTTGCAGACAGCCTCAGCTACTTAGTGAAGCCCTTCACAATTCAGTGAGATCCTGTTTCAAAAAATAAAAAAGACTAGCCGGGCATGGTGGCGCACACTTGTAATCCCCGCGCTTGGGAGGCAGAGACAGGAGGATCGCGCAGGTCTGAAGCCAGCCGCGCGCGCTGGTTTAGGAGACCCTGTTTCCAAATAAAAATGTAAAAATAGGTCTGGGAGTGTAGCCCGGAGGTAGAAGGGCTTCCAGGAACCCCAGTACCACCAAAAAATAAATAAATAAATAAATAAATAAATAATAAAAAAAATAAAAAAGACTAAAAAAATAGGGCTGAGAGTGTAGCACAGAGGTAGAATGCCCTGGGTTTCATCCTCAGTACCGTAAAAAATAAATAAATAAATAAATAAATAAATAAATAAATACACATGTATAGCCGGGCGTGGTGGTGCACACTTGTAATCCCCGTGCTTGGGAGGCGGAGACAGGAGGATCACGCTGGTTCGGAGTTAGTGCACTGGCTTAAGAGACCCTGTTTCCAAATAAAAAAAATAAAATAGGTCTGGGAGTGTAGCCCGGAGGTAGAAGGGCTTCCAGGAACCCCAGTACCACCAAAAAATAAATAAATAAATAAATAAATAATAAAAAAAATAAAAAAGACTAAAAAAATAGGGCTGAGAGTGTAGCACAGAGGTAGAATGCCCTGGGTTTCATCCTCAGTACCGTAAAAAATAAATAAATAAATAAATAAATAAATAAATAAATAAATAAATAAATACACATGTATAGCCGGGCGTGGTGGTGCACACTTGTAATCCCCGTGCTTGGGAGGCGGAGACAGGAGGATCACGCTGGTTCGGAGTCAGTGCACTGGCTTAAGAGACCCTGTTTCCAAATAAAAAAAATAAAATAGGTCTGGGAGTGTAGCCCGGAGGTAGAAGGGCTTCCAGGAACCCCAGTACCACAATAAATAAATAAATAAATAAATAAATAAATAAATAAAATACACATGTATATATATGTGACCATCTGCAATGAGAAGAGGTGACATGTTTTGAGTATGGAGCCCTGATGATGATGACTATTGTACAGCAGGAAAGTGGAGAATGAAACTATACAGTTGCAGTGTTCTTATATTTTGCATGAAGAGTACACTATTTATTCTAAATGCATTAGAGCATATTTAATGTATACAATTAAGGATGTATATTTTAATCCTTAACCTCCAAAAAAATAAAGAGGGATAGCTAAAAAAATTAATAGAGAAATTCAAATGGGATTCTGAAAAGTATTTTGTTTTCCAAAAAGAATGCAGGAAAGGAAAATCAAGGAACCAAAAACATGAAACAAATGGGAAAGTAAATGGTAGATCTCTATCTAGCCATATCAATAAATATAAATGGGCTAAGTACGCCAATTAAAAGGTAGAGATTATTAGATTGTGAGAAAATATAAGACTTAATCATCTACTATGTACAAAATATACTCTTTAAATGCAAAGATATAGGTAGGTTGAAAGTAAAAGGCTACGTCACAGACAGAGTAGCCAGCACCCCTCCCTAGTCCCAGAATATATGGCTCTGTTATCTTCCATGGTCAAAGAGACCTTGGGATAGGGCAGTTATCCAGGATTACACAGCGGGCCCAGTCTCACCACCTGAGTCCTTACAGAGAACCTGTCCCAGCTTTAATCAGAAAGAAATGTCTCAGTGGAAGAAAGGTCCGGGTGATAGACTGCATGCTCTGAAGGTGGAGGAAGGGACCAGGGAACACAGGCAGTTTATAGAAGCAGGTGAGGAAATGATCCTTCTCTGGAGCCTCCAGAAGGAAGTACAACTTACCCAACATCTAAACTTTAGCCCAGTGACACCCACGCTGGACTTCTGACCTACTGTTATCTTACAAAACTAATATAATGTGTTATCATAAGCCAGTAAATTCATAGCAATTTGTTACAGTAGCAACAACAACAACCAATACACAATGGGAAAGATACCAAATAGGAACTTTAAAATGTAAGAAATAGAAATTAACAGATGTAAACAGGGATTTTAGCCAGATGTGGTGGTCCACACCTGTAACCCCAGTACTTAGGGTGTGAGACAGGAGAATCCCAGGTTCTAGACAAGTCCACAATCACAGCTGGTTTTTTGTTGGGGGATGTTGTTATGGTGGTCGTGGTGGTACTGGGCATTGAACGCAGGGACATTCTACACCTGAGCTACACCCCCCATCACTTTTTTTTAAGCACTAGGTTACTGAGTCTTGCTATATTGTGGAGGCTGGTCTCAAACCTATGAGCTTCCTGTCTCAGACTCCCGGTACTAGGATGACAGGTGTGTGCCACCATGCCTGGCTATAAAGACCTCACTCAGAAATTGATTAGAACGATTAAAACCAGCAACAAAAATAGTAAGGACATCGAGGTTCAGCACAATGCTTTTAACTACTTTGACCTAACTGACATTTTTAGAACACTGCACCTGATTTCAGAATACATATCCTTTCCTTGTGGCCAGGGAACATTCAGCAAGATAGACCACATGCTGGGCCGTTAAGCAAGCGTCTGCAAATGTAAAAGGATTTAGATCAGGCCAGGGAACACAAAGGCCATCACGCTGATTATGTTCTCTGACCGCAGTGGAACTGAACTAGCAGTAAACAGCAACAGAGTAGGAAAATACCAACTATTTCAGAATTAAACGAAACCCTTCTAAGTAATTCATGGGTAATACGAGAAATCATAAGGGAAAGTAACAAATAACTTTGAGCGGCAAAAATGAAAACCACATCATGTCAAAATTAGTTTTGAAGCTAACACAGTGCTGAACCGGAAACGTGTGTCTTCAAAAGCCTTTAAAAATGTGGTTTCAACATTTAAAATACATTTATCTCTTCAGTTAGAACTGACATTTCGTTCAAACTGATCTTTATCTGTACTACATTTTCTATAGCTATTTATCAATATTTCAGTAATAGAATTTTTTTTGTACTAGGAATTGAACCCAGGAGCATTTTACCACCAAACTGCATCCCACCCCCTTTTTATTTCTTATTTTAAAACAGGGTCTTGCCAAGTTGCTGAGGCTCACCTCCACCTTGTGGTCCTGTCTCAGCATCTCAAGTATCGGGCTTACATGTGTGGGCCACCTCGCCCAGCTAGAAATAGGACTTTAACGCATCTGTTTGCTGACTTACCAGTCTCTTCCTTCTAAACGGTAAAACCCCTCTGAGGACAAATGCTACTCTTTTCAATCTTTTTGTTTCTGGTTCCTAGCACAGTTTATGAGTATTAGAGCTTCGTCGGTAAATTTTAAAGGAAAGATAAGGAATGAATCTTATCTTCATGAGAGCCCTGTGGAGATGAGCAAAATAAGAATGACCCGCCCTGCAGTGGAGGAGCTTGGAGCCACGGCTCACTTAATAAGTCACAAAGCCAACTTTCTGGTATTCCTCGAATGTTCCCTTTCAGCCTAAAAATTGCTGATCAAAATAACACAACTGGAGAGAAGTGTTTCCCCAGTAGAAATGCAAATTTTACGGCTATTAAAACATCCTTCTGCAGCCCGTGCTCTCCGGGGAGCAGCCTGGGCTCCTCTGAACCCTTGTAACCTTGTCCTAGAGGCTGGTAGGAAGTCGTCTGCGCTGACCCTGCACTTTCTGGGACCCAGGCTCGGACCCCAGATGGCCTCACTCGGCCCACGGAGCCGAGTGTCCTGTTGGAGCCAGCACCCCAGCCGGCTCCCACCTGCGCCGCAGGCCTCATCCGCCCTTGCAGGAAGCTCTCCGCAGCTTGAGGTTGCCAGCCTCGAGGGCTTGGAGCCCGCGCCAGGCTCTCAGCCGCCCACACTGATGGCCCTGCCCGCTAGCTTCTTGTGTCTCTATTTTCTACCCAGGTTTCAGTTTTTAACTTGGGTTTGTTTCCCCTTTGTCTCTAGTTCAGCTTCCTTTTCCTGTTTGGTTTTAAGTAGAGTCTAAAAGTCAAGTCTCTGCCTCCAGCGGGTCTCTGGTCCTCCGATCCACATAGTCTGGTGGAAGACAGGACCCAGCTCCTCAGAGCCCCCCTGTGCAGCAGCCTTTAACCATGGCCACGGGGTGAGTACCGGGGCGGCGAGGGCACGGAGGGATGTCAAGATGATGCCTAGAACACTAGAGAGGATAGGGCTGCAGACGGCATCCCAGGTCGCCCTCCCTGCGTGGTGTCAGTGCTCGACCAGAGAGCAAGGGACTTACCCACACGGGAAGCTGCACAGCAAGATGGCCTCTCCATCTGCCTGCCTTTCTATGCCCAGGCCCGTATCTCTCGCCTGGGACCTTGAATGGCTTCTGAGCCAAAGGACTTACCCAGAAGCTAGCCGCCTGCCTCAGGGAGTGGAGAGAGCCTTCTAAAAGCCCTGAAAGATTGTCCTTCACCAGGAGGTGTGGCTGGTTGGAGAGGCCTGGGCCTTCTCTCAGGAATGGCCTGGGACAGGTGGTCTCCTCTGCCTGCGGGCCACGAGGGAGGACCGAGGTCTGTCTCACAATAGAAACTTCACGAGCCACACCCGCCTTGCGTGAGGGCCTGGGCCGCGGGCTGCTGGTCCCGTGGACCGTGGCCGCGGAGCATGTGAGTGAGCGCCCGGTGCGCCTCCTTGAGAGCGCCCCGACGGTGAGACTGGCTCGGACGCAGCTGCCCCTGCCCAAGACTCCGTACAGGACAGCATCCATCCTCAGAGACTTGGAGCTTGTATTTGACTAACTCCTTACAGCTCTGTGTCTTAGCATAAAACAACACTCACTCACCTTATTACCTCGCAGTCTCCAAAGTGCTACGCCCAGTGGCTGCGGCGGCTTCCTTTGCGCCTTTCCCCCCTGGGTGGGCGAGGAAGGTGTCTGCACCCGCCTACGGCTGAGATTGCTTAGCCTCTGAAGAGCTGGTGAGGGCGGCGGGATCTAGATCTCGGGATCTAGAGCTGGCCCAGAGCCTCCCAGGACACCGCCAGGCTCAGGCAGGTCTCACAGGGAGTTACTGACTCCATGTGAAGTCAGCCGACCCGGGCCGTGCTCCTCTGGACTCTCACCCCCTTGTGCGGCCTCTGCCAAGTTCCTGAGATCAAGGCCTCCTAGGCCCCAGAGTCTGACCAGACCAGAAACATACTGGCCGTGAGGTTGTAGATTTGGGGCCAGGCATGGTAGAACACACTTTTAATCCCAGTACTTGGGAGGCTGAGATAGGAGGATCACAGGTTCACAGCCGGCCTCAGCAACTTATTGAGGCCCTCTGCAACTTAGCAAGACCCTGTTTCAAATTAAAAAATAAAGTAAGAGCTGGGCACGGTGGCGTATGCCTGTAATCCCAGCATTTGAGAGGTTAAGACAGCAGGGAGGATCACGATTTGCAGACAGCCTCAGCTACTTAGCGAGGCCCTTTGCAACTCTGTTAGACCTTGTTTCAAAATAAAGAATAAAAAGTAGGGCTGGGGGTATAGCTCGGAGGTAGAATTCCCCTGGGTTCCACCCCCAGTACCAGAAGTAATAAATAAATAAATAAATAAATAAATAAATAAGGCTGGGGATATAGCTCAGAGATAGAATGTCAAGAAAGAAAGAGAAGGCCAGGCGTGGTGGTGCACCCTTGTATTCCCAGCATGTGGGAGGCAGAGACCAGAGGATCAAGGTTCCTGTTGTTTGCAGACAGCCTCAGCTACTTAGCAAAGCCCTCAGCAACTTAGTGAAACCCTGTTTCAAAATAAAGAATAACAAATACGCAGAGGTTGTAGCTCAGAGGTCGAATGCTCCTGGCTTCCATCGCCAGACCCACATAAATAAATAAATAAATAAATAAATAAATAAATAAATAGACTAAAAATTAGGGCTGGGGGTGTAGCTCAGAGGAACAATGCCCCTGGGTTTTATACCCAGTACTGCAAAAAAAGAAAGAAAGAAGAAAGGAAAGGAAGGAAGGAGAGAAAGAGGGGGGAGGGAAAGAAGGTGGGGAGAAAAGGAGAAAAGAGCATCTGAAGTCAGTGGACACACAGCAGATGGTTTTAAGGTCTTTTAAAATTTAGAAATCTGAGAAGTCACCATCTGGAAAAGACCTTGGAGACTGGCTCCCGTGGAGCGTCCGGATCACCAGAGCTTTAGGCCTCCTCCCTCCGGCTCAGCGGAGTAGCCCTGCTTCATCTTCCTCTGTACCCCTACTTCTTCGAGGAGCAGAAGATGCTTTGTTGAGGTAGATTTGACATCTGGAGGCACCGGTCCAGCACAGCTCTCAGGCCCAGTGTCAGGGTAGGACTTGCTGTGGTGAGTGGCCCAGTGGCCAGACTCCAACAGAGCCGGTCTCCCTGCACCTCCCTCCTGCCTCGAGCTGTTTGCACTTGTCCACCAGTGGTCCCGGGAGCAGTAGCACCCTTGCCACGTGGAGACAGAGAGCATCTTTTTATTTGGGGGTACTGGGGATTGAACTCAGGGACATTCTACCTCTGCGCTACATCCCGACCTTTTCTCTTTCTTATTTTGAAACAGGATCTTGCTAGGTTGCCGAGCGCCTTACTGAGCTGCAGAGCTGGCCCCGAGCCTCCTGTCTCAGCCTCCCGAGTACTGGGGTGACAGGCATGCGCCACCACGCCCGGCTGATACAGAGCATCCTGACTCTTACGTTGCCCTGGCCTCAAGTGGGCCCCGAGGGAAGCCTATCACAAAAGTGAACCCTACTGACCCAGGGTCTGGCCACCATCAGTCAAGAAACATCTTCTGAAGCTGGGCGTGGTGGCGCACTCTTGTAATCCCCTTGCCTGGGAGGCTGAGACAGGAGGCTCGCACAGATTCAAAGCCAGCCTCAGCTACTAAGTGAGGCTCTCAGCAACTTAGTGAGACCCTGTTTCCAAATAAAATATAAAATAGGTCTGGGGGTATAGCCCAGAGGTAGAAAAGCCCCTGGGTTCCATCCCCAGTACCACAACAAAAATTTTTTTAATTTAAAAAAAAAAAAAAAACATTTTCTGAGCCTCTGGCCAAGGATTGAGAGCTGGAATTTTCTTGAGCATGGGGCAGGCAGTCCACAAAGTGCTGCCTCTGGCACTGCTGGGAGCAGGGACGGACACCTGAGGGACCTCCCAATAAGCTGACAACAGACAGTAACTGAAGGAAAGGGCATATACATTTATTACTGTGCATGAGGGCATTGCGTCAAGGAAAGCGAACGCTCAAAAACCCAGTGGCGCCAAAAGGTTCCTATGTCATCTTCACAGGGGAGAGGGGAGCGGGGAGTAGACACGCGCCTGGACAGAGGACTAGGCCCTCGGTGAGCCGGTAACACCTTCCGAGTCCCGTGTGAGACTCGTGGCTTCCTCTCGTGGCTTCTGAACGTTGGATGGCCCTCGTGGAGGATTCCGAGGGTTGTCGTGACGACTGGCCTGTATGAAGGACCTGCTTCTAGTGGACCGCGACGCTCCAGCCCCTGTCGCACATCGGGTGCCCCTGCAGTTGGCAGTCGTGTGCACACCAGTGTGGCATATGGGCACTTCCTGGACTCCTTCACTAGTTCTGCTCACAAGTACCCTTCGTTTCATAGAGGAGGAAGCCAAGATAAAGAGAGGAACGTGACAGGAAACATGGCCAGTGTGTAATGAGCTCTCCTGCTCCAGCTGGCCTCTGCCCTCAGGCCCCAGAGGGTCAGAAGCGAGGAGACCCCTGGTGTAAGAGTGTAGACAGAAAGGGTCTGGCAGGACAGACTGCAGAGAAAGCAGGCTCTGGGGTGGCTTTGAAGTACCGAGCGGAGGCTTACCAGAGGGACTGGCACTCAGCCAGGGACTGCCCTGGGTGCTGGGGAGACAGGAGCGAGTCGGATGGGTAGTCTCATCCTCAAAGTCTGGGGGCCGGGGTGGGGAGCACCGTCCAGAAATCACAAACGAGCTGTAGATATCAAACAGAGCGTGTGGTCCAGAGTGGCTGGGCCATCTTAGCCGTCCTAGTGGGGACATTCACTCTGAGGCCCCGTGGGTGACATGAAGCAGCCATACAAAACCTGGAGAGTAAAGGGGGGCTTCGAGAGGAGCAGCAAGCGGGGAGAGGGAAGAGTTGGTGGGCTCGAGCCAGAAAATGAATAGGGACGAGGCTGCAACACGAGCCGGGGAAGAGAGGTTGGCAGGCCTGGTCCATGGAGCCAGCCATGAGATTCTACTCATATTGTGGGAAGTCTTTGGAAGGTTCCAAGCAGAGGGAAAGATGGCAGAAAGGAGCCTAATTATGAAAACTCTGGCCACGTGTGGATGATGGTCAGCCGTGTGACAAGAGCGAGCAGAGGCAGGAAGACCTCCTGGAGGCCACCCCAGCCGTCCAGGAAGAGCCCCTTGGGGCTCAGGCTAGAAGCGGAGCAGCGGGAGGCGGAGAGAGGTAGTCAGGTGCAGGAAGGGCTGGGGAGGGAAGCCTCCGGAAGGCCTGCAGGACTTCCCAATGGCCTTGAGGAGTGCTGTGACCCAGGCCGTGGTCGTGGTAGTTCCTTTGACCACCAGCAAGACTTGACACAGGCGCTGGAGGGCTGGCTGGAGAACTGCCTGGGGCTTCAGCACAAGTAGGCCCCAGCAAACCTGGCTAAATAGGGCTGGACTAAGCCGGAACCAGCTGGTCCCACCACCAGCTGTGGGAGACAGTATGCAGGAGTGGTTGGTGGCCCCTCACTGCAAACCAAGTAAGTGCAGGCCCTGCTAGTCCCCTATTGTCTGTCATGTATGGGGATTCTTTTCTCAGGCCCTGGACACCTCCTGACACGTTGCTTGACACTCGTGTATTCTCTGCGTTATTTTTATTATTTGTCCTCTGTCTCTGCTCTCTAGAAGGTAAGTTTTAGGAAGGAGGGATTCGTGTTTAGCTGGATCACTGGCATATTCCCAAAGCGCCACTGCTGCTGCCCAGGGGAGCTTCAGCATTGCAGGCAGAGAAGAGGCCCAAAGCAGGCTTGATACTCTCGGGTGGCGGGACCACGCTCCCCGTGCAGTCTGTGGCTGCCTGGGCTCAGTCATCGGCTGCTCCCATTGGCCTGCAGATATCACAGGTGTAAAGATGTAAGAAGTCTCACACCACCTGGCTTACCCAGTCCCTCCTGCCCATACTTGTGCCCCTGTTGAGGTTTAGAAAGGTGAGCTTAAAAAAAAAAAAAAAAATCCAGCCAGGCGTCGTGGCACACGCTTGTAATCCCTGCGCTTGGGAGGATTGTGCAGGTTTGAAGTCAGCCTCTCTGGCTTAAGAGACCCTGTTTCCAAATAAAAATAATATAAAAATAAATCTGGAAGTGTAGCCTGGAGGTAGAAGGGTTTCCAGGAACCCCAGTACCAAAAAAAAAAAAAAAAAAAAATTGGTCTTGTCCTAAAAAAAAAAAAAAAAAAAAACAACTGGTCTTGTCTGGTCTTTGAGGTCTCATCTGCCCCTAAATCGGGCGTGGTGGCGCACGCTTGTAATCCCAGCATTCAGGAGGCTGAGACAGGAGGTTTGAGGACAGCCTCAGCTACTTAGTGAGGCCCTTTGTAACTCAGTGAGACCCTGCTTCAAAATAAAGAATAAAAAACAGAGCCGATGGTGTGGCTTGGAGGTAGAATGCCCCTGGGTTCAATCCCCAGTACCTCAAAAAAGAAAGAAGGAAGGAAGGAAGGAAGGAAGGAAGGAAAGAAAAGAAAGAGAAATCAGGTGTCCGTAACTCTTCCCCAGATGCACTCCCTAAGACACAGAGCCATGTCACTGGGAGAGCTTCTGAAACTTCTGCTTTCCTCTGTCCCAAAAGATCTGATGCACCCCAAGTTGAGAGACATGTATAGACATATATGTAGCTATAAAGATTGGGCCACTCTCATGAGAGTGTGCTAGGTTCCTCGGGGTGCTGAGCAGAAAATGGTAGAGGGCTGGTCTAGCCCAGGGCCTTGCTTTGGTAACTCCTTTTGGGGCACTGCTGTTGAACACAATGCTCGTTGTGTTGCGCGCACGCGCGGTGTGTAGTCCTTGGCCCCTGAGATGCTGTATTGTTATTCCCCAGATGAGGCTCAGCAAACCCAAGGTGCTTGTTCCAATTGACACAGCTGTCACTCGGCAGAGCTGGGATCTGAAGCCAAGTTTCTTGTGTTTTCAGAATCTCTCCTCTTATCTATCGCTTCTCAAAGGAGCTCACCGACAGTTGCAGTCAGCATTAGATTTGGGCCTACTGATCCCCGCCGTTAGTCTCTCCCTGCACGCTGTGGGTTCTTGGAAAGACAAATGAGGCCTCTTTCTGCAGCGCCCCGCGCGTGCTCCCCCATGGTCTGTTTGTCCCAGGCCCGCCAGCCTCGCTCCCTGGGAGAGCGGGATGCTTGTGCCACTCATTTCTGTCTCCTGTGCCTGGTACACAGCGTGCAGTTACTCCCAAGCTCATCAAGTGGCTGAGAATCAGGGCTGCCAGCTGGGCAGAGCCAGGCCCTCCTTCCCAAGCCACTAACTTACCCTTGGAAGGAACGTGCCGCTCTGCCGTGGATGTGGGGCGAGGCGTTCCCCTTCTGCAGGCCTGTCTCCTCCATCGGGAGAATTTGCTCAGGTGTTTGTCAGCTCTGGCACAGCTCTGATGCCGGTATCCATTTCTCAGCTGCTGGCCTGGGCCATAGGGGTGGGTGCGGGCTTCCTCCCTTCCCCGGAGTAGGTGCTGAGACACGCCAAGGGCACAGAATGCCCTCAGCAAAACCTGGCAAACTGAAAGCGAGGATGTATTCCAACATGTCTGAGCCGTCACCGGCACCTCATGACCGGAGCTACAGACATGAACAGCACTTTTAAAGAGCAAACAAAAGGCCTGCCATGTGGAGCGCAAGTTCGATGAGAATCTCACTACTTGCTAAGGCTGTCCTTGAACCTGTAACCTTCCTGTCTTGTCCTCCCAAGTACTGGGGTTATAGGCCTACACCACCATGCCTGGCTGATTTCCAGCATATTTATTTATTTATTTATTTTTGCGGGTCTGGGGATGGACCCAGAGGCATTCGATCTCTGAGCTACACTCCCTGCCCTATTTTTTATTCTTTATTTTGAAACCAGGTCTCACTGAGTTGCAGAGGGCCTCACTTAGTAGCTGAGAGTGTCCGTGAACCACGATCCCACGGTCTCAGCCTCCTGAATGCTGGGATTACAAGCGTGTGCCACCACGCCCGGTCTTTCAGCAAACTTAAAACATAGTCCAGAAATACCATAACCCTCATCTTACAAAAACTGCGACCCTAAGTCCCTGAGTTGTGTGACCGCCCTTGCCTTCCCCAGACTGTCTCTGTGCATGACCGTGTAAACTTGACTGTGCCTGGGCCTTGTTTTCTGGGACCAGTCAGCCAGACTTTCTCTAACTTTTTCGCTCCCTCTCTCTGCCTCTCTCCTTGGGAAAGACAATGGTCAAAAAAAGGAGCAATCCAGAGAAGAGCCAAGGTAGTGCTAGGTCGCAGCAGGTGTGGCAAGAGTGAGTGGGGATGCCGAGGGCCGGAAGGAGAGGCCTCCACACAGGACGCCAGTGGGCGCTGTGTGTGAGGGGGACCCATGGGGCAGCGACGCCGGCTCTGTGCTGCAAGGGGTTGACAGAGCGAGCGGGTGGTACGCTTCCGGGAGGGACTGGAACTGGCAAGGAGGCCTCTCCTTTGCCTCTAGCCTGCTTTGATCCCCAGACTCTGCGGGGGCACCGGCTCAGCCCATCCAGGACTGCCCAGCCAGGGGCTTCTGGACTGTGGTCCCTCAGCAGAGGCTGCCTGTACCCCGGGGCTTCCAGGCCTTTGTGTCGATAGGAAACAAGTCGGGAGCGTCCGGCTCTCTTTCCACTCGGCTTGGGACCACTTGTCTCCGGGTACTCCTCTCCACCATCACTGGCTTGCTCATTTCTTTACCAGCTTTGGGGCTACACGCAGGAGGATGTGGGGGTGGGGTCTGATGGCTGAGGCCTGGCTAACCCTCAGAGACTCAGGGCCTCTCAGGAGGCAGGCAGGTTCTGAATAGCTTTCATCAACGCGTCAGCGTGATGGGAAGAGGCACTGGGGACCTAGGAGTGGGCCGGGGAAGGGACACCGGCTAAGCACCCAGACCTTTCCAACTGCCTGAGCCACTGGAGAAAAAGTCAGTAATCGCTTTTTTTTTTTTTTTTACAATACTGGGGATGGAACCCAGAGGCATTCTACCTCCGAGCTACACCCCCAGCCCTAGTTTTTATTTTTTATTTTGAAGCAGATCTCACTAAGTTGCAAAGGGCTTCACTAAGTAGCTGAGGCTGGCCACAAACCTGCAATCCTCCGATCTCAGCCACCCAAGTGCTGGAATTACAAGTATGCGCCACTATGCCCAGCTAAACACTGACTTTTTTTTTTTTTTTTTTTTTTGGTGGTACTGGGGTTCCTGGAAGCCCTTCTACCTCCGGGATACACTCCCACGGGCTACACTCCCAGACCTACTTTTTACTTTTTTTTTATGTGGAAACAAGGTCTCTTAAGCCAGCAAGGCTCTCCGCCTCCCAAGCGCAGGGATTACAAGCCTGCGCCACCACACCCGGCCAAACACTGACATTTTTATTAGCTCTGATTTACACTCAGAAACTCCTTTCCCAGGCTCCAGTGTGCCTCCTCCTGGGTCCTTATTTTGCAATTGTTTTTCCTGCCAGTTTATATTCCTCAGGGCAAACACGTGTCAGGGTCAGAGCAGTGTACCTCACTCTTACTAGCTATTAAAGGGATGGGAATAAACAGGTGGGTGTTTTCTGAAGGCAGCAGTACTTGCTATGAGCTTTGAGGGAAGCTTTGAAGGATGTAGGAAGGAGGCGGGATCTTAGGAAAATAGTTTCCTCCCTAATCACCTGGGTGATGTCAGCAGTCAAAGGGGATGCCTTTCTACCTGGCTGCTGCTTGGCTTGTGCAGACAGGCCAGCCTTCCTCACTAAAGTGTGCTGGGCTGTGGCAGCAGCAGTCCCAGGGGAATTTCCCTGGGACCAGCCCAGGAGTGGGCCCTGTTGTCTCTGACCTTTTGATGTTGGCAGTTCTCTTTTTAAGACCACACATCCTAAATCACTTTTGAATATCTGTTGGAATGAAGGAAGCCAGACGTGGTGGCACACGCTTGTAATCCCAGTACTTGGGAAGCTGAGACAGGAGGAGGAGGATCACAGGTTCGCAGCCAACCTCAGCTACTTAGTGGGGCCCTCCACAACTTAAGTGAGACCCGGTTTCAAAATAAAGAATTAAAAAATGGGGCTGGGGGTGTAGCTTGGAGGTAGAATGCCCTGCGTTCTATCCCCAGTACTGCAAAAGAAAAAAAAATTAATGAAAGAAAGAAGGGGGGGGGGAGAATAAAGGTAGCCAGGCATGGTGATGTATGCTTGGAATTCCAGTACTTTGGGAGGCCAAGACAAGAGGATCATAGGCTCAAGGTCAGCCTCAGTAAGTAGTGAGACTCTCTTCAACCTAGTGAGATTCTGTTTCAAAAATTTTAAAAATAATAATAAAGTAAAATAGGGCTGGGGTTATAGCTCAGAGTTAGAATGAACCTGGGTTCAATCCCCAGTACCAAAAATAAATAAATAAATAAAGGCAAAACACACCTCACATCTTCTTCATATGACTCTGAAACCTAATCTGAGACCCTTTGGAGGTCCAAGACAACAGGGCAGGAGGGCCAAGAGGTGGACGGGGACTGCGGCTGTGGCTCAGCACTCCGATGCCTGGAGGAAAGAGGCCATGCTCTGGACACATTTGCTAGCCAGCAGAGGACGCACCATGGACAGCAGTCTCAGTTTCCATCAGGGGGGCCTCTAACAGAGGTCAGAACAGGACTATCTAACCCAGTGTAGCGCCTCCGAGAAGGCTTTCTAAATGAGGTCACGTATCTGAAGTCTTTCTGGATGAGTAGGAATTAGCGGGTCAGCTAGGCTGGAAACGGTGCCCCGGGCAGAGGGAACGGCTAGTGGGCTGGGGCAGAGGACCCTACAGAGGGACATCTATGAAGAGCCATGAGCATCTCCCCGAGAGCAAGCCGAGGACAGCAGGAGCTGACACGTGCAGCCCTGAGCGCCCGCAAGGAGCTGGGCGCTGATCACACGCCCCGGGGCTGCGCCCCACACGTCCACCTGACGAGTCCTGTGAGGGAGAGGAGCAGTCCCCGTGCTTCCTTGAACGTCCTGTTGCCATTGTGAAACGTGAGTTGGTGGCCAGGAGGCTTGAGCTTGGGGCGGGGCGGCCAGGAGACTACCGTCTGGAGGAGAAAGAGCAAGGCCCGCGCATTGGCAACAGGAAGGGAGGGAAAGGGGCAGACCTGGAGGCGGTTGAGTTGAATGGAGGCTGGAGTATCTCAACGGCAGGGCTCGCCCAGCACGCAGGAGGCACTCTCGAGGTGTGGGCATGCGTGCACGCGCACATCCAGTGAATGGCCTCTTTGTCATAAAGGGTGAGGTACAAGGAAATATCTAAAGCCGCTCTGGGGCTTCGGGTGCGGCCTTGAGCACATTTGCTGCTGTTCTCTGAAACGAGCAGTTGGAGCACGCTGAATTTTAAGGTGTCCGTGGCAGGTCCAATCGTTGGAAATATGGCTCCTTAGTTTACAAATAGGATCAGAATCAGAGGCTCTGTTGATAGGGTTCATCAACAGATAGGTGATCACGGAAACCCTGACTACAGATCAAACAGCCCACGCGGAGACCTGGAGGCCAGTGTTTTCAAAGTCACATCAGCAAGAGTGTGTATTAGCATAGGGAGACCAGGTCTCACGTGAGACTTTCCAAGTCAGACTCTCCTACAGAGGCTCTGAGAGCTTGTGTTTTATAGCTACCTGACCTGGTTTTTTATAGTGCACGCAATTTTGAGAACCATGGGCAAGAATAGGAATGCTAAGTAGTTCCCATTTAGGAAACACCAAGATTTAAGGTGGTTTTACAGTCAGTGTTGAAGTAGAGACCTGTTGGAGAGCACCATAAAGGCCCACTTCCAGAAGCTTGCACACTTGCGTGTGGAAAGGATTTCAGAGGATCCATAGACGCGTTGAGCCTTTCCTTGACCCAGCTTAAGAACCCTCAACAGAACACTGGGTAGGAAAAGACCTATGAAGGAGGCTGGAGAGGACGCACGCTAGACGGGTGGACAGGCAGCTCAGGCTTCCAAAAGCCACGTGTTCCCCACAGAGTTTGATTCTGGACCAGCTGGGCCAGGTGACTTGAGAACTCAGGGCCCCCCTTGGAATTGTTTCAGCGTCCTCTGGGCTGAAGCCAGGCCAGGGGCTCAGAGTGTGGGCGAGGGACTGAGAAAGGAGCTGCCAGGGGCTTGATGAGTGCCACGTGAGCTGGCGGGGGTGGCTGTCTAGGCCACTCACAGGGGCATATAGCATGTCCCTGAGCTCGTGGCTGTGACAGAGATCAAGGAGAGCCCAGCAGGAGCCAGGCGCTCGCTTGTGATCCCAGCATCTGGGAGACTGAGACAAGAGGATCGCGGTTCAAGGACAGCCTCAGCTACTCAGTAAGGCCCTTTGCAACTCAGTGAGACCCTGTTTGAAAATAAAGAATAAAAAATAGGAAGCCGGGCATGGTGGCGCACGCTTGTCATCCCAGCATTCGGGAGGCTGAAACCGGAGAATCGTAGTTCGCCGACAGCCTCAGCTACTTAGTGAGGCCCTCTGCAACTCAGTAAGACCCGGTTTCAAAATAAAGAGTAAAAAATAGGGCAGGGGGTATAGCTCGGAGGTTGAATGCCCCTGGGTTCCATCCCCAAGCCCTCAAAAAATAAAATAAAATAAAATAAAATAAAATAAAATAAAATAGGGCTGTGGTGTGTAGCTCAGAGGCAGAATGACCCTGGTTTCCATCCTTTGTACTGAGAAAGAAAAAAGAAGTCCGCCAGCTCACGCTCCCCTGCTGAGTGGGACTGCCCACGTCAGCATGTGAATCCCCTACTGCCCAGAAAGCCCACAGTCACGGACAAGTGCTGGTTTCCAGTCCTGACCGGGAGACAACTGAGCCCCAAGACAGAGTGGGATGAGCTTTCTACCTGAAGGAGGCCACCACGTCAGGGCACTGGGTGAGCAGGACCACTGTGCCAGCTGGGGTGGGGAGCAGGCTTCGAGAGCGTGGCTCCAGGCCGCCCCCTCGCCCAGGGGCAGAGGAGGGAAGCCTGCGCTGTCCCGGGGCCTCGGCAGTCACCTGGCCGCCAGCCCCCACAGGGCTCTCCCGGGCCTGGGAGCTGAGGCACACCTTACAGGCGGCGGCCGCCCTCGAGTTGTGGCTTCCTGACTCCCATCCCAGGCTCTGGTGAGCAGAGCACTGATGGTAATCGGCCACAGATGCTGTCGGTTTGCAGCTGCTCTGGCTCTGAGAGCAGAGTAGGGTTATAAATGAAATGTCCCCATGGGCACAGTCATAAATGTACTTTTCCCCTCAGTCCTGTAGTCATTTGCTGAATACACAGTTTTTGTTGTTGTTGGGTTTTTTGTTTTTGTTTTTGGTGGTACTGGGGTTCCTGGAAGCCCTTCTATGTCTGGGCTACACTCCCAGACCTATTTTATACTTTTTCTTTTTTTTTTTTTTCTTTTTTTTTTTTTGCAGTACTGGGGGTGGAACCCAGAGGTTTTCTACCTCCGGGCTATACTCCCAGACCTATTGTATATTTTATTTGGAAACAGGGTCTCACTAAGTTTCTGAAAGCCTCATTAAAGTAGCTGGGCTGGCTTTGAGCCTGTGTGATCTTTCTGTCTCAGCCTCCCAAGCGTGGGGATTACAAGCGTGCGCCACCACGCCCGGCATATACTTTTTTATTTTTGGAAACAGGGTCTCTTAAGCCAGCGCATCTGGCTTCGAACCTGCGTGATCCTCCTGTCTCCGCCTCCCAAGCATGGGGATTACAAGCGTGCGCCACCACGCCGAGCGAATACACAGTTATTAATGTCAACAGCCTGCAATGGACTTGGTCTACCCAGGGGGAGACAGCAGAGCCCCTGCCTTCAAGAAGATTACAGTCCTGTGAGACAGATCCTGAGAAGCAGGACACACTGAAAAAGTTCTGGGGTTGTCCAGGCAGAAGCCGGCATGTAGGCAGGAGCAGGGCTGTCCTCTGATCGGCCCGTGTCCTGAAACTCGCTCTGACATTTTCCAGCACATCTCTTGTGGTCAGCTCTGCTATGCTTTATAGAATGTCCTTCTGCCATGAATTTACACTCTCTTCCTTTCTGTAGGCCTGAGAAATCTTCCTATGGCAAGAAGGGATTCTGGGTCAGCTGTGCACAGGAAAGAACAGGGCCAGGACAGAATGTCAGCCTGTGAGACTCATCAAACTTACTCCTGCCGTGTGGAGTGCTACAGCGAGCAATCCATGGTGTGCGGGGCAAAGGGACCTTTATTTGGCCAGACCCATTCACAGAATAAGAGGCTGAGGCTGCCTGCAGGCGCCTGCCACCTCGGGGTGCTGAGCCTTCCCTGTACATTGGGTTTATCTCCAAATGCCTTGGTGAGTTCTTAGGTCAAGGCCATGACAAAATCCACAGTTAGGTTTCAGAGTTGTATGCAGAAAATATGAAGTGTGTGTTGCCTATGGCATATTGTCTAAAAAAGAAAACTGCCACACCTGCACTAGGACAGAGACTGTGCCTTCTCCCTCTGTCCCTTCCAGGCCGCGCTGGGTGCTGGGCACCTGGCAGAGCTCGGTGAGACTCTTGCCTGGGAGACCTCAAGGGTCCGAGGAGGCCCCTCAAGCACAGCCCAGCACACCGAGGTCCAGTCATGCGGTGTTGCTCTCCTAAGCTGACGGAGGAGCAGTCTGCAGCCTCGTTAGGAGTTTGTGTCCGTGCCTCTGGGAGCGAAGCTACGGCCTGGAATGTGTTCCGCCCACAAATACCGGTTAAAACGCAAGCCAGGCGTGGTGGCGCACGCTTGTCATCCCAGCATTCGGGAAGCTGAGACGGAAAGATTCATGGACAGCCTCAGCTACTTTGGCCCTCCACAACTCAGTGAGACCCTGTTTCAAAATAAAGAATAAAGAATAGGGCTGGGGGTGTAGCTCGGAGGTCAAATACCCCTGGGTTCCAGACCCGCAAAAAAAAAAAAAAAAAAAAAAAAAAGTTGTCTATTAAATGTCCTCAAAGTATAACTGACTTGGACATGAGGTTTGTTTTTTTTCCCTCTTTTTTATGGAACTCAAGATTGAATGCAGGGGCATTCCACCTCTGAGCTACACCCCCAGCCCTAACTTTAATTCTTTATTTTAAAACAGGGTCTAAGTTGTGGACGGCCTCACTAAGTAGCTGAGGCTGACCACAAACCTGTGATCCTCCTGTCTCAGCCTCCCAAGTACTGGGTTTTCTAGGCATATGCGCCACCATGGCCAGCTCACAGGCATGAGTTTCTAGTGCCTTGGGACGTGTGTGTAGTACAGCTTGAGTGTCCATCCAGAGAAGGTGTTGGAGAAGCAGTTGAACTTGTAGAGCTTAGGAACAGTGGCTAATCTGGATGGTAATGGAGATTTTATTAAAATGTCCAAAATTTTTTAAAATCCTGAAGAAATAATAAGCCCAAGATAGCAAGACAAACTCTATGCATTTGTTCTGTGTAGAGATTGTCTTGTTAACTTGGGCTTATTGTTCTTGCATTTAGGGTTTGTTAATGAATAAAATAAGTAGAGAAAGACAAGCACTACTCAGATGTTAGAGGGAGAACTCCATGGGTTTTGGTTAACCACAAGTTTAATTTGAACCTAAAGTATTAAAAACAACAGCAAAAAAAAAAAAAAGATGAAGACGGAAGGAGGAGGAGAAGAAGAAGAGGAGGAGGAGGAGGAAGCTGCTGCAGCCATGATTGCAGTAACTGGAATAGTTACTGGCGTTGAAGAATCCAGAAGGTGGCAGCCCAGTATGCAGAACTTGAGTTGTGTTTTCTCTTTGCTAACAGCCCTGAAAGGCTTGTGTGACAGCCCAGGTGCACGTCGCCCCCCCCCCCGCCCCCCAGGGTCTGCTGCTCCGCTTAGAATCCACATCCGCCTCCTGACTTCAGCTAGGGGGTGATGTCTTCATCACGCCCACAAAGCATTTTCTTCAGAAAGTCTCCCTGGCTTGTTGACCAGCCGCGGGCTCCCTGAGGAAAGGGTCTGCCTGCCCTTCTGTTTCTTGGCTAAATGTTTCTCAACACTAGCATCTGTGCTCATCAGGCTAAGGCTCAAATATCATCCCCACCATGAGGACCTCGACACCAGACGAGAACGTGACACATTGGGAATTAGGTAGAAGAGAGTCACGGGGTTGGGAAAGGGCGGGTGGCATTGTCCTGGGAAAGGTTTCTGGAAGGACAAAGCTGTTCCTTCAGCTGTCCACTGGATCGTCATTTGCTGTCCAGAACGCCTGCTGTAGTTGTGGAGAGCAGAGTAGACTGTCCCCCAGAACACAGAGGGTCTGTCTAAATTAAAACCACTGACAGCCAGTGGGCTGCTGTGGAGAGCAGTACCTTCCCTGTGTGCTCTGGTCAGGCTGCTTCATTAAACATGAGAAGAGTGGGTCATCTAGGGTCCTTCTCAGCTCTGAGAGCCTTCAGTGTGCGGCTGTGGGGCACCTACTGTGTACCAGGTCCTGACACGCGGAGAGAGTGAGACAGGCATGCCCTCGGGGGACCTGCACTGCAGCAGAACGTACAGTTTTGATCTTCCAAGAAGTAGATGGCAAAGCTGGACAGTTAGCACATAAAATATTTACCAGACAACCATGGTGGAAAGGCTGGGTCAGGCTGGACAGGGGAGCCCAGGCTGTGATCAGTATGCAGTGGTGGGGGGCGTGCGAGCAGAAGTATCCTGGGAACTTCTGGGCCCAGCTGAGAGGCAGTCCGCGCAGCAAGTCTTCCCCCATGGAAGGGTCCTGAGCTGGGCAGGCTCAGGCCGCCATGCTGCCCCTGCTGCTTGGTCACTGGCCAGGAGCAGCCTGGGATGTGCATGGCTTCCCTGCACAGCTCTGCTCCCATAACAGATTCTCCCGGAGGAGGTCAGCGCACTTCCTGGCCGCCCGCTGAGACCTCGAGGCGCTTCCCTGCAGGGTGTGTGCCGCTGTGCCCCTCCCCCACCACCACGGGACTTCGTGTTCACATGCCGGAGCAGGGATTCCAACTCAGATCCCTGTGACTCAATAAAGTCACGCTTTGTTGACTGATACCGTGCTGCATCTGAGGTGCTCTCCAGCCCCTGAGAAGTACCTGGAACAGTACCTACTGGCCAGTGTCACTCGAGCAGCCGAGCATGTCAGGAGCAGGAAGTGGCAAAGCCTAGTCCAGACTCCATCCGTGGCAGGCTTCTGTGGGATGCCTTGACCCACCGTCTGACTGGCTGTGTGTAGTTTACTCGCGCTCCTACTACACTCCATGGCCAGAGACCCAGCAGGGGAAGGAGCGACTCCTTCTAGCCATGTTCTCTTAGAACAGAAGCACAAGTGCTTTTAAGGCATCCCTGGGATGAGTGGTGAGTCATGGAGAAGGAGGACGCAGCACAGCCGCCGGCACGGCTGCCAGACGAGCCCCAGCACTCCGCACAGGTCCAGACGGCTGACGACAAGCTGCCCTCTGCTGCTCAGCCCGGGCCCAGAGCTGGGCGAGCCAGGGAGCGCTGGAGACCCAGCAGGGTAGGCGTTCGGAGCCACCGAGTGTGCGTTGTAGGGGCTCATTTAAAGTGAAGGAGGGCAGGCCCATGTGGTCTCTGCCAGAAATGTTGGCGACTGTGGCAACCTGTAATTTCTGAGCAGCAGAGGCGGTCCTAAGGAAGCTCAGGCCCTGGAACACTTAGAACAGACCACGTTGGCCACGTTCAATTTCTGAGCCACTGAAGACTTATTTAAAAAAAAAAATGTGATTTTTGTCACCCAGTAACCACAGGGCTGAGGATAGAGCCCTTTTCCAAATATTTTGCTTTCCTGCCCTCATGAATATGGCAAAATCAGCTGGGCATGGTGGTGCATGCCTGTAATCCCAGTACTTGGTAGGCTAAGACAAGAGAATCACAGGTTCAAAGCCAGCCTCAGCAATTTAGCGAGGCCCTCAGCAACTTAGACCCTGTTTCCAAATTTAAAAAAATATATAGGGCTGGTAGTATAGCTTGGAGGTAGACTACTTCTGAATCCAATCTCCAGAAACACACACACACACACACACATAAAAGGAAAAGAAATGTCAAATTGAATATTATCAGGGTCTTTCTCGACTGCTTGGTCTCATCCAGTGATTACCCATTATTGTGCACACTTCGTCTCTGTATTATCGCACCTGGACTATTGGACTTTGGGGGGGGGCATTCAACCTCCGAGCTACACCCCCTTCCTATTTTTTATTCTTTATTTTGAAACCGGGTCTCACTGAGTTGCAGAGGGCCTCGCTAAGTAGCTGAGGCTGTCCGCGAACCGCGATCCTCTGGTCTCAGGCTCCGAGTGCTGGGATGACAAGCGCGCCCACCACGTCGGCTTACTATTGGGCTTTAAACTTTGTTTCCAGTTCATTTTGATACTCTAGCCTTTCTGATAACTGCCTGCTTCCCACAGTGTAATTGTCAGCCTTTAACAACCACGTGACTCCTTTTTAGTGGGGGATACCGAGGCTGTGTCAAGACTCAGAGACTCTGAAAGAATGTCTGAATGCAGCGGTGCAGCTGGTGGCTCCACCTCCAGGGCTTTCCTATGCTTCTTCCCTGGACTCCCATCACGTTCTGACCAGGTGAAGCTGCTCTGCCAGGTAAACGTCTTGAGCAGCCACCTGTGTATACCGTTTATACCGTTCTCCATTTATACCGTTCTCTTCCTTAGATTACCTGACCATTTCGCTGTTTACACAGCTTCCCTGCTGCTACCCTGTCATAATCCCATAAACAAATCCTTTTGTTGGCTGTTGCAAAGAATGTTCCCTGTGTGTTGTGCTCTAGCGCCGGGCAGAACTGGTTGGGAACCCCAGATTTTGCATCAGTGAATACCTATGTGAACGGACATAGATCTTTTCGAGTCTCACTACTTCGTAGGTTGTGAAGTGAAGGTACCTTGATGCTTTATTTCATTCACACAGTGTCTAGAGCATTGTCGACAATTGCCAACCTGTACTAATTCCTCTCTCCTTCGAGTGCCTTCTCCCCTGGAAGCAGAGCTGGGAGTCCTTTCTGAGTTATTCATAATTTCACATAGACCCTCCTCTCCACTCCACAGGGTCTTTAAAGAATGAAACTCGTCGCCTCTCAGGATAGTCCTTCCACAGGCAGTTGGAAGTTCTGGCAGTTAGGAAGTTTCTTTAGCCGGGCGTGGTGGCGCACGCTTGTCATCCCCGCGCTTGGGAGGCAGAGACAGGAGGATCGCGCAGGTTCGAAGCCAGCCGCGCGCGCTGGCTTAGGAGACCCTGTTTCCAAGTAAAAATGTAAAAATAGGTCTGGGAGTGTACCCCGGAGGTAGAAGGGCTTCCAGGAACCCCAGTACCACCAAAAAAAAAAAAAAAAAGAAAAGAAAGTTTCTTTATGTCAAGGAGCATTTGGCCTCTATTTCAGAAAAGGGTGAGGCCAGCCTCCATCCGCCATAGCCTAGGCTGACGCTTCCATTTATTTATTTATTTTTTTCTTGTTCTGCAGTGAACAGAGCATCTGCCAAGCCCGGGCTTCCGTGATGGTCTACGATGACACCAGTAAGAAATGGGTACCCATCAAGCCCGGCCAGCAGGGTTTCAGCCGGATCAACATCTACCACAACACTGCCAGCAACACCTTCAGAGTTGTTGGAGTGAAGTTACAGGACCAGCAGGTGAGTGCCGGAGTCCCGGCTCACGGCCGGGCACTGTGTCCTCATGCCCTAGAAGGAGATCGGGAAAAGAGGGGTATTTGGAATCTGAGGACCTCGTACTCTTAAGATGTGAGGCCTTAAACGATCTTTTCTAAACTTCAGTTTTAGTCATTCACACCCTGCCTACTTCACTGTGTTACTGTAGGTTAGATAGAATAAAATAGTAGATGTGGAAAAGCTTTGAAAAATAGAGTGCACACACAGCTTAGTCTTGTTCTTTATTCTGTATTTGCATATCCATATGTAAGTGGCTATTTTTGATTTACCAGTCCCTAAATCTTAGTTTAGGAAGATATTCAAGATGATTAGAAATCATTATCTGCCTTAATAATATATCCTAGGCAAATCACATGAAGTAGCTTGTGAGTGCACCTGGTAAATAAATGTCTGTGCAAATAGAAAGGCCATCGCCATGCACACCCACGTCAACTGTGCCACAGATACGGAGCCGAGGCAGAGCGGTCTGACATGACACAGACTCGTCTAGGCGTGGAAACACTGTCTGCCCCGCCACAGTGCCGCCGGCAAGTACTGCAGGGCTCTCCCCCAGCTGCCTTCTTAGCCATTGGCCGGGGCATTTTTGGTAGTGAAGTTAGATAGCAGGTCTGTGGTTTCAGCATCTGCAGGAAACTCAACATAAGCAGCATCTCCTGGCAGCCTTTGATGGTCAAGCTTTGGCTGAGTTGAGCAGGAGTCCGCCTGCTATCTCTGAAAGAATCAGAGTGTTAGCAATTAGAAAAGAGAAAACACAATTTTTAGGTGTTGCCCGTTGCTTTGGCCAACACAGCCTGACTAGGTTTCAGATTAACATGTCTGAAAGGGGCATCCATCCGCTTCGAGACCCCTGATGTGAGATCGTCTAGCCCTGACTCTCGGAACCTTTTGAGGCATGCTTTTCCTCCTTGTCGGCCCTTCATGGTGTGGAAGGCTTTTCTAGAAACCTTCCAGAAGCTGCTTTGCCGTTCTTCCTACCCATTACTTCTAGATCTGCCTTTTAGAGCCCATTTGTGCTTCATGTTACAGAACATATGACATCCCTGGTCCTAATTATAGTGACAACCGAAAACATGGCACAGATTTCTAGACCGCCTCGTGGTAGTGGAGTAGGGCAGAGCCCCCTGGTCAGGAGGTTTTGGTGTAAAATCCATTTCCTTGGACAGTTTCTGGATCGTGCTGGGTGTTCCCTATACTATGGCTTCTTTTTCCTTCAGGGCATACTGGGAAGGCAACATTGCATGCTGGGAAGGGCCCCAGACTTGAGAGCTTGGCTCCCTGAAACCCAAATGCACCTGTCCTTTGGAGCCTTGACACCTCGCTGCCCTCTTAGAGGAAACCGGATGTTGAGGGAAAGACGCTCCTCCCATGCAGGGAGGCCCCGGCTATGTTGATGGTAACTTGGCCGCTAGAGTCTGGTTGAGAAGTTACAGATGAGCCTTCCACTTGGAATCGCCTGTTAAGAGACAGGCCCCTCGGATGTGGTTGGAACCATCGCCCCGAATGGATGGTGCATGTTGGCTAAGAATGTAAAAGCCATTTGTCGTGAAGCAAGGCGTTCAAGAAAGCCAGGAAGTGTGGACCCTACGGTTATTAGGAGAGAAAAAGATCGGTCTTCACACGTGTTTCTAGTTAGTCTGAACTACCATCTTAAAATGGCCAAATGTTTTAGGAGAGACAGCGATTCCTAGTCTTGTAACTAACCAGGGATATCTCATATGTCTTACATGCTTTGTGGTTTACGGAGCACTTTTGTGTCAATTATTTCACTCTCCCAATAACTCTGTGAGGATAATAGTACAAGAATTATTATCCCCAGTTTGTTAAATAGGTAGATATAAAACCATGTGATCTTTGTGGGGAAAAGGACGAGTAAGTTCTAGTACCGTAGCCGAAGTCGGACCTGAATTTCATATTGAGGGTGGAAAAGCTCAGGGTTTTTTTTGTTGTTGTTTGTTTTTTGGTACTGCGGTTCCTGGAAGCCCTTCTACCTCCAGGCTACACTCCCAGACCTATTTTATACGTTTTATTTGGAAACAGGATCTCTTAAGCCAACACGGCTGGCTTCGAACCTGCGCGATCCTCCTGTCTCCGCCTCCCAAGTGCGGGGATTACAAGCGTGCGCCACCATGCCCGGCAAGCTCAGGTAATTTTTTTTTTTTTTTTTTTGCGGGTCTGGGGATGGAACCCAGGGGCATTTGACCTCAAGCTCAGGTAATTTTAATTTTAGTGTAGACTGAGTAGTGGCCAACAAAATATGAGTTCTCAGGCTGAATTAGTGCACGTGGTATAAAAAAGATTAGTGAACTGTAGAAGTAGAATCGTAGCAGTGTGAATGAGCAGAGTGGTCCAGAAGAAGGGAGGGGAGGGTCCTACTCTGCCCTGACCATACCTCGCCCGGGACCCTGCCAAACCTGAGTGCCATAAACCGGAGGCCACGGGAGGAGGACAGCTAACTGGCACGAGGCCCGAGAGCAGCGTGAAGTGGAGCAGTAAAAGAATAGCAAGAGAAGAGAAAAAAGAAGCGGGCAGAGCAACATTCATCAGATCCCTAAAGGGCTTCCACGTAGCAGAAAACCTTGTGTCTACCTGCACCCCAGAGTACAGAACTGGCAGTACTGTGCAGATGCTACCACACAAGAGTTGAACTCAGAAGACCTGTCCTGGAGCTGCAGTGGCCCCCAGGGTTACTTGTGTTCAAATGTAGCCCCCATCATGAGGTACTGGGGGATTAAGCTAACTATGATGTTTAGAGGTTGAGCCTTTGGGAGTTGATGTCAGCCATCAGGGTGGAGCCCCTATGACTGAATCCTCATGGCTTTAAAAGAAGAGAAAGAAGGGCAAGAA
The DNA here is from genome assembly GCF_963383645.1 of Muscardinus avellanarius. Taxonomy (NCBI): domain Eukaryota; kingdom Metazoa; phylum Chordata; class Mammalia; order Rodentia; family Gliridae; genus Muscardinus; species Muscardinus avellanarius. Next base: position 102,915,421 of record NC_137798.1, read on the forward strand.
TGGACTTGCCACATTCCCCCCATCTCTTGCCATGGGGTCCTCTGTACCATCTAGGGTCTTTTTCGACAAGAAGGCCATCACTGGATGTGGGTCCTTGAACCTGGGAGCTAAGTGGACCTCTTTTCTTCACAAACTGAGCCTTCCTCAGGCATTTCATTACAGTAATGAAAAATAATACACAAGCAGACTGTTGAAAGAGATGAAATGTTGCACTGCAAGCCCATGAGGCTAACTGGATATTTTATCGTTAGATAGAGATTTCGATGAGACCAGACTTTAGAAGTCTTTGCCAATCTGTAGATCCAAGTAAATACTTAAGGTCAGGAAGATAGTTCGCTACCATCCAACTTCTTTCTTTGTAAAGGACTCTTGGCTATTTTTACTCAGAGGCTTCAAAAATATGTTAGACAGTATTTAGAGTTGCAAGGGCTTCCTTTAAAAGACTAGGAAAGGCACCCACTTACTCCTACACTCCCCAAAATAATACATGTCTAAACATTGTGATTATGGGCTCCTATTCAGAAGGTGCGAATTTTAAAATAAGCGTATCCTTCAATAAGTATCTAGATCTGTCCTGCCAAATCTTGAAGAATTATTTTTAAAAATAAAGCTTGATTAGAAGAGAGCTTGAAAGTAAAAAATTGGAAAAAGGTAAACCCACCAACACTAACCAAAATAAACTGGCATGGTTATATTAACATTAGATTGCATAGACCTAATGGCAAAAATATTACTAAAGAGACTGACCTCAATGGGTCACTTGAAAGAGAAGTCAAAAAACCCTAAATCTGTATGCATCTAATAATATATGTCCCTAATATATAAAAAAGTGGGCCATTCTAAATGCTCTGAGAAATAGACATTCCGAAATTATATTTGGAAATTACAATCGTACCTCTAAGTAATAGACTGAACAAGCAGATAGAAATAACTAAAGAGATAGATTTGAGGAATACTAGGAATTGAACCTAGAGGCATTCTACCTCTGAGCTACACCCCCAGCCCCCTTATTACGTTTTTGTTTTGAAACAAGGTCTTGCTAGATTGCTGAGCGTCTCACTGCCTTGCTGTGTCCTCAAACCTGCAATGCCCTATGTCTCAGCCTCCCAAGTATTAGGATGACATGCATGTGCTAACTTGCCTAGCTAGACATAGAAAATTTGAATAATATTATTAGCCAACTTGACTTAATTTGTATTTGTAGAAACCACAGCCAACAATTGCACAATATATAGTCTTCTCAAGTGGAGGTAAGACTGACCAAAATACACCATGTGCAACATATAAATTTAGCAAATCTCAAGTTAAAAAAGATTAAACCAAGCAGGTGCAAGGGGGCACACACTAAGGCAAGAGGATCACTTGAGCCCAGGAGCTAAAAACTAGCCTGGGCAACATGGTGAGACCCCGTAACAAAAAGAGGAAGAAAAAGTAAATCAGTAAAGTTTTTAGAAGAAAATACAGGACTTGGGGTGGTGGCAGGTTCCTGTAATCTCAGCTGCTTGGGAGGCTGAAGCAGGAGGATCGTAATTTTGCAGCCAGCCTGGACAATTTAGCAAGACTCTGTCTCAAAATAAAAAGAGCTGGAGTCTAGTGGTAGAGTGACTCTGGGCTCAATCCCAGTATGATCAAAAAAGAAAATCTTGGGGTCCTGGGTCGCAGGACTCTGGGCCCCAGGCCAGACTGCGCGGAGCACACCAGACCCTTGGAGAAACCGGGGCCCGGTCACAAGGCCCTGGGCCCCGGGCGGGGGTAAGGCAGGGCACACCGGAGCCCGGAAGAGCCGGGGCCCAGGTCGCAGGACTCTGGGCCCCGGGTGGGATCGCGCGGAGCACACCAGACCCCTGGAGAAACCAGGCTGGTCGCAAGGCCCTGGGCCCTGGGCGGGGGTCAGGCGGAGCACGCCAGACCCCGGAAGAGCCGGGGCCCGGGTCGCAGGACTCTAGGCCTCAGGTGGAGTCGTGTGGAGCACGCTGGACCCCTGGGGAAACCGGGTCCGGGTCACAGTGCTACTGAGTGCCTGATCCCACAACCTCCTCAAACCATACATACTGTCTTCTCTTATTTAAAAAAAAAAAAAGGAAAAGAAAAAAGAAAAACATCAGAGAGGGGTCAAGAAGGCCATGGTGGATACCAGGATACTGGAGATACAGACAAAACTTATCCAAATGAACTGGAACTTTGGAAAAATTCGCCACGAAGGAGGACTGCTTCTTTTCTACATTCTTAAAAATCTTGGACATCACCTGTAAGGAGAGAGTTTAGCGGAGACCTAGGAGAAAGGCGGTTTTGGAGGTGGTCTCTGCGATGGCAGTGGAGACTTGTATTCAGGAGAAGCAGAAATCATATCCTACCAACCTTATTTTTTTGAGAAATTACACCAAACGTCAAATGCTACCGTCGTGCATGCTTAGGAACACTGGACAACATTCAGAGTGGAAAAAGAGCTTGGGAAAGATTTGAAATGGTGGAGGCAGTGGCAATGGCAGTGGCCAGTACTCAGGGGAGGCAGAGATCCAATGCATTACACCTGGAACCTTTAAAGTAATAACCTCAGAGGCAGAATGCCACCACCACGCACCCTCGAGAATGTGGGACAAATGGTTGGGCGAAGAGGGTGCTCGGATTGGAGCCTGCCAAGGGGTGAGGCTGGTGACAGACACAGCAAAGCTGGGATGGGAGCCTGCCGTGAGGCAAGGCCGGTGCTGGAGCCTCCGAGGCCAGAATCGGAGCCTGCTGAGGGGTTATGCTGGTGCCAGGGCCAGAGGCCGGCATCAGAGCCTGCTGAGGAGTTAGGCCGGTGCTGGGGCCAGCGAGGCTGGGATTGGAGCCTGCTGTGAGGCAAGGCCAGTGCTGGGGCCTCCGAGGCTGGGATCGGAGTCTGCCGAGGGGTTAGGCTGGTGCTGGGGCCAACGAGGCTGGGATCGGAGCCTGCCATGAGGCAAGGCCAGTGCTGGGGCCTCCAAGGCCGGGATCGGAGCCTGCTGAAGGGTGAGGCCAGTGCTGGGGCCAGCGACCGGCATCGGAGCCTTCTGTGAGGCAAGGATGCTACTGAGGCCTCCAAGGCCGGGATCAGAGCCTGCTGAGGGGTTAGGCTGGTGCCAAGGCCAGCAAGGCCAGGATCCGAGCCTGCTGTGAGGCAAGGCCGGTGCTGGGGCCTCCGAAGACAGGAGAGGAGTCTGTCAAGGGGTTAGGTCGGTGCCAGGGTCAGCGAGGGTGGGAGGGAGCCTGCCTTGAGGCTAGGCAGGTGCTAGGGCCACCGAGGCCGGGATCGGAGTCAGCTGGAGGTTAGGCCAGTGTGGGGGCCAGTGAGGCCAGAATCGGAGCCTCCCATGAGGCAAGGCCAATGCTTGAGCCAGCGAGGTCTGGATCAGTCCACCGGGTAGCCAGGCCACTACTGAGGCCATCAAGAGTGGGATCGGTACTTGCAACGTGGCATGCACAGAGAAATATCACAGAAAATAAAAACCAGATGCTTCTCCTAATCAACAATAACTAGGAGGAAAGGGGCAACAGGAAGAGTTCGAGCTATAGAAAGGGCCCTACAGTGAAGCAACTAAGGTGACCAATCAGAGGGTATGGGATAGGGGAGGATGGAGCCTCTTTAAAACACAGGAGGTACATAAACAAATGTATCAAAGTTAATCACCAAACAAGCATGGGATGGGGGAGGGGGAGAGAATGGGATGGGGGCTGGATGAGGGCTAATTGGATGATGTGATTCCAATGTGATATATGATTACAACGCACTAATAGAAATAAATTTTAAAAAAGAAAGAAAATCTTAAATAGGCTACAAGAAACATTAACTATAGATGCAAAAGAGTTGTTGGACTTCATTAAAATTTAGAAATTTCTTCATTAAAAGACAGGCATGATGGCTCATTCCTGTAATTTCAGTACTTGGAAGGCTGAGACAGGAGGATCACAGGTTTGAAGCCAGCCTCAGCCATTTAATGAGGTTCTCAGCAACTTAGCAAGACCTTTTTTCCAAATAAATAAAAATAAAATCAGTTTGGGGGATACAGCTTAGAGATAGAATGCCCCCAGGTTTAATCCCCAGCAGGAAGGAAGGATGGATGAACCTGTGTCAAAAAAGTTCTGTAAGATAAGAATGCTGCGTATTTTGCAGTAGTTGAACTTTCCAAGTGATCCTTTAGCTAATTACTTACTAATGCATTCTAAGTACCAGACAATATTCAGAGGTCTTTGGGAAGGATAGATAAGAATTGCAAAAGAAAATTGACTTAAAAAGCTTTATATCAAGAAGATAAGGTATTTAAAAAGCTGTAGATATGAATCACAGTGTGGTCCTCACAGTAACCCCACACTGTTAATAAAACTTTTTTTTTTTCAATACTGGGGATGGAAGCCAGGGGCATTCTACCTCCAAGCTATTATTATTATTTTATTTATTTATTTTTACTTCTTATTTTAAAACAGAGTCTAGCTAAATAGCTGAGACTGTCTGCCAAAAAAAAAAAAAAAATGCTGGGATTACAAGTGTGCACCGCCATGCCCGGCTGATAAAGCAGTATCATTCCTGCTTTGTAGCTGGGGAAACCAAGCCCCATAGAAGGGGAGTGGCAGCTTTGAGAGGCACTGCTTCAATGCAGGGCCTGAGCTAGAAACTGATGGAACCTGAGCCCCGCTCAGCCTTCCTCTCTAGACGCTGTGACTACACGGCATTATTAGTTAAACAAAACAATGAGTTTGTCAAACTCTCACCATTATGCAGATCATGGTCTGAAAATGTGCCTGATCGTGTGTCCCCTTGTGTGAACCCCACTGCACCCCTGTCGCCTCGGGGACACAGTGTCTTTTCCTCGCCACAGCTCCCTGCAGCTCACTTACAGTTTATTTATTTACACGCATTTCTCTTTTTTCTCTCGCAGGTTGTGATCAATTATTCAATCGTGAAGGGGCTGAAGTACAATCAGGCCACGCCAACCTTCCACCAGTGGCGCGATGCCCGCCAGGTCTACGGCTTAAACTTCGCGAGCAAGGAGGAGGCGACCACGTTCTCCAACGCGATGCTGTTCGCCCTGAGCATCATGAACTCCCAAGAAGGAGGTAAGCGGGGCTTCCTGGCCCGGCGCTGGCCCCTCGCCTGTTCGGCCCGCGCCTAGCACGGCTACCGTATTGAGCCGTATCGTATGAGACCTCGGGGCCGCCTGCCTAGGTGTAGAGGGTCGTTAACAGTGTGAAGGAGGGGAGAACAAGGCGGCATCTTTTGGGCATTTTTGAGATACAAGTTTGTACCGGCATGTTCCTAAAGCTGCGCGCCAGGTCTGATTTATGTTTGAGTCCAGATCCTACTTAGGTATTTTAGAACACAGTTTTGGCAGGAATGAGATAGAACTTATTCCTGAATCCAGTTATTCATATGTGTAACAAAGACTGCCCGGATGAGTACCTACTGACTGCAGGAAGCTGGCTTGGCCGAGCAGGTAAGAAGTGCAGGAGCCCGGGCCTCAAGGCACTGGGTTGGGGGACACAGGTTCGCAAGCAGCTAACGTGTGTATGTCAGCAAGTGTGCCATTAGAGGTGTGTGCAGAACCCTCCACGGCGCGGACACAACGTGGGCGGACCCCTGTGGGCTGCCAGGGGAGGCGTCGGCAGCAGTGCTGGTGTTTGAACTGGAGTCCTGAGGAGGAATGACTCACGAGACAGGCGTGAGCAGGCGTCCCAGGTAGAGGAGGAGCTGTTGGCAGGCACACCGCCTGCATCTGGGCCTGGGGTGTGAAGGAAACTGTGAGGGCGCGGCCTGTGCCGTGAAAGGCCTGGGCACCTGCAGGGCAGGGCGCAGGCTTCGTGCCTGGCATGGGCGGCCAGAGCAGGGCAGGCAAAAATGTCTGTGCAGAGAGTTAAAGCAAAAGAGTCTGAGAGCAGAAAGGCCCCCTGGCCTCTCCTGGACACTCGCCATGGTAGCTAGGACCTGACCTGGCTGGCGGCTGGTGGCTCGGACCTGGGCTTGGAGTCACACGGCTTGGTTTGAGTCCTGATTCTGCCACCTGCCAGCTGAGGGACCCTCGGGGGGGCTTGCGTTTTCTGTGCCTCGCTGTCTAACCGTGAAGCCGGGACATACAGGGTGTGTTTACATTCTAGTCGCTCACTATTAGCATTTGTGTGTAGCTGCCGCTGCCCCACCACCAACTGAAGGGGGGAGTGGGGACTGGGGTGCCGGGGCCCAAGAGAGGGAAGGCTCAGTACACTGGAGCTTTGGGGCCCAGTTGAGACCCTGGGAGAGTATTTAGAAGCTAATGAAGACCGTATTTCAAGCGCCCCCATAGGTTGAAGGCCACTTGGGTGCTTGGATGCCGTCTCTATCATGACAGGCCCCAAGTAAGGGAGCTCAGTGGCAGTAGTGTTGAGTGGTGGGCATAGGGCCAAAGTACTGTAGGAACCCAGAAAATGTGTATTTCCACCCAAGAAAAATGTGCCTCTTTTTCCACCCAAGAGCCTTGAGCTGCATGGCAAAATTAGCTGAGTTTAATGTCTGTAATCTGAACTCACCTCCCTAGCCCCACGATATGGGACTTCTTTATTTGTACATATGGGTACAGTAAGGGTAAATAGGGGGCTTAAATTTAGCCAGATGTGTAGCTCTTTCAAAGCTAGTGCTTAAATCAAATGAAAACTACTAGGCATTTTATTTATCACATCATAATTTGTGTGTGTGTGTGTGTGTGTGTGTGTGTGTGTGTGTGTGTGTATTTTACTAGGGATTGAACCCAGGATCATTCTACCTCTGAGCTACACCTCCAGCCCTATTTTTTTAATTTTGAAACAGGGTCTCACTATACTGATGAGGCCTCACACTTGCTGAGGCTGTCCTCAAACCTGTGATTCTCCCATCTCAGCCTCCCAATTACTGGGATTACAGGCGTGCACCACCACAACCAGCTATCACATTGTAAATCTAATAAAGCTAATACAAAACCTCGTTTTCAGGTCAGATCCATGATGCATCATGGGGAAATACCAATGTCAGATAGTCCAAGTCAAAACCCAGGCTCTGCTCCTGAGGGTTGAAAGAATGAATGCTTCCCTTAGTGGGTGTGGGAGTCACCAGATAGTTTGATGTGTGGACACAGTGTGAACGTGGCCTGATTATACGCTTTCATTAGGAATAAAAATTGCCCATTCTGGCTGGGCTCCTTTGTGCAGGCGGGAGATCCCGGGGCGCCCCGATGATTCAGCTGTTTTCAGCCAAGGAATGAATCTCCCGACATACCTCCTACAGACCTGAAGCCTGCAGCTGATGGGATTTTGCATATGTGCACCCCCAGTACCCCTTCAGATCCGACAGAGCGTCGGCAGCACCAAAAGGCTCGGCAGTCACAAAGTCCACTTCCAAATGGCGGCCTTGTTGTAGTGGTTTTGGAGTTTCGTATGATCATAGTGTGTTAGGTGTGTGGAATCACCAGGCTGTTTGTAACATGGGGTCTGAGTCCTACTTTCCGGCCTTGGGGGTTGGATCCACCCCGACCCCTCTCCTCCCTGCTGACACGTTTTCTGAGGCAGGTGTTTGGTTCTTGGGGCCCTCTAGGGGCCACCTTGAGAGGCCTCTAAGAGGCAGCATCTGCCCAGGTTCGGTCGGGCTCGGCATTTCCCACCTCTCCGTACGTGTGAGGACAACGGCTTGGACTCTTCCTGGGACTTCCAGGTCTGGCATGCAGGAGGCTTTGATACAAGACCTCAAAGCAAACCACATTGGCCCTGCTCACACCAGGCTGTTCCCATCCCTGTGATCTTGGCTTGCCTCCCCGCATTCCTGGGGAGTGACACGTCCTCTGGGCCGGGAAGCGGCAGTAACTCTCCTGTCACCCTGCCGCCACAGTCAGCCGCAGGTCGGCCAGCTCTTGTCCTCATGGTCTGTGCTGTCTGTGTGCCAAAGCAGGGCAGAGGGCCACACATCGGTGTGATTTCTTTTGTTCTTTTCTCTCTACAGAACCCACTGTTGGCCTGGGATTCTTAGCATTATTCTGGAGGGGGAGTGGGCACAGTGAAGTAATATTTTTGCTACCTAACTTCTACATGGAAGAAATGCCCAGCATGTGAGCCTTGAAATGCCTGATTTCCTGACGTATTTACTCAGTATCTTATACAGTCTGCCTTCTTGCTACAGTGCACTCATTCGTCAACTACAGTACCAGCCTAGGGAACTTAAAGTCAATTTAGTGAATTAAAAAAAAAATAGATAAATAAAACAACAGTCGTGAAGCCTGGTAGTTTTATTTTTTTCATTTTTTATTTTTTTTTATTGGTGCACTGTATTCATACATCATAGTGGGATACAAACTTTTGTAGACATACATGCACACATCACCCAGTCAGCCCCTACCCGATCCCCACCCCATTCCCTCCCCATCCCTCCCTCCCATGCTTGGCTTAGTGGTTGACATCTAGTATTATAGCAATTTATCCAAAATTAAAAATGATAATCTCACATAACAGTTTCATTTGTCTGATACCAAGCTTTTGATGACTTAAAGATAACATTTCAATATTTCTTTTTTTTTTCTTACCAGAGAATATTTTTTTTCTATTTTTTTAGGTGAAACTATCATATATTTATACATTTATTTTTCAGAAAAAAATCTATCTTAATATGGAATATGGGTTCTAGATACCCAAAACGATCTTGAAAAAGAACAAAGCTAGAAGATATATATTTTCTGATTTCAAACCATATAAAGCTACAATAATTGAAACAGTGTAGTACTGTTCTAAAGGCAGATATATAAACCATTGGAGTTAAATAAAAGCCTAGAGCTAAATTCTTCCCTATATTGTCAAGTTATTTTTGACAAGGTTTCCACGAACATTTGGTGGTGGAAATTATAATCTTTTAACTAAATATTGTTGAAAAATAATAATTACATGGAAAAGAATAAAATTGGACCCTTACCTAATCCCATATACAAGTATTAACTCAAAATAGATAAAAGACCTAAATATAAATCTTAAGACTATAAACTTTTAGAAGAAAATCTGGGTCATAAAACCTCACAACATTGAAATTGGCAGTGATTTCTTGGTTATGATTTCAATGGCACAGGCAACAGAAGAATATACAAACTCCCTAAAAAATAAAAAACATATTGTATATCCAAAGACAATGTAAACAGAGTTAACAGTTAATAGAATGGGATAAAATATTTCCAATTGCTATATCTGAAGGTATATTAATATTCCAACTAGAAATCCTAAAAATTAACAACAATAAAGGCAAACAATACAGTTTAGAAATAGGTAAAAGACTAACATAAATAATGAATCTCCACAGATAACCAATCTTAGTTGTCTGTTGGATGGAAACTCTTGTTTCTCTGGTTCTGGTGAGTGTTACCTATTTCTTCTTTGTAGTTAATCTCTTTGAGTATTTTCTCTAGTGCTGGTTTTGAAGACATAAATTCCTTCAGTTTCTGTTTGTCATGGAACCTTCTTATTTTTCCTTCTAATTTGATAGAAAGTTTTGCTGGGTAGGAAATTTTTGGCTGGAAGTTGTTTTCTTTCAGAGTTTGGAATATGTTACTCCAAGCCCTTCTGGCTCTCATGACTTGGTTTGGGAAGTCTGGAGTGATTCTAATTGGTTTGCCTCTGAATGTCACTTGGCCCTTTGTTTTTGTTGCCTTTAAGATTCTCTGCTTGGCTTCCACATTGGTCATTTTGACAATTATGTGGCGTGGGGATCCTCTTTTCCGATCCTGTCTAAAGGGAGTTCTATAAGTTTCCTGGATCTGTGTATCGACCTCTTGCTCTATGTTTGGAAAATTTTCTGCTATTACTTCCTTGAAGAGATTGTTGATCCCTTTGGTTTCACTTTCTTTTCCCACCTCTATTCCAATTATTCTTAGGTTAGCTCTCTTAAAACGGGCCCATATTTCTTCAATGTCAGATTCCTGCTGTCGGATATTTTTTTCTAGATTAGAAACTACGCGTTCATTTTTGGAATGATCATCTTCTAAGAGCGAGATTCTGTTCTCCATGTGGTCTAATCGGTTGTTTGTGCTTTGAATTGAGGCCTTTACTTCATTAATTGCATCCTTTATCTCTTTTTGGCTCTCTCTGAATTCTTTTCGAAGCACCTCTATTATTTCTACAGTTATTTTCCTGATTTGATCTTCTAAAAATCTCTGATTTTCTGTTTTATCGGGTTCTGATGTTGTGGGGTTGTGGGCATTCATTGCTTCAGTGTTATTCCTCTTTCCCATGATTTCAGAAGTTTGTGCCTTCTCTGGGTTCTTCCCTTGGGTCACTATGACTTCACTTAAGGTGCTCTGGATCTCGAGTCTGTAGCATCTCAGACCCCACTACTCCTTTACTGGGTTGTATCACAGAGTCTCCGACCCAGGGAGTCGATAGAGGCTGCTTTAAACTATGGGTGGTGCCAGGTTGCACGTTCTCCTATGGTGTGATATCTCTGCCACCGCCACTCCCCCACTGGGTCAAGTCCCAGGGAGTACAGTACTGGGATTTCTCCTCTGTGGCCCGCAATTTGACTCACTGTTCCTGAGTTCGCAGATGTAGCTGTACTGGACTCGGTGAATTCACTGCTGCTGCAGCCAGTGGCAATATGGCGCCGCTGCCATGCCCTCGACCATGAGGCTGGCGTATTTTTTCTTCTCTGGTTTTGAGTTCCACTCTGAGTCCCTGCAGCGTGTGCTGAGTTCAGCCACTGGGAGCTTTAGATGCTCCCTGCGCCGAAAGATCCCGCCTGGCTGTTCCGCAACGGCTTACCTCGGCTTGCTGTAGCCGCCCGGTGAATTCGCCGCTGCCGCCGGCAGTATGGCGCTGCTGCCGCGTCCTCAGGTGTGAGGCTGGTGTATCTCCTCTGTGGCTCTGAGCTCTGTTCTTAGTCCGCTTTCTCTCTGGAGCCTGGTGATTTTTTTGTTTCTCTGGTGATGGTGTTTTCTGGCTATGAAAGGCGCTGATTTTGTGGTAATGGAGATTGGTTGTTAGTGGGGCTCTTAAGCCCCGCTTTTCTCGCCTGGTAGTTTTAATTGCCCAGGTGGAGGAGAGTTGTACAAGAGCTATCGTAGGGTTTTCGTGGGTCCCAGCAAAGCTTTGGGTTCAGGACTATTTCAGCGGACGGAGACACTGAACTCTGGCTTACTGGAGCTCTCTCTACAGAAATCATCATCTGGAGGTTGTCGGGGCCAGGAGGGGCTGTCTGGTTCTGATTCTGGGCTCTGCTGCATGGGGAAGGAGCTCTGGGTGCGGGTGGCTCTGGAGTGCTCATGGGTGGATACTGTGCTGTCGGGCCACCCCTGGCTGGCTGGCCCCCGCTCTCCTTGGTGCCACGTGTCGTGGCGAGGCATGAGGGCCAAGAATGGTGCCGTGGCTCGGGTGGAAAGTTGGGGCCTGGTGAATGACGAACAGGACAAGTAGAGAATCGACATCTAGGCTTTCTCTCCAAAGCCTGGCCCTCTGTTTCTCACCATGACCTTCCCGGCGGCGCTGCCTGTCCTCAGAGGGCGGCTAGGGCACTGCGGGTCACAGCTGTTGTTCCTCCTTCCTCTCCGTCAAGCCCATCATCAGTGAGATCCCTGCCTCAAAGCGAGGTCTGGCGAGAGCCACGCCTCCTAACCCCGCAGCTCCTGCTTCACTCTGGGCACCCGAGAAGCCTGGTGCTGAAGTCAAGCACAGGGGCCGCGGGCAGACGTGCCCTGCTCCATCCTCGCCTGCGCGCTCCTCGCTGTCGGCGTCTTCCTCTCCTTCCTCTTCCTCTCGTTTGCTAAACCCTGGAGAGCCCGTGGTGACGACGAGCAAGTCATGTGCTGAAGACTTCTGACGTGAACAGTAACGATGCTGATGGCCTTTTTGAAGTCGGCTTGCCCGCTCTGAGGAAGGTTCCAGAAAGAGTCACTGCCATCACCTGATAAGGAAATATGGCTGCCCTGCCGCCAGGTCGGCCCTGCTGTTGAGCTCCATTTACCAACAGGCTGCAAGTCAGAAAGGCACTCGGCCATGTCCAACCCGGTCCGCACACACACCTCTCCTTGGACCTTTGGACCCACTCCTCTCGCTGCAGGGGATGAAGGGAGGGCAGCAGGCGGGCTTTTGAGAACCGCTGGCCCTCAGGTGGGGCCAAGCAGAGCAGCCTCAGCCCCTGCCCTGTTTCTGCTACTTGGCGCTCCCCTCAGACAGCTGGTGGTTCGGGTGCACCCCGCCTGCCTGTCCCGCAGGTGGCCGGGTTCTGCTCTCTGGGTGCCCTCCACCTCCCAGGGAGCGCGAGGGAGATGTGTGTGAACACCCAGGAGAGCCCCACCAAGCCGTGCTTTTGGCCTGCGGATCTGCGCGGCACTCCAGGCTCAGGAGCCACAGGCCTCAGGAGGCCTGGCCCTGGTCTAGCTCCGCCATCCGCGGGTTGTGTAGCCTCCATCAGACCCAGGGAACTCTGTGGGCCTGGGATGTGGAGTGAGGACATCCTCCGCAGACTTTTACCAGCCTGGCAGCCCTTCTCTGTAGTACCAGCTGGGCGGCCATCTGCTCAGGGATCCAGAGGCCGCGGCACGAGAACTGGCACAGGACTGGCACAAGGCCTGGTGTGCCGCTACGTACACGGGACTCAGGCAAATCACAGCCTGGGCCTGGGCCTCTTCACCAGTAACATGGGGTGATTACCCGGGGCACACGCTCACTCCTCGAGCCCAAGGAGACAAGGGGCCCGCGGGGCGCCACGTAGCACAGATAGGAAGGCCCGTGACCCTGAGCCGGAGTAGGAGCAGAGGCCGCAGCAGCTTGGCCAGGTCTCGTTTGAATAAGGAGGTGCCTCCCACAGTGCCATGCCCGAAGCTTCTGGAAGCCGGCCCTCAGCAGTTCCCTGGAACCAGCGAGAGAGCGCGCGCGGCCTGAAAGTCAGGAGCCTGGGCTGGCTCGCTCTGACTTCGACACTGCCTGGCACGCGGCTTCAGGTATGTTCCGTCTTCTCTGGTGTTCCAGACCCTGCAGCGGGGCGCCCTCACCAGGAGCTCTCAACAGGGCAGTGTGGAAACAGAAAGGTGTGTGCTGGCACAGCAGGCGGGCTCGGGCTGGCTGGGCACCGTGCAGTGCCAGCGCGGCTCTGTGCAAGGGGCATTGCTTTACATGCCCCACCAAGTACGTGTGTGTGTGGGGGGGGGTGCGGTGCTGGGGATTAAACTCAGGGGCACTCTAATGTTACATCCTCAGACACTTGTATTTCATTGTGACAGTCTTGTTAAGTTGCTTGGGCTGGCCTCAAACTTGTGATACTCCCACGCTGGCCTCACTAGGAGCTGGGAGTGTACACGTGTGCCGCTGCCTTAGGTACTGAGTGTGTGTGTCTGTGTGTGTGTGTCACTGAGAATGGAACAGGGGGGCTCTTATCTCTGAGCTACACCCCAAGCCCTGTTTTATTGTTTATTTTTAAACAGGGCCTCACTAAGTTGCTGAGTCTGGCAGCAAACCAGCTATCCTCCTGTCTCAGCCTCCGAGTACCGGGATTGATTACAACCACGTCCAGCTGGCACTGGTTTTTTTTTTAAACCAGTTTTAGTATGTGAATTTTATAGGAATGGAACTAACACATACATCAAAAAAGAGAAAGGATACCTGAGTTTGTTCATAACTTTACCAGGAGTTGCTTTGTTTGGGAAAACCCAGTCTCCTACATTATCACTCAGGACTTCTCAGCCATCCGGGCCACTGTCCTTCAGCAAGCCCATGTGGCAGCAGCAACCACAGTGAGTGGCGGGGGAGCAGCTCACTGGCTCTGTGACAGGCCCGGGGAGCGCAACGAGGGAAGGAGGTCATGAAACAAGTTGTATTTTGCAGATGACAAAACTAAGACCCAGTGAGGGGAGGGACCCAGGGCCACACCGTGATCAGGGATAAAGCTACGACCACACCTGAGGTTTCTCCCACTACTGCAGGCAACCTAGGTGTGAAGCAACGATTCCTTCGTAAAAGGTCACCTGATTGGGAGGCTGAGACAGGAGGATCGCAGGTTCGAAGCCAGCCTCAGCTACTTAGTGAGGCTCTCGGTGACTTAGTGAGACCCTGTTTCCAAACAGAATATAAAATAGGTCTGGGAGTATAGCCCAGAGGTAGAAAGCCTCTGGGTTCCACCCCCAGTACCACCTCCACCAAAAAAAAACATATCACCTGGGAGCCAGGCATGGTGGCACACACTCATAACCCCAATACTTGGGAGGCTGAGACAGAAGGATCGCAGGTTTGAGGACAGCCTCAGCAGCTAGCCAGACCCTGTTTGAGGACAGCCTCGTCAACCTAGCCAGACCCTGTTTTAAAATAAAAATTGAAAAATAGGACCGGGGGTATAGCTCAGAGGTAGAATGCCCCTGGTTTCGATCTCCAGTCACACACACACACACACACACACACACACACACACACACAATCACCTGAGGCCTAGGACCAGGTGGGGCTTTTGAAGAGGGCTGAAGCGCGTGAGAAGCAGAGTCGGAGGTAACAAGATTCTGTCCGTCTTTCCTTTCTGTTCTCACTAGTGAAATCTAGTTGACCTTCCCAGTAGGCAGGCTGTGAGGCTCGGGAACGTTCACCTCTGTCAGGCAGACTACCACGTCCAGAACCAGACCCAGAGAGAAAGGACGCTGTCCAGAGCCCTAGCACCCTGCGTCTTGGAACACTGGAGGGGGGCCCCTGAAATGAGATTGTGGGTGAAAGCCCTCGGCCCAGAGCGCTCAGGCTGACAGCAGGAGTTCTTGGTTTTGTTTGTTTTTGTGGTACTGAGGATGGAACCCAGGGGCATTCTAACTCAAGCTACATCCCCGACCTGATTTTATTTTTTATTTTAAAATAGAGTCTTAAGTTGCAGAAGGCCTCACTAAATAGCTGAGGCTGGCCACAAACCTGTGATCCTCCTGTCTCAGCCTCCCAAGTACTGGGATCACAAGTGTGTGCCACCACGCCCACTTGATGGCCTTCTAAAGACAAGCTGGACCACAGCAGCCTCAGCACAAGTGCCCTGGAAGCAGGAGTTGGCAACTTGGCGCTGCCAAGCTCAGTGCGGGAGCATACATTCATTTTTTATTTTATTTTACTTTTCTCTCTCTATCTTTTTTTTTTTTTTTTTTGGAATTTAACCCAGAGGCACTCTACCTCTGAGCTACATCCACAGACCAGTTTTATTTAGAAACAGGGTCTCACTAGGTTTCTGAGAACCTCACTAAATTGCTAAGGCCTTCCTCAAATCTGCGATCCTCCTGTCTCAGCCTCCCAAGTCCTGTCTCAGCTTCCCAAGCCATCATGCCCCAGCGTACATTTCCTTTTAAAAGCCATGGACACGATATGAACCTGCTACCATAAGCCAAAGCGCGGGAAAGCTGGGCCTGGTCCCGAGGGCTGGGCGGGAGGAGCAGAATCATGTCTAGTCGACATGTAGTTTCGGCTTTAGGCTGGATGCAGTGGATCTCCAACCAGCTATTCTGAAGCACTCCAGGGCCCTGCAGGGTACCTAGGGCTCCACTTTGATACCAGAACAGTTCTGCTTTCCCAGCCTTAGGTAGTGGAACTCTAAAAAGAATGAAAGAAAGTGATGGATGGAAGGAGGAAGAAAAACCTGGTAGCTTAATGAAAATCCACACTGGCTGGATTAAAAGAGGACTGAAGTGCTGGTTTTTACTGGCCTCTTGGAACATGATGGCACCCCCTTTCCGTGCTTGGCTTGCTTGTGATAACGTCATTGGGAAGGTCGGGGGAGGGCTCTCCTGGTGCTGGGAATGTTATTCCCAGCTCTCTGTGTTCCTAATCGGTGCCCAGGAGCCCACTGGCTGCAACACAAGCAGAGTCACGGGAAAGAGCCGAGAAGGGGGCTTCTAGACAGACCTGGCACGAAGAATTAGACCCCGTTCTGTTTACTCACTGAAGGAGGGGAACGTGATGAAGTCTTGGAGCTTCCCAAAGAGTGGTTAAGTTTTGCCTCTCAAAAACCTCGATTTGAGGCCGGGCATGGTGGCGCATGCTGTAATTCCAGCATTTGGGAGGCTGAGACCAGAGGATCCCGGTTCAAGCACAGCCTCAGCTACTTAGTGAGGCCCTTTGCAACTCAGTGAGACCCGGTTTCAAAATAAATAATAATAATAATAATAATAATAAAATAGGGCTGGAGGTGTAGCTCGGAGGTAGAATGCCCCGGGTTCCATCCCCAGTACCTAAAATTAAAAAAATTTAAAAAACTCAATTTGTTGGCAATTACCACTTTTTTCCCTTAAAAAAAAAAAAAAAAAAGAAATACCCATAATCATCTCCTTGGCTGAAGGCCATGACGCTTTCTTCTGGGCCTAGTGTAAGCAGGGATCGCAGGCTCCCCGTGGTCCCCCCTGAGGGAAGGGGACTGGCTACTCTGCCAACCTCCTGGCCCCTCCCGCTGTCCCCTGGTGGAGGACAGAAAGATGGTGCCCAGAGACTAAGTGGCCGCACCTTTGTACTCTTTTACGCCAGTTGTTGGGGTGTCACCCAGCATGCTTTGCCCGCTGTGCTGTGGCTGGAATGCTCCTGACCCCTCCCTCCTCTCTCTTCCCCACACTCTAAATCCTTCCAGCACGGGACTCCTCGGCTGAAGCTCTCATACAGTGAGACCACACACAGCGCGGGTGTGCTCCCTGCGCGGCAGCCAACAGTGCTATATTCTTACCCGTGTCCTGACAGTGGACACCGCTCAACACACCTTCTTGTTCTAGTACACATTCCAAGCGTCCTTATTTTTTGGTGGTACTGGGGTTCCTGGAAACCCTTCTACCTCTGGTCTATACTCCCAGACACCTATTTCTTTATATTTTTATTTGGAAACAGGGTCTCTTAAGCCAGTGAGGCTGGCTTCGAACCTGCATGATCCTCCTGTCAATGCCTCCCAAGCGCAGGGATTACAGGATTGCACCACCACGCCCGGCTCAAGTGTCCTTTTTAACTCTAGACCCTCAAAACAGCAGCCTGACTTAGAGCCCTTGGGATACCTCTGCCAGGCTGCGGCAAACCAAGACCTGGGGATAGGGGCAGGGCCTGCAGCGCATCTCCCGGCCCTTGGCCCAAGCCCCAATGCCTCCAGATGTACCCGACTGTATGGTGGGGAAGGCAGTGTGCTGGGCAGCTTTGGGGCGCCTCCACCACATCCCCGTGTGGGGCGCTGGTCACCCTCCTCGCCCCTCAGTGTGGCCTCCTCGCCGGTGCCTCTGAAGCGGTGCAGTCAGCAAAGCCCTCAGCTGGCCCTGCCCGCCTTTGCTGGCCACGTGCCTCGGGGCTCTTGCCATCAGCGCTCTGCGCTGGTTCCTTGGCCTGTGCCCTGGGGACCCGCTCCTCCTCAACATCGCTGTGTCCATGGAGCAGGGCAGCTCGGGTGCTGGCCCCGGCTGTGACATGCAGCTGGCTGGGACCCTTGGCTGGCTGGTTGGACTCTGAGCTCCTCGGGGCTGCCATGTCTGTTACTTGCACCCAACCTTCAACCGCGTGGCCTGTGCGTGAGCCAGCCTGCCGCTTACTGTCACCATGCCTGACACCGACGCCTGCTGCCCTCACACCCTCCTCTGCAGACCAAGACAGACCTCCTGGACGGCAGCCTGCGACCTGGGCTCAAGGTGAGGGGTGCTGCCTGTGACTGAGGGACATAGCCAGTGAGCTGTCTCACACAGACATCGCACCCATCGCCTTGGTGCCCGCATCAGCGGCCCGTGGAAACCCCTCCGCTTGATGAGGGACGTGCTGTGGGCGCTTCGGACGCAGACTCGGCAGCTCTGGTTCCCACGTGGCTGCCTTGAGCCGCGTCTCTGGGCTCCGGTCCTCACGCCTGCCTCGCGGGGATGTTATGGGATGGCCTGAGATGATAGGTGTGGACCTTCCTCGCCACCTGCAGGGGCAACTGCGCCCTCACTCCATGGCAGTGCCGAGGGCGGGGACAGGGTGGCTGGGCGTCCGGAGGGATGCAGCTGGCACAAGGCCGTGGGTGAGCGCGGTGCCATGCCCAGCTCTGAGTGGTCGGGTTTGGGAGCTCGGGTCAAGGTCTGAGAAGAGTCTCTGCTTGGCCCGTGGGGTCTCCACCTGCACTTGGCAGTACTGGGTGCCCGTGTCCCTGAGCATCCCCGCAGCCTCCAGCCACCACTGTCCTCATTTGCAGCTTACATCTGAAAGGAAAAAAACCACCGCCTCCACCAGCCCTAGGCTATCTCCTTAACTAATGGCAAAATCCCTTCGGGCCTTTTCAAAGCATCTCCCTAGATAGGCCTGAACACCACATACCCAGTAGGCCGTGAGATGCTGGGCAGGCCGTCGTGTGGCTGCCCCGCCCCAGGGTCTGTCTGGTGTGCTCCTAGTGAGGCCAGTGGGGGCCAGCCGGGCGGCACAGATGGCTGACGGAGGGGCACAGACTGGAGGCAGGTCCTGCATCCTGAGCAAGCCATTTCTCCCATGCTGAACCTTCACCTTTAAGACAGACATTGTAACCACCTCACAGAGTTGTCCTGAGACTAGAGAAAGGCCAGGAGAGCACACCCGTGAGCCCAGTACTTGGGGGGCTGAGCCTGACAAACTGCAGGTTTAAGTCCAGCTGAGCCTGTCTCAAAATGAAAAATAAAGAGGTCTGGGGTGTAGCTCAGAGGTAGAATGCCCCTGGGTTCAATCCCCAGTATAAATAAGATGAATGGTAATTTCACAAGTAGACTTCTGCCAAGTTTATCGCAAATATTTTAGTAAACAACCATCCCCAGGACTCAGAAAGTCAAGAGCTCTACTTGAGACTGAACATTCTATTTCTTTCTTTTTAATTTTTTATTGGTGCATTATATTCATACATCATATTGGGGTAAAAAAAAAACTTGTGTGTACATACATGTACACATCGCCCATTTAGCCCCCACCCAATTCCCACCCCATTCCCTCCCCATCCCTCCCTCCCTTGCTTGGCTTAGTGGTTGACTTCGATATGTTTAAGTACATTGTGTGTTTTAGAGAATTTCCTTCTTCCCCCTCCCATCCCCTCATTTAGGTTGTCTTGTTTGCTCCTCTATAGGATTTCCTTTTTCATCTAGAGTTCCTCCTATGACCCATTTCTCCCTAGCTCTCACATACAAGGGAAAGCATCTGATTTCTTTTTGTGTGTGTGTGACTGACTAATCTCACTTAGCATAATATCTCCCAGTTCCATCCATTTCCCTGAAAATGATGTAACTGAGTTTTTTTAATAGCTGAGTAAAATTCCATTGTGTACATATCCCACAGTTTTGTAATCCATTCATCTGTTGATGGACATCTTGGCTGGTTCCATAGTTTGGCTATGGTGAACTGTGCAGCTATGAACATAGATACACATGCATTAGTTTGGTAGTTTGGTTTCCTTTCTTTTGGGTAGATACCCAGAAGTGGTATTGCTGGATCAAATGGTAGATTTGACCCATTCTTCTGAGGATTCTCCATACTGTTTTCCAAAGTGGTTGCACTAATTTGCAATCCCACCAACAATGTCTTAGAGTTCCCACTTCTCCACATCCTCGCCAGCATCTGTTGTTGTTTGTGTTTTGAATGATTGCCATTCTAGTTGGAGTTAGGTGGAATCTCAGGGTAGTTTTGATTTGCATCTCTCTGATCGCCAGTGATGTTGAGCATTTTATAATGCATTTATTGGCCATTTGGATTTCTTCTTTCGTTAAGTGTCTATTTAGTTCACTTTTTTATTGGATGATTTATTTTTTTAGTGTTGAGTTTCTTGAGTTCTCTGTATATTCTAGATATTAATCCTCCATCTGGAGGTGTAGGTGGCAAAAATCTTCTCCCATTCTGTTGGCTCTCGGCTGAGGATCCTGACAGTTTTCTTTGCTGAACAAAAGCTCTTCAGTTTCATGCAATCCCACAGTTTCATGCAATCCCACGTATTGGTTCTCCTTTTAATTTGTTATACCTTTGGGGTCTTGTTGAGAAAGTGTTTATCTGTGCCTGTGTGTTGCAGTGTTGGGCCTATGTCCTCTTCAAGGAACCTCAAGGTCTCTGATTTGATTTCCAAGTCTTTGATCCATCTTTAACTGACTCTTGTACAAGGTGAAAAAGTGGGATTAATTTCCAGTTTTCTGCATATGGTTACCAGTTTTGCCAACACCATTTGTTGAACAGGCTATCTTTTTTCCAGTGTATGTTTTGACCCCTTTGTCAAAATCAATTGGCTGAAAGTGTGTGAGCTTGTTTCTGGGTCTTCTATTCTGCTCCATTGGTCTATGTATCTGTTTTTGTGTCAGTACCATAGGGTTTTTTTTTTTTTGGGGGGGGGGTTTTGTTTTGTTTTGTTTTTTGTTTTTTGGTGTTTTTTTTTTTTTTTTTTTTTTTTTTTGGTGGTACTGGGATTCCCGGAAACCCTTCTACCTCCGGGTTACACTCCCAGACCTATTTTTATATATTTTTTAAATTTGGAAACAGGGTCTCTTCAGCCAGCGCTGCTGGCTTTGAACCTGCGTGATCCTCCTGTCTCCGCCTCCCAAGCACGGGGATTACAAGCATGTGCCACCACGCCCAGCATGTAGTATAGTTTAAAGTCAGGTATTGTGATTCCTCCTTCATGGTTTTTGTTGCTGAGAACTACTTTGGCTATTCTGGGCTTTTTGTTATTCCAAATAAATTTAAGGACTGATTTTTCTATGTCTGTGAGGCATGATCTTGGTAGTTTAATGGGCATTGTGTTGAATCTGTAGATCTTTTTTTGAAGGCCATTTTAATGATATTTATTCTGCCTATCCATGAACATGGAAGATCTTTCCATCTTCTAAGATCTATTTTTTTTTCAATGTTTTATAATTTTCTTTGTAGAGATCTTTTACCTCCTTGGTCAAGTTTGTCCCTAAGTATTTTTGTGTGTTGGGGGGGAGATCCTGAGTGGAAGAGTTTTCTGAATTTCTTTTTCAGTGAATTTATGGTTGGTGTACAGAAAAGCTTCTGATTTTTTAAGATTGATTTTGTATCCACACACTTTGCTGAACTTGTTGATCAGTTCTATAAGCCTTTTGTTTGATTTTGTTGGGCTTTCTAAATATAGTATCATGTCATCTGCAGATAGTGAAAGTTTGAGTTCTTCTTTTCCTATTTGTACTCCTTTGATTTCCTTCTCTTGCCTTATTGCTCTGGCTAGAGTCTATAGTACTATATTGAAGAGAAGTGGTGATAATGGACATCCTTGTCTTGTTCCTGTTTTTAGAGGGAATTCTTGAAGTTTTTCCCCATTTAATATGATGTTGGCGGTGGGCTTATTGTAGATTGCCTTTATGATATTGACATGTGTTCCTTCTATTCCAATTCTCTACAGTGTTTTTATCATAAATGGATGTTGGATTTTATCAAATGCTTTTTCAGTGTCTATTGAAATGATCATCTGATTTTTGTCTTTGATTCTGTTTATTTTAATTTTGTGTGTGTGTGCTTGGTACTGGGATTCCTGGAAACCCTTCTACCTCCAGGCTACACTCCCAGACACCTATTTTTTATATTTTTATTTGCAAACGGGGGTCTCTTAAGCCAGAGTGGCTGGCTTCGAACCTGAGTGATCCTCCTGTCTCCGCCTCCCAAGTGCGGGGATTACAAGCATGTGCCACCATGCCCGGCATTTTGATTCTGTTTTTATGATGAATTACATGGATTGATTTTCATATGTTGAACCAGGCTTGCATCCCTGGGATGAACCCTACCTGGTCATGGTGTATGATTTTCTTTATGTGGTTTTGAAAGCATGTTGCTAGTATTTTCTTTAATAGTTTTGTATCCAAGTTCATCAGAGATATAGGCCTGTAGTTTTCCTTCCTTGAACTTTGTTCAGTTTGGGTATTAGTGTGATGTTGGCTTAATTTTTGGGGAGAGTCCCACTTTTTTCTATTTCACAAAATAGTTTGAGGAGTATTGGGGTTAGCTCTTCTATAAAAGTTTTATAGAATTCACTTGGAAAACCATCTGGTCCTGGACTTTTCTTTGATGGTAAGCTCTTTATTGCTGTTTCAATCTCTTTGATTGTTATTGGTTGGCTTAAGTGTTCTATATCTTCTTGACTCGGTTTAGGAAGGTTGTATTTATTTTCCTCCAGATTTTCCATTTTGTTGGAGTATAGTGTTTCAAAGTAGTTTCTGATAATCATCTGGATTTCTACACTGTCAGCAGTAATATCTCCATTTTCATCTCTTATCTTCATAATTTGGGTTCATTCTCTCTTTTTTTTTAGTTAGGTTGGCTAGTGGTTTATCTATCTTGTTAATTTTTTCAAGAAACCAGCTTTTGGTTTTGTTGATTTTCTGTATTTTTTTTTATTCTCTACTTTGTTAATTTCTGCTCTGATTTTAATAATTTCCTGTCTGCTACTAGCTTTGTGGTTAGATTGTTCCTGTTTTTCAAGGGCTTTGAGGTGTGTCATTATGTTATTTATTCGAAGATTTTCTGTTTTCCTTATGTGAGCACTCAGTGGTATAAATTTTCCTCTTAATACTGCCTTCAAAGTGTCCCAGAGGTTTTGATATGTTTTATCTTTATTTTCATTTGTTTCTAGAAATTTCTTGATTTACCTCTTACTTCTTCGATGACCCCTTCTTCATTCAGAAGTGTGGTGTTCAGTCTCCACATGTTTATGTTGTTTCTCTGGGTCTTCTTGTAGTTGATTTCTTGTTTCATTCCATTATAGTCTAAAATGACACAGGGAAGTATGTAACATTTTTTGAATTTGCTAGTGCTCATTTTGTATCTCAGGATGTGATCTATTTTGGAGAAAGTTCTGTGAGCAGCTGAGAAAAAATGTAAACTCTGCTGTAGTTGGGTGAAATATTCTATATGTGTCCAACGGGTCCATTTGATTAATGGTGTTCTTTAATTCTGAGGCATCTTTACTCTCCTTTTGTCTGGAAGAACGGTCTAATGTCGTTAGAGGTGTGTTAAAGTCTCCCAGTATTATTGTATTGGGATTTATGTGTGACTTAATGTCACAAAGAGTTTGTTTTATAAAAGTAGCTGTACCTGTGTTTGGGCATAAATGTTAATTATTGTTATTTCCTCTTGCTGGATTATTCCTTTTACCAGTAAAATATGACTTTCTTTGTCTCTTCTAATAAGTTTGGGTTTAAAGTCTAACCTGTCTGATATCATAGTTGCCACTCCTGCTTGCCTTTGAGTTCTGTTAGCATGAATTACCTTGCTTCAGCCCTTTACCTTGAGTTTGTTACTATCTTTACTTGTAAGGTGTGTTTCCTGTAAGCAGCAGTTGGATGGGTTCTGTTTTTTAATCCATTTTGCCACTTTATGTCTTTTTATTGGGGAATTGAGGCCATTTACATTCAGTGTGATTATTGAGAGATAACTTTTAATTCCTAACATGTTAAGATTTTATTTCTGTTTGAGATACTGTTTATTCTTCTTTGCTTAGTTGTCTGCTGGATGGAAAATCTTGTTTCTCTGGTTTTGGTGTGTATTACCTATTTCTTCTTTGTAGTTAATCTCTTTGAGTATTTTCTCTAGCGCTGGTTTTGAAGACATAAATCCCTTCAGTTTCTGTTTGTCATAGAAGCTTTTTATTTCCCCATCTAATTTGATAGATAGTTTTGCTGGGTAGGAAATTTTGGGCTGGAAATTTTTTTCTTTCAGAATTTGGAATATAGCCGGGCGTGGTGGTGCACGCTTGTAATCCCTGCGCTTGGGATGCAGAGACAGGAGGATCACGCAGGTTCGAAGCCAGCCGCGTGCGCTGGCTTAGGAGACCCTGTTTCCAAATAAAAAAAATGTAAAAATAGATCTGGGAGTGTAGCCCAGAGGTAGAAGGGCTTCCAGGAACCCAGTACCACCAAAAAAAAAAAAAATTTGGAATATGTTACTCCAAGCCCTTCTGGCTTTTATGACTTGGTTTGGAGAGTCTGGAGTGATTCTAATTGGTTTGCCTCTGAATTTCACTTGGCCTTTTGTTTTTGTTGCCTTTAAGATTCTCTCCTTGGCTTCTACATTGGTCATTTTGACAATTATGTGGCGTGGTGAACCTTTTCTCTGATCCTGTCTAAAGGGAGTTCTATAAGTTTCCTGGACCTGTGTATCGACCTCTTGCTTTATATTTGGAAAATTTTCTGCTATGACTTCTTTGAAGAGATTATTGATCCCTTTGGTTTCACCTTCTTTTCCCTCCTCTATTCCAATTATTCTTAGGTTAGCTCTCTTAAAATTGGCCCATATTTCTTCAATGTAAAATTCCTGCTGTCAGATTTTTTTCTAAGTTATAAATTATGCATTTGTTTTTGGAGTGATCATCTTCTAGGAGCGGGATTCTATTCTCCATGTGGTCTAATCAATTGTTTATAGTTTGAATTGATGCCTTTACTTCAATGATTGCATCCTTTATTTCTTTTAGACTCTCTCTAAATTCTTTTCTAAAGTCCTGTATTATTTCTACAGTTATATCACTGATTTGATCTTCTGGAGATCTCTGAATTTCTGTGTTATCAGGTTCTGACATTGTGGGGTTGTGGACATTCATTGCTCCATTGTTGTTCCTCCTTTCATGATTTCAGAAGTTTGTGCCTTCTCTGGGTTCTTCCCCGGGTCACCACGACTTCACTTAGAGTGTTCAGGATCTCGAGTTTGTGGTAATCTCAGCTGCTACTACTCCTTTACTGGGTTGTATCGCAAAGTCTCAGACCCAGAGAGTTAATCGAGGCTGAGTGAAACTGTGGGGTGCTGGACTAGGTGTTTTCCCACGGGGAGCTGCGACTAGGTTGTGGTATCTCTTCCACCACTACTCCTTCACTGGGTTGGATTGCAAAATCTCAGACCCAGGGAGATTATCAAAGCTGCGCAAGTCCCTGGGGGTGCAATGCTGGGATTTCTCCTTTAGGGGTCGCAATTTCTCTTACAGTTGTGCACGCTGATCTGGCGCTGTTGCAGGCGTGGTGAACTCACCACAGCTGCTGGCAATATGGCCCCACTGTCACGCCCTCGGCCGTGAGGGTGGCATATTTCTTTTCTGATTTTAAGTTCTGTTCTAAGTCCCTGGAGGGCATGATGAGCTTGACCACTGGGAGTTTTAGGCGTTCTTTGCACTGAAAAAACTGCTGAATTACACCCAAATGATCCGCAGCTGCTCACTTCAGCTCCTTGTTTACCTTTCCTCTCTGGAGCCTGGTGCTGTGAAGCAAGATGGTGTCAGCGTGGCTCTGCCACTACAATGCGGGCTGGTTTGTTTTCTGGTCTCTAGTTGTTCTTCTGGTCTTCTTTTTCTCTGTCCCTTGTATTTACTTTTTTTTTTTTTTTTTTTTTTTTTTGGTGGTGGTACTGGGGTTCCTGGAAACCCTTCTACCTTCAGGCTACACTCCCAGACCTATTTTATATTTTTTAAAATTTGGAAACAGGGTCTCTTAAACCAGCACGACTGGCTTCAAACCTGCGCGATCCTCTTGTCTCTGCCTCCCAAGTGCAGGGATTACAAGCGTGCGCCACCACGCCCGGCATATTTACAGTTTTTATTTCTCTGCTGATAGTGTTTTCTGGCTATGAAAAGTGCTGATTTTGTGGCAATAGAGATCGAATGTTAGCAGGACTCGTAAATGCTGCTTTTCTCAGTCGCCATCTTCCTGGAAGTCCGAACATTCTATTTCTAATGTGGGTGGCCATGAGCGCCGAGGCACCGCCAACCTGGCCCTCACCTCTATTCACTTATTCAAAAAACAGGTGGGGTTTTCCTGCAGCCATCCACTCAATTCGCCTGCACCCGCGCCCCTTTCCACACAGCATGTACAGGACCTTCGCACCTCTGCACAGGGATGGCCCTTGCTCAGGGCTGCCAAAGACTTCTGTCCTACCCAAAAAGCCTGCATGGCCCTGCACGTTCTGGCCCTGACCGTGGGGTTTTGTTTTGCTTTGTCTTTGTACTGGTGATGGAACCCAGGACCTTGCACACACTGGGTAAGTGCCATGCCGGTCAGCTGCATTGCCAAACTATTTTTTTTTTATGGTGCTGGAGTTCCTGGAAACCCTTCTACCTCCAGGCTACACTCCCAGATACCTATTTTTTATATTTTTACTTATAAACTGGGTCTCTTAAGCCAGCGAGGCTGGCTTTGAACCTGCGCAATCATCCTGTCTCCGCCTGCCAAGCGCAGGGATTACAAGCGTACGCCACCACACCCAGCCTATTTTTTGGTTTTTTCTTTTTTTTGAGACAGGATCTCACCATGTGGCCAAGGCTGTGCTCATTCAAACTTGCCGTCCTCCTGCCTCGGCCTCCTGCACAGCTGGGATAGCAGGGGTGCAGTGCTGAGTCCGGCTCCGAGCTGTCTCTAGGTTTGCCTCTTCTTCCCTCTCCACCCACTTCCTTCTAGCCTCTCTGGCCTCTTGGAATTTTCCAGACATGCCATGCGAACTCCTGGCTGAGGGCCACAGCCCTAGTGCCCCTTGTGCCCCAGACGGCCTTACCCCAGACGACCTCACGGCCCCCTCGCCTCCCCAGGCCTCTGCTCCAGCATCCCCCGGCACTCACAGCGTCAACCTGTCTCGAGCAGGACGCACACGCAGGCCACCGTATTGCTTGCTCTCTGCTGTATTTTTCTCTTCTGTATGTCCTTGCTTGCCCACCTGTCTTCTCTAGATTCTAAGTTCAAGGAGAGCAATCTGTGTCCACACCTCTATCCCCAGTGCCCGCACAGCGATATTTTTTTATGAATGAGTGGAGGGCATCGGTGAGTCACTGCGCATCTGCTCTGGTCTATGCACCAGCTCACGGTGAACAGGGACGATCACGGCCTGGTGGAGAAGAGGTGTCCTGGGCCGCCATGGAGGGAAATGCGTGGGCCAAAGGAGCCAAGAAGGGCACTGGGAAGGCAGGCCGAGGAGAGGCAGGCTCCTGGAGAGACCTGGGCTTGGACATGGATCTGGGTCTTGAGGGCAGCTACAAGTTTGCCGGCTAGGAGCAGAGTAGTCCAAAGAGAGGAAAGAGTACCCACGGGTGCCAGGGAGGTGTTGGCGGAATGCAGGTGAGGCTTGAGGAAGAGGTGGGCTGGCTGAGTGTGGTGGTCCAGGGCTTGGACCGGGGCCTGGCAGCCAGGGTTCAGATTCAACGTGGTGGCTTCGAGACACCAAGAGCCCAGGGAGTGAACGCTGGGTAACTGGTGAAAGCCGGCGCCCCTCCCTCTGGCTTCTCTCACCCCTGTGGTGGGAAAACCAAGTCTCCAGGAGGAAGTGGGAAGCAAGGACCAAGGCTCAGTCTGCCACCGCGGGAAGGACTGAGCCAGGCACGCTGTGAGCGCCACGTTGGGTGGGCGAGCGGGGCAGCTGCGGGGCCCCTCCTGGGCAACGGCTGCGGGCAGGCTGAGAACGTGAAGTCCAGCGGGCCGCTTTACAGATGCCAGCATACTTTGCGCACTTGCCTTCTGCTCCAGCAAGTCCAGAGGGAAGACTCTGGTAAGTCAGTGCACTCAGGGACGGGGAGACTTCAGTGTGGCCGTGTGCCTGGCCCTGGCAGGGGCACTAGGAGCGGAAGCGCAAGGCAGAGGAGACAGTTGAGACTGGGCCAGGCAGCTGAGTTCAGGGGCCTCGCATCCCAACTATGGATTTCCCATGCGAGCCAGTGGGGACCCGTAACCCAGGGATGGCAGAGAGAACTTTGAGGAGGACAAGCAGAGGCACAGAGACCCTGGGGGCTGATGGGAAGTCCTCCAAGAAACAGCCCGTGAAGCTCAGGTCCAGACAGGCCCTAGAGAGTTTTCAGGAGAGACAGCCTATCCTCAAGAACAGTAGAAACAGCCAGACGTGGAGGCGCATGCTTGTAATCCCCGCGCTTGGGAAGCAGAGACAGGAGGATCGCACAGGTTTGAAGCCAGCCGCACTGGCTTAGGAGACCCTGTTTCCAAATTTTAAAAAAATATAAAAAATAGGTCTGGGAGTGTAGCCCAGAGGTAGAAGGGTTTCCAGGAACCCCAGTACCACCCCCCCAAAAAAAAACTGTAGAGACCAAGAGCAGGAAATACCGAGGTCAGGATGGGAGGGGCACTCCTCCTGTGAGAGTACTGACCTGGTTTTCTGGTGTTCTGGGGATGACCACACTGTCCAGAGTTCAGAGAGGGATGAGCGCCCAAAAGCAAACTCAGCGAGCACCGAGTCTGGCTGCATGCGGGGCTGCAGTGGAAAAGGGGACAGCTACCATGTCCACGGGGCACGAGGGGCGCCGCAGGGGAAAGCTGCTCCCCGGGACTTGGCGGGCCAGGGCAGCGCGTAGGCTGGCCCTCCAGAAGACATGGCGACTGCACCGGTGGGCAGCACTGAGCCTGGGGCATGGTTGAGCCGTGCTGCCTGGCGCTGGAGGGGGGCCAGGATGGGGATCTGCTGATTGGCAGGTCAGAGGGCAATCTGCAGGCCTTGGAGCCTGCCGGGGAGGGGGGAAAGAAAGTGGGAGTGTCAGGTACAGGCCAGGAGAGACGGAGAGCCACTGTGATGGTGAAGAGAGGGGCCCAGGCAGGAGGCTGCGCAGGCCCCGGGAGTCCTTGGCTGGTCACCTGTTCCCTTGAGCCTGCACGCCTACCCTGGTCCTGTCCCGTCCCCCACGGGGTAGATGGAGAGCCATGTGGGGAGCCCCTCTGGAAGACACCTGGTGTCCCCAAGGCCTGCAGGCTAAGCCCCCACAAGGGACCCAGACGGTCGTCCAGGGCTCGCTGGAGTCAGCGTGTGAGACGATTCTGATAGGCTCCCCGGGCAGCTTCATTAAAGATTGACATGGAGAAGCCCACTTGATGGCTGGGCGGCATATCAGTTACCACTGCGCCTGCCAGGCAGCGAGGAGGAGAGGTAAGTGGCCAGGATGCGAGAGGCGCCTCACGGATTGTGCCCGGCAGCCCTGCCCGTAATGGTCAGCAGGGAGTGGACCTTCCACTGTCTCTGCTTCTGCCACTGTGGCTGCACCGTGCTTTGCAGAGTGACCTGTAGGTGACGGCGCCCTCCCTCCCCTTCCTGCCCCTGCTCGGGGCCTCCTTTCACTCCACCGCTCCTGGGTGGGCGGGAGCGGGCGGGGATGCCGGGTGAGCATTTCACTGCCCGCTGCAGGCTGTCCTGCAGTGCGGTCTGGTCCCGGAAGGGGCTGGTAGAAGCAGCAGCGGGGGCGGCAGGGTGGAGGGAGGCCTGGGCTGCTGCCCCATCTGCACTGCTTGCTGGACGTGAGCCAGTCAGCCGGCCCAAGCCTCAGTTTCCCCACCGGTAGAGTGGGCTAATACGCCCCACCCTGGACATTTGGGCGGATTAGGCTCCAGAAGTGCTGCAGAGATGTTTTGTAGACCATAAAGGCGTGCTAGCTCATCACTGCAGCTTATCGTTTGAAGTTTATTTCAAGATAAGTTTTTTGGGGAAAGCAACTTTACTAGGAGAACAGCTCGCCTGAGGAGACAGCCTGAGCAGCGCCGAGCCTGTGGGGTGGGCTTCCGCCCTCCATTTCCCCTGGAGCAAGTGTGATCTTGGCACACCCTGCCCTGACCCTGGGCCTCAGGAGCCCTCCGTACAGGGGGCGGGGCCGGGGTGCCGCTCAGTGGCAGCAGGCCTCCGGCCAGCGTTTCCAGCATGGGAAGAAGGCCTTTGCTCTCAGCCCTAGGAGTTTGGGCGAGTAATCGCAAAGGCTGATGGTTGCCTCTCCCTGTGTGGCCTTGACATCCTCCGCCTTCAGAGTATCTGCAAGTGGCGCCCTTCTACTCCCCAGTGTTTGGCATCTTGATCTTGGCACCCAGGAGCGGGCTGTGACAGCCCAGCCTGGGCTCAGGGTGAGGGTCGACTGCCAGCTTCCTGGGGCTGACCGAGAAGCAGGGGCTGGTGATCTGAACAGAGTGGATTGTACTGCTGTGAGTCCAAATTCACGTAGTAAAGACTAGGCTGGACAGCTCACACAGCGTTCCTTTAAGCAGGCAACCAACCCGGCATTAAAATAGGAAGGGTGGCCGGACATGGTGGCGCACGCTTGTAATTCCAGTAATTGGGAGGCTCAAAGGTTCAAAGCCAATCTTGGTAACTTAGTGAGAACCTGTTTCCAAATAAGAAGTAAAGTTGGGCTGGGGGTATAACTTGGAGGGAGAACCTCTGGGTTCAATCCTCAGTACCACACACACCAAAAAAAAAAACATAGGAAGGGCCGCAGATGTTTGTCTGAGCCTAGCCTGGGAGCTGGGGGCACTGGCCTTTGTTTTCTAAGCATAAAGGCGGAGCGCCTTGTTTACCAGGGCTGAGCATCGGCACGCCGTGGGAACAGAGCCCGCACTGGGAGACCTCCTCCTGGGCTCTGGTTCCAGCTCTGCCACCCATCCCTGTGTGGCCTTGGCCAGCTATCTCTAAGGATAATGGCCAGAACAGGGCTCAGACTCCATCCCACGTAGACGCCTGCCAGCTTGGCAGGAGGAATGGTACCTGGAGAGCAAGGCCTTGCGCTGGGCGGGAAGGCATGCTGGGGACCTGGTCTGGGAAGACTCCGCCCAGGCTCCTTCTAAAATGGAGGCACTGCCTGGGAAGAGGAAATGGAGCCAGCAGAGAGTCGGTGGAGAGGGCAGGGAGGGGAGCTCGGGAGGCTTGGGACTCTGCCCGCTCCTACACAGGTGGCCGCCGCTCTCTGGCCAGAAAGCCCATCAAGCGTCACCGAGCAGGTGCTGGGTCCTTTGTCTCTGGCACTCCTGGGATCAGGTTCCCTCTTTTCAGGAGGCCAGGGGATGCTTTTCCTAGACAGATGAACTAGAAACCTGGCCTGTCCCTCTGTCCCCGGGGAGCTGAAGGCTGGTACCCCAGCCCTCGCGGCTATGCAGGGCGGGCGGAAGGCAGGCCTGTGCTCCAGATCTGCCCTCTTGGGGCGTGTGAGTCAGGGCCGGCCAGGCCTCAGGGCGTGGAGAGCAGGGGGACCCTGGGCCGTTCTCCATTCCAAAGGTAGTGCCTGCTACTCACACGACTTGGAAGTTACGGGTCCCAGGATCCCAGAAGAGCCACCAGTGACATTGTGCATACTTCCTTCTTTGTCCTTTAGAATTGAGGAACTGTGGAGCTAAGTGGTCCTTGGTTCCATTCCCCTTGCTTTATAGGAAACCAAGGCCCAGAGAGAGAGGACTCCACCCACTTACCCAGGTAGTGGCAGAGCTCCAGCAAAGACTGCAAAGGGATTAGTCCAGCTGTGGGGAAGGGCTGGGAAGCGGGGATGGGCCAGAGGGCACGGAGCACAGTTGCCCTGCCTGAGCAGCAGACCAGCCTGTGAGCCCCGCTCTGGCCCTGTGCACCTGTGAGGGCAGTGCTGGCCACTAGAAAGAAAACTTTCTGCCACTCAGAGCAGCCCACTAAGGCCAGCACACAAGTCAGCCCGGCACTGGAGATCGGAGTCCGTGGCCCGTGAGGTCTGCGCACCCCTCGGTGCCTATGAACGGCGTCTTCCTCCGGGGCACCGGGGCGAGAGGCCAGCGGGTGCTGCGGGCGGCGCCCCCCGCCCTCAAACCATGGCTGCGGCTCCCTTCCTCCCTGCCTCTTGGGTCTCACGCCTAGTCCCGAGTCCTCCACTCCACTCTTGACTGCGGAGACCTTGAGGATGTCGCTTCAGTTCTCCAGCTCCCGCTCTTTTTTTTTTTTTTTTTTTTTTTTTTTTTTCAGTACTGGGGCTGGAACCCAGGGGCATTCTACCTCTGAACTACACCCCCAGCCTGATTTTCTATTCCTTATTTTGAAACAGGGTCTCATTGAGTTGCAAAGGGCCTCACTAAGTAGCTGAGGCTGGCCACGAACCGTGATCCTCCTGTCTCAGCCTCCCCAATGCTGGGATTATAAGTGTGTGCCACCACGCCTGGCTTCAGTCTTATTTTTGAGACAGGGTCTCACTGAGTTGTGAAGGGCCGCACTAAGTAGCTGAGGCTGTCCGCAAACCGCAGTCCTCTGGTCTCCGCCTCCCAAATGCTGAGATTACAAGCGTGCACCAAATTCATGGCCCTAGGAAGCAGAGAAAGTAAGAGAGGTGTGATCCAGGGACAGAGAGTCCTCAGAGTCATGTCCCCGTGGCAGCCTCCTCTAGCATGCCCCGGCTCCAAGATATCAGCTATTCCAGGAGACATGCAGCCAAACCGTAACAGGAGGTGAGCACAGCCGTACCATCCCTGCAGGCACAGTCTGACGGTTCAGCTGCCTGTGCTCTGCTTCCTGTCTGTCCAGCTGTGTACAGGTGTACGTAACAGGTGCTAGTGAACACAAGTCCGTCATGAAC
Source organism: Muscardinus avellanarius (assembly GCF_963383645.1). Lineage (NCBI taxonomy): Eukaryota > Metazoa > Chordata > Mammalia > Rodentia > Gliridae > Muscardinus > Muscardinus avellanarius. The sequence continues at coordinate 102,947,603 of NC_137798.1, forward strand.
AGAGTCCTGCACACTTGGGCCATGCATGGCCCAAGTCGCACTCTGTGATACTCTGTTTCAACACCCAGGCCAAGCAGCAAGGGTATGGGGGAGAAGATGTATTGGCTGTGTCTGGTTCATTCTGCCTGAAACTGATAGCAAGTTCTTCCCCTCTTCTCTGCCCTCCCTGCCCCTTCCCAAAACACAAGGACAGTGCTCTTAGAGTTGATAGTATCCTACACTGGAGTCTTCTCAAATCTTCCTGTCAAACACAGGTGCTGTGAGCTGGGAATGGTGGCACATGCCTGTAATCCCAGTACTTACGAGGCTGAGACAGGAAGATCGCAGATTCAAGACCAACCTCAGCGATTTAGGGAGACTATTTAAAAACAACAACAACAAAAGAAAGAAAAACAGCCGGGGACAAAGCTCAGAGGCAGAATGCCTCTGGATTTAACTCCAGTACCACAAAAATAAGTCAATAAAAGGTGCTACAGAAGCCCTTTGGAAAGGTGCCGCACGCTGCTGCGTGGACGGCCCTGGCCAGGCCCACATCCCCTGCCATGCAGCGGTAGGGATTTTACGAAGCAAAAAGTTTATGTACATGGTCGCCAAGTGTGGAGACAGGGACAGGCCTCAAATCCGCCTCGCTGACGGCCTTATGAGCAGGGTGCTTTAAGGCGGGAAGGGGTGATGGGAATGACAGCCTCATTTTACAGCTCTATGGAACCATGTTCAGAAAATAGGGCTAACAGGATCCAAGGGTGGACTTTCTGGCCCTCTGACATCAAAAGACCACCGTGCGCACCTGCACAGGCCCACGTGACCGGGCCAGTGGGGTCAACAGAAGTGGCCTCCAGGTCCCTGAGAAGCAAAGGAAGGGCAGCTGCCACCCCCACCCCGTCGTCATCAGAGCAGCCTGTGGAGGGCCGCGCGGTCGCTACTCCCTGCTTACAGGGACGGACGCCCTCAGTGACTCTGGGCGGAATCTGCCCTTCCCAGTGCCCACAGCACCTCTGAGGGCCTCCGCCTCCTGGCTCCCTGCCTGCCGGTCCTCCAGCGCATCCGCCCTGGTCCACTTCCTTAGTCCTCACCGTTGCTCCCTGTCCAGTGGCTCCAGCAGGAGGCCCCGCTCCACCCCCGCCTGTGATCCAGGGGACAAAGGGCCTCCTCCATCCCTGCTGTGTTGCGAGGCCCAGTTGTTGGGCAGCCCTGGGCCTGGGAGTGGCCTCAAGACGAGAGGTCAGTTCCTCCCTGAGAAGCAGCGTGGCCCAGTGGCCGGGAGTGGAGCTCAGGCTCTGCCCTCAGAGAGGAGGGCCTTCAGGGGCCAGGCCCGAGTTTGCCCTTCCTCCCTCCGGTTGGCCTGCTGCGGGGACTAGCTCTGCATCGTGGGCTGGACCCGCGGGGCACCAGCGTTGCGCGGCTCCCCGCCTTCCCCGGGCCCGTGGGAGGCTCCAAGTTCAAGTTCCTCCTCTTGATCTCAGGTGTACACAAATGCACCTCATTTTTACTTTGGCAAAACCTGCGTGAGGCGAGGGGGAGAGGGGCAGGGTTGCCCTAGGTGGTGTCCCCAGTGGCCGGGCCAGGCCCCGTGGCTTTGGGCAAGCCCCTCCACTTCAGAGCCACTGCCCTCCATGGGAAAGGAAAGTGCCCTTCACCAGGCCCCGGGCCGCCTGGCCTGCAGGTGCACAGGCGCCTCCTGTCTGGCTCCCGGGAGCCAGCCGGCCGCTGCGCAGTCCCACGTTCTGCCTCGTCCGCAGTCCCCCGAGTGCTTCTGTTCAGCTCGTTCTCTCATCTCAGCAGCTGGGTGAGGTTCCCCTGCCCGCGCTCGTGTTGGGCTGTACCCACCAACCCAGGGTGGGTGGCCATGGGCTCCCTCACTCAGTAAAACCTGCGGTGCCCCCGCGGGTACCAGGCCGTGAGCTGGGGGCGGGACGTGCTCTCTGCCCCGGAGAAGCTGGGCCTGGGGTAGAAGAGGCAGCCCAGAGCTAGGAGTGAGCTTCTGTGAGCGTTGTGTGCGTGGAGGCGTGAGAAGACCTGGACACAGCCCCTGGCGCGGGGTGACTGGGCTGGGCCTGGGAGTCGTGGCAGGGGCAGGTGAGCGGCCGTGGTGTGTCCAGGAGAAGCGGCCACGGGAGGTCTGGGGAGGCATGGGGACCTCGAAGCAGCCACGGGAGGTCTGGGGAGGCATGGGGACCTCGGACCTGACCTCCAGGGACGAGAGCCCTGTGCCCGGAGGTCAGTTAGGCTCAGGTCAGGGGAGAGAAAGGGCAGGGAGTGGAGGCAGAGCCTGTTGCTAGCCCGCAGCCTGCGTCCAGGAGACACAGAGGCCGGAGAGGCCGGGCGGGGCCCGCGGGCATCAGACAGCACCATGCTGTGGGAGGTGGGGAAGGAGCACCAGGGCCCCCTCCTCCCGCCCTGGGTCCCAGGCTCATCTCAGGAGTCGAGAGGTGACTCTGCGTTCTCCACCGGGGCCCCTGGGCCCAGCTCGCAGGGAGGTCCTCCGCAGCCGCCCAGCCCCGGGACAGGTGGACGTCTGATTGCCAGCACTACCCACTGCACAGTGCCCCCGCCTGAGGAGCACCATTCTGGAGAAATGCGCCCCCTCTTCTTGTCCTGACTCTGCCACGGGGCAGGTGCGCCCGTGAGTGGAAGGGGTCAGGAGACAGTGGGGGTCTCACATCTGCACATGTGCCCTGGGTGACGGCAGACAGAGCCTGTCCTCCCACTGGACCATAAAGCTCTCCACCCCAGAACAGTATTTCATGATGTTAGAAAACTCAAAATGACCCAGCACATTCACAGGCCTCGGGCAATGAAGTGTTCCTTCCCTGTTCTGTGGCATCTAAGGTGACAGCTACCAGGAAGCGTGTCTTGGGCATAGGAGTGGGGCCCCGGGAAGGACAGGGCTGCTGTTGGCCTCCCCGCTCTCTGGAGGAGAGGTTTGGAAGGTGCTGGGAGGAGGCCCACAGTGGGAAGAGGCATCCAAAGGACATGCCCAAACAGATCATCATGTGGGGTCGATGCCAGGCTGGGACCCAGGACCTTGGAGCAACCAGCAGGACCCAGGCACCTGAGCCTCAGCCTAGCACAGGGACCGGGCCCCATACCAGGGCTGCACAAGGCTGCCCTGGCAGGGACTCGGCTCTGACTCAGGCGAGAGCTCGGTTGCTGAGCCCAGGTCCTAGAGCAAGGCAGAAGTCCAGTTGTCCGAGCCAGCACTCAGAGCCCAGGCCAGGCTAGCAGCAGAGCCTCGGGACGTTGATGTGGTGCACCCCAGAAGCTCCGACTCGTCAGGGCTGGTGGGGACCCCGGGCAGTGTCGGCACCACGAGGGCAGCTCTGGGTTCTTGTGGGCGTGTGAGACCCCACGCTCACTCCTCATCAGGATTTTAGAGTGGCACTCTGCAAGAACTGTGTGTCCCGCTCTGACACTCGGTGTTCGCAAGACCTTGAACAAGTCACTCAAGCCTTCTGGGCCTGGTTCCAGAGAGCTCTTTGAAGTCCTCATGAGAGCTGTCATAAGAGTTGTGCAAATTAGAATTAAATCTCAAGAAGAGTACCTGGACAGCCGGGCGTGGTGGCGCACACTGGTAATCCCAGTACTGGGGAGGCTGAGACAGGAGGATCACGGTTCGCGGACAGCCTCAGCTACTTAGTGAGGCCCTCTGCGACTTAATGAGACCCTGTTTCAAAATAAAGAAGAAAAAAATAGAGCTGGTGGTGTAGCTCAGAGGTAGAACACTCCTGAGTTCCATCTCCATTTCCTCAAAAAGAAAGAAAGAAAAATGCCTGGATGTTGTACCGTAGTGCTCACACGTCAGGAGGGCAGGGCGCAGGTCTCTGCACAGAGAGGCAGAGGTTTCCCCGTGTTAGTGGTGATGCTGTGGCCCGTGTGCTGCTGTTGCCCTACCTGAGGGTGAAGGCAAGGTCATTTGCCCCGAGTCCCTCCCCTGGCCACCTGACTCTGTAGGTCCCGGGGACACTGAGCTGGCAACGAAAGGGAACAGTCAACTCTTTCTCAGGCTAGGGGTGTAGCCTGGGTTTCCTTTTGAGTGTACCACGGGCTCACTAATGCAGATTTCAGTACCCACCCTCATCTGAATGCCAGGCTGGACCACAGGCTTCGCCCACACCCGGCCTGCCTGCAGGGTACAGGGCGGGTATGACCTGGGAGGCTCCAGGTCAGTCCTGAGCAATGCAGGACCCTGCAGAGACCTAGTATAGGCACAGGGCTAGGAAGAGACGACCCTCCACACATGGAGACCTGGTTTCCGCTGTGGCTCTGACACCCACCAGCTGTGTCACACCTTGGCTCAAAAAGAGGGATAAGCCGGGCATGGTGGCACACACTTGTAATGCCCATACTTGGGAGGCTGAGACAGGAGGATGACAGGTTTGCAGCCAACCTCAGCAACTCAGCCAGGCCCTCCACAATTTAGTAAGACCCTGTTTTCAAATAAAAATAAAATATGGCTGGGGATGTAGCTCAAAGGTCGAACACCCCTGGGTTCAGTCCCTAATACCACACACACACACACACACACACACACACACACACACACACACACAGAGAGAGAGAGAGAAAAAAAAAACATTGTTGGGCCTTTCTTCTGTCCACTGACCACCCTGTTTCTCTGCTCCATAGGCCCCTCCAGCCAGCGTCAGGTGCAGAATGGCCCTTCTCCTGAGGAGATGGACATCCAGAGAAGGTAACCCAACACCCAGCAGCGGCCGTGGCCTCCTGGTAGCACCCCTCATCGAGCGGGACACATGTGCAGTTACGGGTGGCAGTTTTTGAGACCTGTTATACAGCCCTTGGGACGAGCCTGGCACCGTCCTGCATGCTGGCCACCCATAGTTTAACTTAACCCTCCCACCGTGGTAGAAGATAGTTATGGTGCAGCTCCCATGGGCTGTGGCTCAAAGGCCAGAAGACAGGAATGAGCGTCCACTGCCCTGGGAGGCCCCGCATTGTCCTCAGCAGCGTCCACAGAAGAGATCCCAGCAGCGTGGCTGCCCCAAGGCCACACTGCCAAGAAATGCCCTCAAACCCAGGCCGCTCCCAGAGGCACAAACTGAGCGTCTTCAAGGGAGTGTTAAGGTGCAGGCTGCATTGCAGCCATGGGCAACTTACTGTAGCCGTTTCCCCCTTTGAAAATGGTCTCGACCTGATCTCAGGCACAGAGGCACTGGATGGGCACACGCGTCTTAGCGCACATGCGGGTGTGAGATCTACTCTTGTCACCCACAAGTATTTACTGACCCACAGGCCTGGCTACTGGCTCTTCAAGCCTAGAGCCCTCTGCAGTTTAGGAAGGCCTTTACGCGCTCGGGCTCATTTCACTCCTTACTAACCCCGTTTCCCATTGAGCTAACTGAAACTCCAAATAGAAACGGCCCACCCTGAGCCAGGCTGGCAGTCAAGTCTAACTCCAGCCACAGCTGCCCGCTCGGCCCCAGTGCCTCCCCTAGAGGAGGCAGGAGTGCGCCCCAGCACCTGGGAAGCAGCGAGCGCAGGGGCAGGTGCTGCTGCACAGTCCTTCGGCTGCCTTCCCTAACCCTGGGGGGGTGGGGGGGGCGCCAGAGGGCTGGCTCTGGCCCGAGCGGCCCCTGGTGGTCAGGTGGAGAACTGCCGCAGCCGGGCTGCAGGTCATTTCAGACTTGGGAGGCCTGGCAAGAGGTGACTGACTGGGCCACACAGAAGTCGTGAGTCCAAGCACAGGGAGCTTGCTTTGCACACCAACACTGTCATTGCTTCATAGCTCGCTTTTATTTTCTTTTTTTCTTTTTATGTGGGACATTAAAAATGGCATACATCCAGACTGCTTGGTGCCATCCCTTCCCCTTCCTCCTGCCCAGCACTGAGCGTCCAGGCCGACCACGCTACATTCATACTTTTACACATATTTGGACGTAGCTCCTCCATTAGTCAACCTCAGCCTCTTCCTCTCCTCTCCTCTCATTTCAGCTTTGCTGAGGTTTCCCCTCCATTGTCTGGAGTCCCTCTGGTATTCCTAATAGTCCCTACTTTGGGCCTATTAGAGAGAACATATGTCCCTTCTCTTTCTGTGCTTGGCTGATCTCACTTAACAATGTTCTCCAGGTCTTTCCATCTTGTTGCAAATAATGTGATTTTTTTTTCTTCTTTATAGCTGAGTAGAATTCCATTGTGTGTATTTCCCATAATTTTGCAATCCACTCATCTGTTGATGGAGACCTAGGTTGGTTCCATATTTTGGCTATTACTAATTGTGATGCTATGAACATGGGTGTGCATATGTTACTGTAGTTCTCTGATTTCAACCCCTTTGGACAAATACCCAGGAGTGGTATAGCCGAATTGTATGGTGGCTCTATTCCCAGTTTTCTAAGGTATCTCCACACTGATATCCATAGTAGCTGAACTAGTTTGCACTCCCAACAACAGTGTAAAAGAGTTCCTCTTTCCCCATGTCCTCACCAGCATTTTTCGTTACTTGATTTCTTTATTCATAGCTCATTTTTCAATGCGTTTCACATTCTCGTTCTGCTGCGGTGGGTGCTGCTAGGCGCAGGTCACATACCTTCAGCACCCTCGGGCGCTTCCCACTCTCCCTTAGGCAACGCGCATCCCCCTTACAAGAATCAGAACAGGTGGCGCTGGGTTCCTTTTAGAGACAACACCTTGAAAGGGAAATGACTGGCCCCTGGTCACATGCATCTCAGAAGAGAAGCCCGAGAGCTCCCTGCCCGGCCGGGTCACCCGCTTGCCCTCCACACGGCACTGCCTTAGCGCCTGCTGTATCAGGGACCCAGGAGCTCACTGCGGCAAGACTGCGGCTCTGTGGCCAGCAGACACTGGCCCTCCCTGCCGCTCAGAGACAGCTCGCGTCCTGCGCCCTCCCCCCGAGCCAGAGCGGGCCTGGACACACTCGGTCCCACGCCTCCGGAGCCCCTGCGCCTGAGCTCAAGTTGCAGCCGGCGCTCACTGAAGCCGTGGCTCCGAGGCCCCCCGAGCCGGGGGCCTGGACACAGAGGTCACTGCCTGCCCTGTTGCCTTTCAGACAAGTGATGGACCAGCAGCAGCACCGTCAGGAGTCTCTGGAGAGAAGAACGTCAGCCACAGGTGAGCGTCCTGCGCCCCGCTGCCCCGCGTCTGCATCCACAGCTCTGCCCCACCCAGATGGCCAGGGCCCGCACGTCCTCAGAGCGCGCCAGCATTTCAGCCAGCGGGGACAAGAGACAGCGCTCAGGTGCTCGGCTTGGCCTGGCCCTGCCCGCCAGCCTTCTGGCCTTCCCGTCATTTGTCCCTCAGTGGACATTCAGGGAGTCCCTCCTGCATGTCCGGCACCACGCTGAGGCTGGGGCACGCCTCAGACAAGGCAGCCCGTGCTGGCCCCCAGGAGCCCAGTGTCCAGCCACCGCTCAGCCCAACACCAATGTTAAGGGAATACAGGGGCAGGTGGCGCACAAAGGAAGGCCAGAGCTCCCGCATCGGGTGGGGCACCCAGAGCGGAGGGTGCCAGGCCCGGGTCCTGAGCGCTGACCCCAGCTCAGCACGGCAGAGAAGAGGATGCCGTATTCACTGGCAGCCGCCGGGCTCCCAACTTGGCAAGTGCTTTGGCACCCTCCATCTTGTTGAACTTGCCCCAGCGCCCTCCAAAGTGAGCAAGAGAGCACGGTCCTGTTTTGTGGATGAGGAGATGGAGCCTGGCTGGCTCGGAGGCTGGCTATGCCCGCCTCACCCAGGTACCATGGCAGCGCCTCCCGCCACCCGGGCCACGTTCCTCCTGCAGGTCTAGCCTGGCTGGCGCCAGCCCTCCCCACCACTGCTGGGGCCCGCTGTGGCTGGAGCGCACCTGCCCCTCCTTTCCTTCTCCCGCCCCTCCCTCTGGCCGCGCTCTCTCCTCACTCTGTCCAGCCCCAGCTCCACCAGGCAGGCTCACGACTCCGGCTGTGTGCTGCTCAAGGCATCGCCGCTGCCGCAGAGCTCTGAGCACTGAGCAGAGTACCCCAGCACAGCGCCCGGCACACTGCAGGGCTTGGGCAGCATCGGGAGAGGGCGGCTGACCGGACTCACTGTGAGCCCATCAACACTCGGTGCTGCTCCCTCACCCGTCCCTGGTCAGCCCTGGGCCCCGCACTCTCTTGCCGCAGCCCCCAAGGCAGCCCCAGTTACCTCTTGAGTACCAACTTGTGCCAGCGCCCAGGGCGGAGCTAAGGGCATAGAAGGGACAGAGGAGAAGAAAGGCATAGTTTGTGCCACCCCTGGCATGACCACAGGTGTTGAGCACGTGTGTGTGCACATCATGGCTGCAGCCAGGCCCTGATGCTAAGGAGGCCAGAACCACTACACACAGCAGGGCCACGGCTTTCAGGAAGGGGCAGCCGTGACCTGGCAGCCCTCTGCCCTCTGGGCCCGGGCGTACCAGCAGCAGTGGGGCGGAGGCTGACTGAGTCGCCTTGCGTTTCAGGGCCCACACTCCCACCAGGGCACCCCTCATCTGTAGCTGGTGCCCCCCTCTCCTGCAGTGGGCCTCCGCCCCCACCCCCTCCCCCTGTCCCGCCTCCACCTACAGGGGCCACGCCCCCGCCCCCACCTCCCCTGCCCGCTGGAGGAGCCCAGGGGGCCAGCCACGATGACAGCTCGGTGTCCGGACTGGCGGCTGCCCTGGCTGGGGCCAAGCTCAGAAGAGTGCAGCGGGTAAGAGCTCCGGGCAGGCGGGCGGGCACTACAGCCGCGCGGCAAGCCTCAGCCAAGGGCCCCTAGGAAAGTACAGGATGGCGCTTGTAAACTGAGCTGCCTGCTCCCACGAGCTGGTCCCCACGTGGGCCTTCATGAGCGGGGCACAGACGCCTTCCTCCTCTAGGCGGGGAGACCGAGGTGGAGTATGTTGCGGGCAGCGTCCATAAGTGGGGGCGGGGTGGGCTGCAGGCCTCCCGAGCCCGTCCCTCACTGCGCCCGCTGTCTGGCACAGCCCTTGAATGTGAGCTCTGGAGTGAGGCTCAGCACAGCTGTGGCCGTACATACAATGCCTCAACGCAGACCTCTGGCTCAGCTTCCCTCCTCCCTACCCTACGCCGCAGCTGGTCTGGCAGGACACCAGCCTGTGGGCCTGGGAGAGCGTGTCACCTCTGTGACCTGGGCTGGCCTTGCGCCTCTCTGGATTCTGCGTTTCTCTCCTGTGGGGCTGGGGGGTATGGGGCTAGACGCCCACCCTGGAGTTCTCGCCCACCCAAACATTCCCCATGTCCCTGGAGCTCACGCGTGGCCTCCTGTACCCGCAGCCAGAGGATGCGTCCGGAGGCTCCAGTCCCAGCGGTACCACGAAGTCCGACGCCAACCGGGCGAGTAGTGGGGGCGGCGGGGGAGGACTCATGGAGGAGATGAACAAGCTGCTGGCCAAAAGGTGGGTCCCCGCCTCCCCGGCCCGCCCACGGGCCTGCGTGGATGTCGCCATCACGCAGGGTCCCCGTCGCCAGCTCGAGCCGAGCAGGTGAAAGTGTTGCTTGCAATCTGCCCTCAAGGGGTCCGTCTGAGGCGTCAACCAGTCAGGGTCCTCTAAACCTTAAGTCACTTTAGCTCCGTAAGTATTAAAGCATCTGCTGCCCACCAGCCCTGGCCTGGGCAGGGAAGCATGGGGGTGATTTCAGAGGCCCATTCGGAGGGGGAAGGGGTTGGTCCCTACACCTGGGATCCCAACAGAGATACAACCCCAAACTCGCAGAGAGCTCTGGCGAACTCAGAGCAGAGGGCTCAGGCAGAAGGTACTCACTTTTCCAGGGCTTATCATGGAGGGTGCAGGAAAAGGAATTATGAAGTGGTGGGACCCCAGAGGATGTCTCCCCTGAGAGACGGGAAGAGAACATTCCCTCCGTGCCATGGGCAGGCCTGGGCCTGGAGCCAGGCTTGGTCATCCACTCCCCAGCCACACCTGTTGGTGTGGCTACCGCCTGCCTGAGGCTGGCAGCCGAACTCTTTTGTTCCCCAGCCGAAACTAGAACAGCAGAAAGCTCATACGGCAACCTTACTGAAAGGGAAGCCCAGCTTGGGTTTTCGTTCTAACTGTGGGCCATCCCAGGAATGTGCTGATACAGAGTTCCCAAGGCCACTGATGACCTGGGCACCGGAAGTGTAGGAGCAGGCCTTGGGTGCCAGGATGCGCCCTGTTGCCATGAGAAAGCCCAGCAGAGATGAGGCGGGGCAGGTGCCTGGCTGCTCCGTGCCATTCCTGCATCCTTTCTCCTGCCCTCCGCTGCCTGCCAAGCTATTGTGTGTTTACTTGTTTGTGGCACTGGGGATTGAACCCGGGGGCACTCTACCTCCAAGCTGAACCCCCAGCCCTATTTTATTTTTATTCTGAAACAGGGTCTCAGTTGGTTGATGAGAGTCTCACCACTTGCTGAGACTGTCCGTGAGCCTGCTGTCCTCCTGTCTCAGCCTCCCAAGTCCTAGGATTTCAGGGATGCGCCATCACACCAGCCGCCTTCCAAGTGGCGGGTCTTCATTCTTGATGGGCAGCTCACCCCAAATTATGAGAGTTAAATACTCTGATGGCTACAGAGTTGAAAATCTGTAGGAGCATATCTTTGGGAATTATCAAGGGTACTCAGAGGCGGCCAGGGAAACAGGACCATTGAGAGCATGAAATATGAGAGAGGATTTAGAATATGTGAAAAAGGAATTCATGCCCATGGGGGAGATGCATGGACTGAGTTCAGGGCCCCACTAGACTCTTTGGGCCTTTCTCTTTTTTTTTTTTTTTTTTTTTTTTGGTGGTACTGGGGTTCCTGGAAGCCCTTCTACATCTGGGCTACATTCCCAGACCTATTTTATATTTTTATTTGGAAACAGGGTCTCTTAAGCCAGCACGCCTGGCTTCGAACCTGTGCGATCCTCCTGTCTCCGCCTCCCGAGCGCGGGGATTACAAGCGTGCGCCACCACGCCCGGCTCTTTGGGCCTTTCTACGCTCTTGGGGGGGGGTCTAGATTTGGAAGGGCATGGCTAGATTAACTTAGGTCTACACAGGGCCTCTACAAGAGACTGTCTTCCTCCTCTTGCAAGGTGCTGGGGTCTATTCTCCCGGCAGCCAGTCTGCAACAGAATGCTCCCATGACCCCAGCCAAGAGACACGCTGCAACCCGGAACCACTTCTTTCCCGTGTAGCCAGGCTTGGAGTGTCTTGGGAGTATAGCTGCCGTTCAGGCAAGCCACCCCTCAGGCCCCGTGACCATCCCGAGTTGAGCCAAGGAGAGTGGGAACATCCCACCCTCCACCCGTCTTCTCAGATCAGTTTAGAGCCTGGCTCCCAGGTGATCAGAGACGGCCTGCACACTCACCCAGGTGTGGCCTCGCCAGCAGGTGCCAGACAAGTGGCCTCCTCCCATGAACACGCACCCTGGTCCCCACAGGGCACTCAGGACTGGGGACCAGTCAGCACCATGTGTCACCTGAGACCTCAGGAAGCTGATGGGCATCTTTTCTTTTCCTTGTCTAGGAGGAAAGCAGCCTCCCAGACAGACAAGCCCACTGATCGGAAGGAAGATGAAAGTCAGACGGTAGGTACCACTCCCCGGGCCCAGCTAGCAACCTGCCAGGAAGGCCTTGCGGGCCCTGGCTTGCCTGTACATGTGCTGGGTACTTTGCTGGGTGACTTGTAGGAGTGCAGGAGGGCTGGCGCGGGTCCAGGCAGACCCGCCCTCCTGGGCGGGCCCTCGGCCCTGCAGGTAGAGAGCGGGCAGAAAGCCGGAGCTGCCCAGGAGTGCTGAGAGGGGACCCTAAGCCCTGGGGAGCCCGAGAGCCCCTCGCCTGCCCCAATCCAGGCCTCATCAGGGACTGGGGGTTCCGAGTGCACCTGCTGTAGGGAGTCTGGTGGACACCCGGTGTGGTTTGCATTTTCAAGTTATTTGCAATCCAAAGGATTGTACTTGAGACCATCAAGTCTAGTGCGAGCTGCAGGCGAGCCAGGCTCCTGACCCGGGGGCGGCCTCAGCCTCGTCTGGCAGCACACGGCACTCCACGTCCACCTGCTCTTACCGTGGCTGATTCTCTTTTCCTCTGTGTTAAGCTCTCTTATAAAAATAGACTCCTAGAGCCGCACATGGTGGCACACGCCTGTAATCCTAGTACTTGGGAGGCTTGAGACAGGAGGATTGTGAGTTCAAGGACAGCCTCAGCAAGTAATGAGACTCTCATCAATCTAGCAAGACTCTGTTTCCAAATAAGTAATAAAATTGGGCTGGGGATGTAGCTCGAAGGTAGAATGCCTCTGGACTCAATCCCCAGTCATGCAAAATAAATAAATAAATAATAAATAAATAAACAAACAAACAAACAAACAATAAGCCGAGCATTGTGGCGCATGCTTGTAATCCCAGTACTTGGGAGACTGAGACAGGAGGATCACAGGTTCACAGCCAGCCTCAGCTACTTAGGCCCTCTGCAACTTAGTAAGACCCTGTTTCAAAAGAAAAAAGCCGGGCGTGGTGGCGCACGTTTATAATCCCAGCGTTTGGGAAGCTGAGACAGGAGGATGCGGGTTCACAACCAACCTCAGCTACTTAGTGCGGCCCTTTGCAACTCAGACTGTGTTCCAAAATAAAGAATAAAAAATAGGGCTGGGAGTGTTGCTTGGAGGTAGAATGCCCCTGGGTTTCATCCCCAGTACTGAAAAAAAAAAAAAAAACAATGGGGCTGGGGGGTATAGCTTAAAGGTAGAATGGCTCTGGGTTCAGTTCCCCAGTACCACAAAATAAATAATAAACAAACAAATAAATAATAATTAGGCAGACCCCTAAGTACAGATGGCCTAAAGGTTACACCTCAGCAGAAGCCCAGCTGCCAGGGACGCGTGTACACGTGCAGGCCGCCTGGTGTCCCCGGCTGTCACCCTCTCCACACTGCACCTCCTGCCGTGAGTCCCTCTGCCCACCAGCAGCCCCTCTTGGCCTGTGCTCTCTGCCTGAGCCCCCTCCCTACGGTGCAGCCCCCGGGACCGCCAGGCCTGGCCCCAGCCCTTCTTACAGGCACAGCCGTGCGCCTCAGCGTCCCACAGGCAGTCCCAGGGACGCAGCCCTCGCCCCAGGCCTGCACCCTCTCGGGCGTTCAGCCAACCGTCTTGTCACAGATGTTTGGAATGGCAGAGGCCCGCGTGGCCAGGAGCTGCATGTGGGCAGGACCCGGTGGCCCCATTCTGGCCGCAGCAGTAGGCCCTTGAGGCAGCCCCTACTGCTTCACAAGAAGACAAGGGGTTTCATGCCACAGGGATTCCAGGAGAGTTGCGGCTTGGGCCGAGCTCTCTTCCTCAGGCCTCATCTTTTCCTCCCTGTTCGGTTTTTGTGGCACTGGGAGCTGAGGCCGGGGACACTTCCCACTGAGCTGCGTCCCCAGCCCTTTTTTTAAATTTTATTCTGAACAAGGTTTCACTCAGTTGTCCCGGCTGGCCTCGAACTTGCGACCCTCCTGCCTCAGGCTCCTGAGTAGCTAGGATTACCTAGGAGTAGCCACTGTGCTGAGCTTCCTCCTCCTTTTAAACAGGCCTTGTTGCTTGGGTCTCTTGTCCTCCCGGACCCTGCTCACACCAGGGCTAACCTCTAAAGCACAGGCCCCGGCCAGCAGACACCTGCCGTGCGCAGAAACACTTAAGCTTGGCTTCTTTCCCCCCACCCCCGCAGTACTGGGGATGGAACCCAGGGCCATTCTGCCTCTGAGCCATACCCCCTGCCCTATTTTTTATTCTTTATTTTGAAACAGGGTCTCACTGAATTGCGGAGGGCCTCACTAAGTAGCTGAGGCTGTCCGCGAACTGTGATCCTCCTATCTCAGCGTCCCGAATGCTGGAATTACTAGTGTGCGCCACCACGCCTGGCTCTGCTTGGACTTTCTATATCTCCCACCTTCCTATATTTTCCAAACTCCCCTCAGTGAACATGCACTAGGCTTATAACTAACAGAGAACAAACAAATATTATTCAAAAAAAAAGGAGTCCTGCCAGGCGTGGTGGCGCACGCTTGTAATCCCTGCACTTGGGAGGCAGAGACAGGAGGATCGGGCTGGTTTGGAACCAGCCTCGCTGGCTTAAGAGACCCTGTTTCCAAATAAAAATATAAAAATAGGTCTGGGAGTGTAACCCAGATGTAGAAGGGCTTCCAGAAACTCCAGTACCACCAAAAAAAAAAAAAAAAAGTCTTTAAAAAAAAAAAAAAAAGAGTCCTGACACTGGAGTCAGGTGGGCACCCTGCCACGTGCGGGTGATAGCGATCCTCTTAGCAGCCTGAGGACCTGTTCCACCCTGCGTCAGAGCTGCCTGGCTCGGCAGGCCCCAGCTTCACAGGCTGGGCCGCGGCAGCGGAGCCTCTTGCCAGCTGGAAGCGACGCGGGGCTCTCTTTCATACAGGGAGGGGGAATAATATTAATTTGTAATGACTCTGTACCTATAATAACTTTCATTCTTATTGGTTTCTCAGGGCCCTGGGCTCCAAGCACATGTGTTTATTTACATAAACCATAATTGAACCCTTTTTATTCTTTCTATTTATTTTTTCTTTTTTGGTATTGAGAATTGAACTCAGGTGCAGTCTACCTCCGAGCTACACCCCCAAGCACTTTTGTGTGAGTGGTACTGGGAATTGAACCCAAGGGCATTCTTTTACCTCTGAGCCACACCCCCAGACCTATTTTTATTCTTTATCTTGAAACAGGTTCTCATAAGTTCTCACTAAGATTCAGCTTCCCAAGTACTGAGATTACAAGTGTGTGCCACCATGCCCAGTGCTTACATTTTACTTTAGAAACGGATCTTGCTAGGTTGCTGAGGCTGACCTCAAACCTGCAATCCTCCTGTCTCAGCCTCTCTACTTGCACGTCTATAATTAGGACCAGACATGTACCACCAAGCCCTGTTTCTGCTCTTTCTTTTTTTTTTTTTTTTTTTTTTCCTTTTTTGGTACTGGGGATTGAGCCCAGGAGCATTCTGCCCCTGAGTTATACCCCCAGCCCTATTATTTTTTTTAATAGGGTCTCCTTAGATTGCTGAGGCTAGCCTCAAACCTACAATCCTCCTGTCTCAGCCTCCCAAGTACTGGAATTATACGTGTATACCACCTCACCCAGCTCCTCTTCTCTTGATGAAAGAGAAATGAAGTATTCCTGGGGTCTCCCACAAACTGAAGCTTGGCTGTGTTGAGGCCAGGTCTTAGTGACCCTCAGCCCCACCGCAGGCCACTACACCCACAGGACGCCCTCTGGTCAGCTGGACATGTGCTCTACGCCCCAGCCCCCAGAAGGTGGGCCTGCCACTCACCAGAGTATGGGGCTGGGCCTCAGAGAGGAGGGGCCAGGACCCTCAGGTGGGTCCCCCAGGCTTCAGCACCAGGGAGAGCTGGGAGTGGGTGGGCCGGAGCTCCCCATGAGCAGCAGTGGGCACTGCACAGGGCGCCGGCCAAATGTCCACAAGGCAGCACCTGGCGGGGCTTGGGTGCCCAAAGGCATCTCTGCACATCTCTGCAGAGAGCCCGCGCCCGCAGTCTCTTCCTTCCCTGACTGCCTCCCTCTGGGGACTTCAGGCCGTCTTCTTGAATGATGTGTGCTCTTTCAATGATTGTAAAACTAATATGTGTTCATTGAGAACATTTGGAAAGAGGCTTTAACAATGGCCAAAGGTATCCTGCCCTGGCCCCGAGCAACTCCCTGAGCAGACTACTGGAAGGGACCTTTCTTTCCCATTTTAGGAAGATCCTAGCACCTCCCCATCCCCTGGGACCCGAGTCACCAGCCAGCCACTCAATTCTTCAGGTAAGGAGACACCAGTCTGAGCCAAGAGGCTCAAGGCCTTAGAGCGGGAGGGAGGGGCTCCTAGAAGGCGTTCTGATCCACTACCTCACTCTGTGTATAAGCAAGAGAGCCAGGCCTAGGAAGCCCGGCTCCTAAGCCCCACGCCTGCCCCAGAGCCCGGCGGTCAGGCAGCAGAGCGAGGCTCCATTAGAGCCAGCTGACCTCGCTGGCATCGGAGCTTCCGGGCCAGCCCCTCTGCCGCAGATCCCCAAGTCCCACACAGGAAAGGCGCTTGCCGTGGCGCCAGTCTCTGCTGGAAACTGCATCCGGGGCTGGGACACAGGCTGGGCCAACACTCTTAAAAGGAATGGTTTGTTGTTGTTTTACATGGGTTCTTCAGTGCTGGGGATGGAACCCAAGGCCTCACGCATGCTAAACAAGCACTGTACCACTGAGCCACACTCCTGCCCAAGAAGAAAGTTTAACCATCAGAATTTGTGTGTCCTGTGCCAGCTTAACATGCCAGGTTGGCAGTGTAAAGATACTTGTCAGTCTTGAGTCACCAGAAGTGCAGCCCCCGCGCCTGCCCAGGCTTCTGCAGCCAGAGGGCGGGGGCTTGGAGGTGGGAACACCAAGGCTCTGGGGCTCGGTGTTGGGCAGACGCTTGTCCTGCCGTGTGGGAGGCCTGGGCTCAGGAGCATGCAGAGAGAGGTGGATGGCGCCGGGCTGCCCGCACCCAGGCTCTTGCCGGCTGGGTTTGTTTGTTTGTTTGGTGGTTGGTTGGTTTTTTTTAGTACTGGAGATGGAGTCCAGGAGCATTCTACCGCAGAGCTATACCACCAGCCCTATTTGTTTTTAAAAACAGGGCCTCACTAAGTTGCAGAGGCTGGCCACAAACCTGCGATCCTCATGTCTCAGCCTTCCACATACTGGGATAGCAGGTGTGCGCCACCACGCCCGGCTTTGCCAGCTGCATGCCCATTTCAGAACTCGTGGCTGCGTGCCTGCGCCGGCGCACATGTTGGCGTGTCCGCCTCCCCCTGAGAGCACAGTCAGGTCCTCTCCCTCTAGGTCCCTGCCTCTGGTGTTGATTGACCAGGGGCCGCAGGTTTTTGGCTGGAGCACACAATTGCTGGCACTGCCCTTGTTTGGCCTACACACAGTAGTTGTTGGGTAGGTAAAGTGCTTCCCCAGGCTACAAGCTTGAGGCTGCCTGTACTAAAGTGTTTTGCTTGAGGTCGTGCACCTGCAGCTTGGCTATGCTCCCAGACCTCTGTCTGCAGGCCCAGTTCACATCCCGGAGGTGGACAGGTACCTTCGACCCAAGTGATCTAGCTCAGGACCCAGAGGCCTCATCCCCAGCCCCGTGGATTTTGTCTTCTGTCTCTGCTTATTCTGTTAAACAAAGGAATTCAGTTCAGCGACAACTCTTGTGCTGGCCATGGTGGCACACACCTTTAATCCCTGTACTTGGGAGGCTGAGACGGGAGGACCGCAGGTTTGAGCAAGTACTGAGACTCTCATCAACCTAGTGAGACCCTGCTTCAAAATAAGAAATAAGGGCTAGGGGTACAGCTCAAAGGTAGAATGCCTCTGGGTATCACACATACATACACAAAAAATAACTCTTGTACAAGAATTGTAATTAATACAGGTCAAGCATCCCTCATCTGAAGTCCACCTACTCCCAAATCCAAAGCCTTTTTACAAGTTTCATATAAAGTCTGTGCATATATTCCAAAATCTGAAAAACCCTGAAAGCTGAAATACTTCTGGCCTGAGCATTTTGGATAAAGGATATTCCACCTGTACTGCTGGCTCTAAAAAGAAACCAGCTTTCCACCCAGGGTGGGAGGGAAGCAGAAGCCGCCCGTGGGGAGGACTGCCCACCAACAGTGCCCGGCCCGGAGCAGCGGCGGGAGGATCGGGAGGGCCCGCCTGCGTCCCTGTAGCGGTCCTGGCTGGTTCCCTGCGCCAGCCCGAGAGAGGAGCTGGGAGGCCAAGTCATGGCAGGGGCCAGACAGAGGCCCGAGTCCTCGCCTGCGGCAGGTGGGGGCAGCAGAGCCTCCTCAGCCTCCAGCCTGCCCTGGGCCACAGGGGCCAGGGAATCGGGGGCCAGGGCAGGGGGCTCCACCCTCCTGAAGGGCGTTTAGAGGCTGGGAGACCACCGAGTCCTCTCAGCCCCTGGCTCTTCATCTGTGAATGACTTGACAGAGGCTGCCCGGAAGCCCTGGGAGCGGAGCAACTCGGTGGAGAAGCCCGTGTCCTCACTGCTGTCCAGGTGAGCCGCCCCGGGGAGCCGCGCCGCGAGCCTGCAGCCGAGGGCGCCGGCGCGGGCTCACGTGTCTGTTTCATCCCACGCTGTAGAGCCCCGTCTGTGGCACAGAGCCCCGAAGCTAAGAGCCCCCTTCAGCCGCAGCCTCACTCTAGGTACCGAACCGCCTCCTGCCCACGTGCCCAGCTCTGCGGCCTCCTCTCCTGTCCCATGACTAACACCAAGCCGTCTCATGTCGTGGCCTTTAACACCTTGCTCTGGGAAGGGTGGTCTGTTCCTTCAGGCCTGGGGACCGTGGCGCCTGAGGGACCTTGGGGGGGTGCAGGCCAGCTCCTGCTCCTCCCTAAGGAGACACTGAGGCCCTGGAGGACGGTTACTGTCCGGGGAGGCAGGGCCGTGGAACTGGGAGCCACGGTGAGATCTCAGTCCCTGCCACGTGGGTGCCCACAGCAGCCGGCAGCCCACCCTCCAGCACCAGCTCCGTCCCCTTCCTCTGTGCAAAGCACACATCGTCAGCGCCCCACAGATTCGCTGACCATCTATCCCAAATCAAAAGTGGTATGGCTGGGCATGGGGGCACACACCTGTAACCCCCAGTGCTTGGGAGGCCGAGACAGGAGGATGGCAGGTTCAAGGCCAGCCTCAGCAAGTAGTGAGACTCTCATCGACCTAGCGAGAGACCCTGTTTCAAAATAAAAATAAAGTAGGGCTAGAGGTGTAGCTCGGAGGTAGAATAATGTCACTGGGTTCAGTCCCCAGCACCACACACAAAAAAAGTGACAAAAGCTGATATGACAGGACATTTGGAACTGAGCTTGCCCGTCAAAGACAACAGCCCAGGCGTGCCTGAGTCTGAGGCCCTCTAAGACCCACTTCAAGGAGCCCCCCTCTGTCCCCTCCAGGCTGAAGGTAGCAGCTGTCGTCACAGGTAGAAGCCAGGTGAAGGGCAGCGCTCCAGCCTGGCCCCGGCCAGCAGGTGGAGAGCAGCGTCCCAGGACGCCAGCTCTGCCCGGAGAGCGCCGCTCACAGGCCAGCTGCGGGCCCACGGGCTCTGCACAAGGACGGACGGGCTTGGGGGCGCAGGCCTCTGGCGGGCAGCGGAGACAGCCCAGGCTGAAGGGTAGACACACTCAGGCCAGACCAGAAGTTGAGAGGGAAAGTGCTGGGCTGGGGGGGGGGGGGCAGTTCCCTCCCCAGGCGGCAAGTCAAGGCCTGTTTGGAATGAGGCCTCGGTCCAGCTCCAGGACAGATGTGTTCTCCAGTTTTCGTAGATGGCCTCAAAGAGTGAATGTTCCAACCATCCCTCAGGCGTGGCCTTCACTGAGCATGGGGGCGGGCGGGGCTGAGGCCCAGAGGCGGAGCCTGCAACCCAGCACTGCTTACAACCTTGTTCAGGACCACAGCGCAGTCAGGCAGGACTGCGCTTTTTACCCCTGTTCTTAGCTACGGAGAGCGTCAGTCCTTGGTTTCCCGTCCGAGGGGAACCTGAGGCCAAGCCCCACAGCCCGGCCCATGAGCCCTGAACCTGGCTCGGCCCCATTGGAGCCCTGAAAGCACAGGCTCCAGCAGCCATTCCATCCCCAGGGGAGAGAGGCGGGGTCCAGACCGCACGTCCACCCTGCGGCACCAGATCATGATCATGTTCCAGCAGCCCCAACACCTGGACTCGCACGAGCCACGCCTCGCAGGGAGAAGGCCTGTGCCAGGGGCACTGAGTCCAAGTCAGTTAACCTGAGTCCAGAAACTTGCCGAAGGCACACAGCCCATGAGAACCGCCTCCAAACAGCAAAGCCACGTCCAGGGTGGTTTCTAGGAGTTAAGACCTGGGCCGGTCACAAGCCCAGGGGAGGAAGGGGTGCCTCAGGACGGCCCCGCGCTGTGCCTTGTTACACACCACGCCGCGGGGTCACCACGCTCGGGGCAGTCCCCGCGCTGAGGAGCAGGCTGTCTGCTGCACCCCGGGGGGAGGCAGGGTGGCTTCACACCACCTCCGAGGCTCAGTCAGAGGCAGCTCCTAGGCCGGGACACGTAGTCTGCTACCTACCGGGACCTTCTGAGGCTGACAGGCTTCAGCTTCCTCCCCAGCAGCCTAAGAGTGACCATAGGTAGGAAGGCCACAGGAGCCGCGGGTGGCCCGCACTGGCGCTGCCCACGCGCCTGCCTCCCACACCTGCCCTTCCCTCCCCAGGGTGAAGCCGGCTGGGAGCGTAAACGACGTGGCCCTGGATGTCTTCGATTTGGACAGGATGAAGCAGGTGAGTGGATCCCGCCCTCCTTCAGGAGCAGCCGGAGTGGCCAGTGGAGGAGAGGTGCCGGCCAGCGCCAACACAGGAGCTCTGGGGCCCTCTCCCCCTCCCCGTCTGGGCAGCCCCCTCGCTGGATTCACCAGTGTGCACCTGGGGGCGGCAAGAGCAGGGCTTGCCCAGGCACCCCAGACCCAGCAGGGGAGGGTGCTGAGGCCATCGGCAGCCTGGGTGAGGGCAGGGCTGCCCGCTGCCTGCCCCTTCACCCGGAGGCTCTGCCCCACAGGAGATCCTGGAGGAGGTGGTCCGGGAGCTCCACAAGGTGAAGGAGGAGATCATCGACGGTGAGTGGGCCTAGCCGCGCGGCCAGGTGGGGTCCTGCGGGCAGGCAGCGCGAGGCGGCTGGCCAGGCCCCCACAGCACCACCTCTCAAGCTCAGGAACTTGTTAACTTGCCTACTAGCTTGCACCTCGCAGTGCGGCCCTGAGCGAGGTGTGGAGGGGCGGGGCGTCTTTGAAGTTATTTTCTCCATGTCTGATGGTTTACTACACACCCCCAGCCCAGCCCTTTTTTAATACTTTATTTTGAAACAGGGTCTCACTGAGTTGCAGAGGGCCTCACTAAGTAGCTGAGGCTGTCTGCAAACCGCGATCCTCCTGGCTCAGCCTCCCGAATGCTGGGATTACGAGCGTGCGCCCCCACGCCAGGCTTTACTTTGCCTTTCTGACCTGTCACTGAGTTCTGATTGGCGACAGCCTTCCTGGCCATGCAGGGGAACCAGGAGAGCCAGAGATAAGCTTGTTCATAACCTGCTTTGTCCCTGGCTGAGGACAGACATGCTCCCCCGAGAGTGCGCCTGGCTCCAGAGCAGAACGCTCCCCGGCCACCTCCTCCTTCCGCTCCCAGCAGGGCCTTTGAGGAGCAGGCTCAGATCTCCAGCCAGAGGAAGGGGAAGGTTTGGGCAGGGCTGCAAAGTGTAGCCTGCTGCCACCTCCCACATCAGCCCTCCCAGGAGGGGGAGCACACACCTGTGGCTGGCTCTGGCCCCCAGGGATCGTGCTGACCCAGGCAGGACAGTCCCCTGAAGTCAGGGTGGTCCCTGGACGGGCCTGCCGGGAGCCAGGCTTCTCCCCGCCAGTAGGACTCTGGCCTGGCTGGGAGAGGGCACAGGGCAGCTAATACTGAGGTGCCTGCTTTATGGCCAGACTGTCTCAGAGCCTCAGAGGGGGCAGCTGGGAGGAGGTAGGTATGGTGGAGCTACACATCCCCTGGCCACCATGCAGGCCCACCGCGTCCGCTTCACAGGCAGCTGAGAGGCCAGGGAAAGCGGGGTGTCAGCAAGCCAGAGCAGGCCCCCCAAGGCCTTGGCAGAGAGCGCAGCCTGAGGGAGGAGAGAGGCCCAGATCTAGGGAACGCTAGGGGCAGCAGAGAGAAGAGCTGGGAGAAGGGAGAGAAGGCCGGCACCCCCCCCCCGGGTGGTCGGCAGCGCCAGCACCCACCCCTCCATCGGGCAGAGCGCCCACACCCTGCGATGCGCCCTGGGCCTCCTCACGGCTGTGCTGTCCCTCTCCACCACCCCCAGCCATCAGGCAGGAGCTGAGCGGGGTGAGCACCACGTGAAGCGCCGCCACCGGAGGGCGGAGGGCACGAGGAGCCAGCACCCAGCGCCGCCGCCGAAGCAGGACGCGCCTGGCTCACATCTTAACCTGTGAAATATTAAAATGAGGAAACCAAGTCCAACTCCTGGATTTTTTTAGATTCTCTCTGATACAAGACCAGGTCTATTCTCTTTGTATTTTATATTTGCTTATTTAAGTGTATGTTTCTTTTGGTTCAGAGAGGACTCCCCCAGATCACCTGATTCATTAGATGGTTCCAAGATTTCTCCTAGGTGCCGCTGGCAGCGCCTGAACTGGCAGCAGGCAGCCGGGGGCTTGGCGTCTCCACGCCCCTGACGACCATGGTGTTAACAGTGTCCACACAACACGTGTTATGTCCACACAGTAATAAACCGTTTACTGTCCACACCACCGGCTCTGGCTCTCTAGTGCGCCGGCTCTTGGCTGCCCTGGCCAGGGAACCCCCTTTTCAGGGAAGGACTTAGGACCCTGAGCGGAGTCGTAGGTGCCAGGCAGGGCCCTGTCATGGGCACCTGGGCTTAATCGGAGCCTCCTGGCACCCAGGAGGGCCACTGGGCAGGCTCTGGCCCTGCCGTTTATGCGCCGTAGGGAGCCACACACACAGGACGCGGCGGGGGCCGTGGCAGAGCCCGCAGAGCATCTTGGCCTCCTGTGTGTTGCAGCTGCGGGGGCTCGGGCCGGGGGAGGGGGGGCTCTCTGCCCAGCGCAGACTCCCTCGCGTGCTCACGAGGACCCTGGCCTGTTGTGGCACCCTGACACTCTTCTCCATTGGAGCCAGAAGCAGGGTCTGACGTTGGCCTCGTGAACCACTGTCTGTGGCCAGGAGCCCCACTGCGGCCAGCCTTGGTGTGCCGTCTGCCCCGTCGCCCCACGTGACCCGAGGCCGTGGGAGGGTGGAGGCGCTGGCCTCTGACGGCCATTGCTGGCCCGGCCTGCTTATCACACTGAGTGTTCCCAATAGCCCTAAAAGTGGGATGAGAATGTTCTACCTGTCGAGGGCTAGAGGCCCAGGAGGCCTGGGAGCTCCATCCGCACCACGCGCCCTTGGGCCCTGCAGGCCTGGACATGACCCTTGGCACTGCCTGTGGGGCCAGGCGCTCCGGAGGGACAGCGTGGGTGGGGCAGGGTGCTGGGCCCAGGATAAGTTGTGTGCGCAGGAACGGGCCACCCAGGTGCAAAGTCCTCCCCTCCCGGCAGCCCTGCTCCTGTCCCTGCCTCTTCCCCCAGTCATCATTCAGGGACAGCCATGCGATACCACAAGACACCACCCCAGGCAGGGGCTGGGGCTGCAGCCCGACCTCCTTGGGTCTCCTAGGCCAGCAGACGGCTGCGCCACCCACACCTGGGGGCGTCCTCCCCAGCTTGGTCCGGCTATGGGGCAGCTCCAAGGCCAGCCAGCCTGCTTCCCTCTGGGCTGTAGCTCACCTGTGCCTCACCTGGCCATCCAGCTGGGGCCAGATCTGGGGGTGCTCTCCTGAGCTGGTGTGGAGGCAGATCCCGCAGCCTGGGAGGCCAAGGGGAGGCAGTTCCGCAGGATGGTGACCTCCCCTTGAGGCCACCACCAACAATAGCCGGGCCCTGGGGGCTGCTGCCCTCCCAAAGTGCCTGAGCAAAGAGGGGGTGCGACTGGGGGCTGGCCAGAGGGGGCGACCGAGGCCTTGGATGCCACCTGCCTAGGTCTGGGGCCTTACTCGCTGGGAGCCCAGGCTCTGGCTGATACCACCCACCCCAGAAGACCAGGCACAGACTGGGGGTCACCGGATTTAATCAGGACACAAGAACACCAGAGCACGCGGTCCGTGGGGACCAGTGAGGAGTGAGGCCCAGAGGGGCCTCCAGTGAGTCCACGTGCAGACCCAGCTGCTTCTGCCATGGCCTTCACCAGCTGCCACCAGATGTGGCTGCTGATGGCAACAACCAGGTTGCGGCGGGGACACAGCGGCAGCTCAGGGGGCAGGAATCCGTGCAGCCAAACCAGCTGTGGGGCGCTCGCTGGCCGGCAGCTTGGCACACGAAAGCCAGCAGCACAGGGCTGGCGCTGCCGCCTCGGATGGAGCCAGGTGCGGGCTCACAGCCGATCCTCCGCCAGCTTGCACACTCGCTTCACCCTGGCGTAGGGCCCCAGGGAGTCCTCAAACACAAAATCCCAGAGCACCTTCACCCACGAGTGGTGCTGCGGCAGGTGGTCGTAGTACTCGGGCGCAATCTTCCGCACCTGTGGAGAGGGTGGGACAGCTGAGGACCTCGGGCAGAGGTGGGGACCTGCGGGACACGGGCAGGGAGCAGGCGCCCTTGACAGCTGGGAAAGCGCCCAGGCACCTCCTCCTCCACCCCTTTCCTCCTCTCTCATTCAGAATCCTCCAATTCCAGAGCCCCAGGGCTGCCAGGCAGGGATGCTACCCAGGGTTCCCTCCCCCGCAGCTGAGCCAGGCCAAGCACACGCTGTCCTGTCTGGCCAGCTCTGGGCCAGGAGGGGGCCCCTGTTGCAACACGGGGCTGACAAGTCGTGAGCAGGGACAGAGGAGTAAGACAGGAAGACGTGCTCCTCACATGTAGATGCCCCATTTTGCAAAAGAGGAAGCTGAGACACAGGGCAGGTGGCTTGCCAAAGGACACGGCCAGGAAATGTCACAGCGGGCTCAAGCGGCTCCTCTTCCAGCCAAACACCCTCCCCGGGTCTGCCCCTTATCCTGGAGCCCTGCGCTGGCATGTTCCAGGTGCCTCTCCCAGCCAGCACCCGGGGACCACACAAGTGAAGATGGCCACCACTGACTCGCACAGAGGGGAGAAGCGACCTGGGTGCAGCCGGGGCCCTCCCCCGCCCCAGCTCCTCCCACGCCCATGCCCCATGCAGCCCTGGCCCGCCCCAGCCCCGCCTGGGCCCCTCGCACCTACCAGGGGCAGGTTGCAGCCCGGGATGCTGGGGAAGTCATGGTGCTCCATGTGGAAGCCCACGTTAAAGGTGATCCAGTTGAGGGGCCCGTAGTAGGAGTAGGTCTCGTGCCCCTTCAGGAACATATAGTGCTCAGCCACAAAGTGGCCAGAGATGGGGTGCAGACCCAGGCCCAGGAAGGAGCTAGCCAGAAGGTAGACGATGGGTTTGATGCCCCAGAGGGCAAAGATGATGGCATTGACCCCCAGCTGCACCAGCATGTTGAACACCTCCATGCGGGTCAGGGCCTTGGGGTTGACGCACAGCGGCCGCAGCGAGTAGAAGAAGGGCTGCAGGATGAGCCAGAGCACCTTGCGGGCCGGCGTGCAGAAGAGCCAGCCCTCGAAGCGCGTGGGCACATCCACGTCCAGCCCGTCGCCGCCCAGGTAGCGGTGGTGGTCCACGTGGTACTTCTTGAAGGAGGCCGCGTAGGGGATGCCCACCGGCAGGTTGGCGAAGATGGCGAACCAGCGGTTGTGGGCAGCATTGTTCGTGCCGAAGGCAGTGTTGTGGGAGATGTCGTGGATGGCCAGCGTGAGCGAGTGGTTTACGCAGCCGCCAAAGGCGTAAGCCCAGAAAAGCAGCCAGCGCCACGCCAGCCCCTGCACCAGCCAGCAGGCCAGCAGCTGCAACAGCACCAGCCCCAGCACCACCCACTTGAGGGTCGGGTCCGGCCGCATCAGGGCCTTGATGGCCGGGTACTTGGCTGTAGGGGAGACAGGAGACGAGTGAGCTGCGCCACGGGGACCCCCAGGTGCGTCTTCCTCTCCCACCCCCCAACCAGCCATCTCTACGTCCCCAGCAGTGACCTGGAAAATGAACTCGGCTCCTACCCAGCGCCTGTCACACAACATCTGTACGGAAGGACACGTCACCCTCTAAGACCTGCCGCTGTACTTTGAGGCTGAGCTGGGAAGAGCCTCGTCTGGCCCGCCTGCCCCTCACCTGAGTGGGTCTGGGGAGACTTCCCTGAGCGAGGGAATTCACCACCAGCCTAAAGGAAGAGCACGTCTCACCACAAAGATGTAGACGTAAGGCTACAATCAAGGCAGCTGAGAGGTATGAGCTGCCTGGCCCCAAGTGTGCCGCCCGCTAAGCACACACGTCCCTGCTGGGCGCTCAGATATGCCCAAGAGGGACGAGAAGCCACCCCCAAACTCATCAAGTGCCTGGAGGGGCCAGATGTTTCAGTTCTTAAACCAGGCAGGGCATGGAGGCACATGCCCGTCATCCCAGTACTTGGAAGGCTGAGCTAGGAGGATCACAGGTTCGAAGCCAGCCTCTGCAGCTTAGCCTCTCGGAGACCTAGTGAGACCCTGTATCAAAATAAAAAGTAGCCGGGAGTGGTGGCACACGCTTGTAATCCCAGGATTCGGGAGGCTGAGACTAGAGGTTCACGGTTCGTGGACAGCCTCAGCTACTTAGGCCCTCTGCAAGTCAGTGAGACCCTGTTTCAAAATAAAGAATAAAAAAATAGGGCTGGGGGTGCCACTCGGAGGTCAAATGCCCCTGGGTTCCATCCCTAGACCCGCAAAAAATAAAATAAAGTAAAATAGGCCAGGTGGGAGGATCGCAGGCTCCCCGCCAGCCTCAGCTACTTTGTGAGGCCCTCCGCAACTTAGTGAGACTCAGTTTCAAAATAAAGAATAAAAATAGGGCTAGGGTTGTAACTCAGAAGTAGAATGCCCCTGGGTTCAATTCTCAGTACCACAAAAATAAAACAAAATAAAATAGTACCGAGGATGCCAGGCACTGTGGCACATTCTTGTAATCCCAGTACTTGAGAGGCTGAGACAGGAGGATAGCAGGTTAATGGCCAGCCTTAACTTGTGATCCTTTTGCAACTACTCCTGGGTTCATTCCCCAGTACACACACACACACACACACACACACACACGCACGCACGCACGCACGCACGCGCACACACACACACACACACACAACAGCCAAGCATGGTAGCACACACCTGTTTTGCTAATACTTGGGAGGCTAAGACGGGAAGATCAAAGGTTTGAGGCCAGCCTCAGCAACTTAACGAGACCCTGTTTCAAAATAAAAAGGGTTGAGAGTGTAGCAGGAGGTAGAATGTCTATGGTTTCAATCCTCTGCACACTAAGTAATAAATAAATAAGAACTGCAGGAAATAAGATAAGACGTGGAATGTCGTTGTTGTAGGCAGTAGGTATTTGTATAGTATTTTTGTACTTTTCTGTATTTTGTTTGACAGAAATAAAAAAAACAAACAGTGGGAGAGGCGGGTCAGCCAGGAGCAGGAAATGAGGCCAGGACGGCCGGCCCTGCTGGCAAGGCAGCGGGAGGGGAGGCCGCACACTCGGCGGGAGGAGCTGAGCCTTCTGAAAACCTAGAGCTGCTCGGGCTGGGGCAAGGGCGGTGCTGCGTCCCAGAGCAGGAGAGGTCATCACACAAGCAGAAGCGGGTGCCCCGGCTCTGCTCTCTCCCCCATCCCCTGGCAGGAATTTATGGCCCTCAGAGGTAGGTCCACTGCTGTCAAGCAAACAGGGAAACTGAGGCCAGCAGGGCAAGGACTGGTGCCAGGGTGCAAGCAGGGTCTCCAGGATCTCCTGCATCTCCCCCTCCCTGTGAGCAGCTGCAGGGCTGGAACCCTGGACCAGGACCAGCCAGGCCAAGGTAGACTCCTGCCCCAACTCCTGCGTATGACCCAGAGTCACTGTCCTCTCAGAATGGGGATGTGATGTGTCCACAGGCCAGAGCAGCCCTGTGCCCTCCTCAGCCTGGGACACGCCGGCATGCCCAGTTATACGTGAGGAGACTGGACCCAGGGTGACATTGAGTTCACCTCACCTGAGGGCCTGACCTGCCAGAGGCCGAGGCCAGCGGAACAGCAGCCAGCAAGCTACAGACATGCTCTCCAGTGCCAAGAGGACAGACAACTTGTCAGGAATAACGGCTCAAGCAAAGGTGCAGAGGGACCCAGCCCCAGACAGCAGACCAGGCTTGACACCCTCTGCTGAGCTGCCAAGCCACGCACCAGCTCAGAGAGGCCTAGGAACCCGCTGGGGCTTGCCTTCACTGTCAAGATGCATACCAGCTTCCTCTGGCCCCTGGCATCCCCAGTGCAAGATGACAGGGTGAGCTGCACCTCGGCAGCCCGTGCTGGGTTAGGCAGAAATTGCTTTCCACAGCCTATAACCACAGTGGCAGCTCACCCCTGCCAGTCTGTTCTTTGGAGCTCCGTGAAGCTAGCACCTCATCTTTTTTTTTTTTTTTTTTGGTATTGGGTATTGAACCCAGATGCATTTTACCTCTGAGCTACACTCTCAAACCCTTTTGTTTTTATTTTTTATTTTGAAACAGGGTCTCACTAAGTTGCTAAGGGTCTTACTAAATTGCCAAGGCGGGCCTTACACCTGCCATCCTCCTATCTCAGCCTCCCAAGTCCTGGCATTACTGGCATGACCCAGTATGACCAGCACTGATGTGCTGTGGCCCCAAACCAAGTGAGTGGCAGCCCAAGGACATTCTCGAGGCGGCCTGAAGGGCCCCATCGGCCCCTCAAGGCTAGTTCTGGGTCTGATCCCCAGGGCTGCAGCTGGGGAGAGCAGTGTCCCTGGCCCCTGCCCCTGGGCCAGCACCAGGCCTGAGACAGGCCTCCATCAAACTGCCAGGGCCCTTTGACCCCGGAAGTTATTGCCCTCAGGAGCTGGCCTAAAAAAAACCAAAAGAAATTGTCAGGCATGGTGGCGCACACTTGTAATCCCCACGCTTAGGAGGCAGAGACAGGAGGATGGCGCAGGTTCAGCCACCCTGGCTTAAGAGACCCTGTTTCCAAATAAAAAGTATAAAATAGGTCTGGGAGTGTAGCCCGGATGTAGAAGGGTTTCCAGGAACCCCAGTACCACCAAAAAAAAAAAAAAAAGTAAACTCAGGAAAGAGCCGGCCAGGCAGGGCTGGAGGGTCCACGAGACGCTCAAGGGAAGTGAGAGTCAAGGAGCTGGGGATGGAGACCAGGTGCAGGCCAGCCCAGGGTTGCACTCCAGCCCCAGAGAAGGGCTGAATATCCAGAGAACATAGAAAGAAATCCTACACCTCCGTGGCCACAAAACCCCAACAACTCAAAGATTTTAAAATGGACAAAGAGCCGGGCGTGGTGGCGCACGCTTGAAGTCCTGGGAGGCGGAGACAGGATGATTGCAGGTCCCTAGCCTGCCTCAGCTACTAAGTGAGACCCTGTTTCAAATTAAAGAATGAAAAATAGGGCTGGGAGTGTAGCTCGGAGGTAGAATGCCCCGGGTTCCATCCCCAGTAATGCAATAAATATAAAATAGGGCTGGGGCTGTAGCTCAGAGGTAGAATGCCCCTGGGTTCCATCCTCAGTACCACCAAGAAAAAAACCTAGCTTCCAAGAGATACAGTCCACGGGGCCTTGCTAGCTTGCAGGGAGGAGGCGAGGCTGAGGGCCAGGCTGCCGGAGCCGGCCTGCAGAGGCCCACAGCTGCCCAAGGTGCGTCCAGGAAGAGGAGGTGCCGGAGATCACAGTGATGGGCCTGTTCCAGTGAGCACTACACAGGGAGGGCCACCGGGCGCCTGGGTGAGCAGGGTCGTGAGAGGAGGTCTGGCCAGCTCTGGGCTGCCTCCAGGGATCCCCAAGAAGTGCACCAGACAGGCTGAGGAAGACAGGAGGTCAGGCAAAGGACCTGTGTTCTCAAGATAGGCGAGGAGACCAGACAGCCAAGGATGTCCACGTCTGAAGCCCATAGTCCGTGGCCGTGTCAGTTGCCGGGCGAGGGGAACGAGGTACACATGGCACTGGGGTTGTTCATCAGGGGGTCCAGGTGGGGAGACTCCTGGGTCATCCATAGCAGATGAGTCTCCAGGATCCTTAGGAGAGTGAGAGGGAGAAGGAAGAGGGCACCTCGCTGTGGCACAGGCCAGCTGGTCCTGCCACGGCCAGCTCAGGACACAGAGGGAGGGGCGTTCAGAGGAACGTGGCTTTTCCAGAAACCAAAGACAGCAGGAGATGGAGTCCGCTCCAGCCCCCCCCCATCCCCACGGCCCTGCGGACTCCCTGACTTACGACCAGTGAGACCCCGCGTCAGACGCCTGGGCCCTAGACCTGATGATAATAAACACATTGTCCTGCAGAGCATGATGGCATCCGCCTGCAATCCCAGTGCTTGGGAGGCTGAGACAGGAGGATTGCCAGTTCCAGGACGGCCTCAGCAAGTAATGAGACTCATCAACCTAGCAAGACCTTGTTTCAAAATAAAAATAAGATAGAGCTGAGGATGGAGCTCAGAGGTAGAAGGCCCCTGGGTTCCATCCTCAGTAACACAAAAAAAATAAATAAAATAAAAAACATATTGTTGTACCAGACACAGTGGCATCTGCCTGTAATCCCAGCACTTGGGAGGCCGAGACAGGAGCATCACCGGTTCAAGACCAGCCTCCGCAGCTTCACAAAGCCTCAGCCACTTAGACTCAGTTTCAAGATAAAAAAATGAAAGGGATTAAGAATGTCGCTCAAAGGCAGAATGCCCCTTTGATTCACTCCCCAGTACCAAAAAAAAAAAAAGATAGCCAGGCGTGGTGGCGCACGCTTGTAATCCCCGCGCTTGGGAGGCGGAGACAAGAAGATCGCGCAGGCTTAAAGCCAGCCACGCTGGCTTAAGAGACCCTGTTTCCAAATAAAAATATAAAATAGGCTTGGGAGTGTAGCCCGGAGGTAGAAGGGCTTCCAGGAACCCCAGTACCACCAAAAAAAAAAAAAAAAGGTAAAATAAAATAAACATGTTGTTCTAAGTCACCAAATACTTTGGCACAGCAACTCCAGGAAACTGAAGCAGCCCGGTGGCGGCCCAGCTGTGGGCATCGGCAGGAGAGGCCAGGCGGGGGGCCCTGGGGGTCCAGCAGTCACAGCCAGGTGGACTGGGGAGGGGTCCTGGTGACAAAGGGGCAGGCTGTGCGGGCAGCCCCCCCCCAGACCCAGTAGCCCAAGGCCAGTGGCCCCTGCTCCCCCTTGGAAGGAGGCCAAGCCCCAGGGGAGAGGGTGGGGCGGCCACACCTCCGCAGGCAGGCAGGATGTGGGGCACAGGGCCACGGCAGAGCCCAGAAGCCAGGGCTGGGGCAGTGGGCCTCAGTTGCCCCATCAGTTGAAGGGAGCTAATACATCCCACCTGTGGGCTCCCTCCCCTCCCCAGGTCGCCCTCCTCGGCTATGCCCGACAGTAGCCTTTGCCCTTACCTCGGGGGCAAAACGGGCCCAGCTCCCAGCCGCCATTCTACTCTCCCCTTGGACCCTGGGCAGTGTCCAGCCTGGCCCAGCACCGGCACGGGTGGCAGGGCCTTGCTCAAGAGAGAGCCCAGGCGTGCCTCCAGGCTGGCGAGGGCTCCTGCGCCCACGTCCCAGTGCCTCCCCAGCCCAAGCCTCCTCAGCTGGGAAGTCGGGTAATACTCTAGCGTGTCCATCAGGGCGTGGGAGGCCGTGGGCGGGCCTGGGCCCGAGAGCAAGCGCTCATTTACACAAACCAGACGCATTGAGCCTTCTATCTGAGAGTACAAGTCCCATTGTGTGTGTGTGTGTGTGTGTGTGTGTGTGTGTGTGTGTGTGTGTTGCTGCGTTTCAGGCCTAGCCACATTCTACCTTGGGCTATACCCCCACTGCCCTTTTTATCTTTTATTCTGAAACAGGATCTCACTAAATTGCTGACAGTCCTGCTAAGTTACTGAGGCTGGCCTTGAACCTGTGATCCTCCTGTCTCAGCCAAGTGCTGGGATCACAGCAGTGGCCCGCCAGGCCAACCTCGGTCCTGGAGCACTGTCTGCCCGGGGCCTGTTCTGGCCAGAGCAGACCCAACGCTCCTGAGTCGGGTGCCACAGACGGACCTTCCTGCCGCTGGACGTCGGGCATCGTGGACCCCAGGAGGGGGACGCGCCGAGAGCCCCAGGTCCTCTCGCCTGCTTGGGGGCACTTGCTGGACCGAGGAGGAGGAGGAAACCCTGGCAGGGTCCCACAGCTCCAGGAAGCTGAGCAGGCAGCAAGGCCTCGGGAGACCCCGCGCCTGCCCTGCGCAGGAGGAGTCCACTCGCGGCCGTGGGCCCTCAAGGACTCCAGGAGAACGCAGGGAAGGCTCCCGGGAGCTGAAAAGCCACCAGGTCCTGGGGGCAACAAGGGCTGGGCAGAAAAACCTCACCAAGCACCACAGCCTCTAAAGGAGACCCCACCTGAGGAGCGGGGTTACCCTGCACCCACCGCACCAGGGAACAGGGCAGTCAGCGGACTGCGCATTAGAAAGAACTGCACCCTCGCCGTGGGGTCCTGCCAGGGCCCCCCACTTGCAGGTGCAGACTCCCAGCGCCCCAGTGTGGGAGGCCTGGGGTCATCCCAGGGACATTGCATGGAGCGTGCAGATGCAAGTGTGGGAGAGGTCAGCCGAGGTCTCTTGGGCCACCGGGGTGGGAGGTGTCCTGCTACTGGGGGCCAAGGAGGATCAGGCATAAGAAGAGAGGACGGGCTAGCCAGGCACAGGGCGCATGCCTGTAATCCCAGTACTTGGGAGGCTGAGACAGGAGGATCGCAGGTTCCAGGACAGCCTCAGCAAGTAGTGAGACTCTCATCAGCCTAGTGAGACTCTGTTTCAAAATAAAAATGAAAGCCGGGCGTGGTGGCGCACGCTTGTAATCCCTGCGCTTGGGAGGCTGAGACAGGAGGATTGTGCAGGTTCGAAGCCAGCCTCAGCAGCTTAGTGAGGCTCTCAGCAACTTAGTGAGACCCTGTTTCCAAATAAAATATAAAACTGGGCTGGGGGTGTAACCCGGAGGTAGAAAGCCACTGGGTTCCATCCCCAGTACCACAAAAAGATAAAAAATAAATAAAAATGAAAATGAAATAGGGCCGGGGGTGTAGCTCAGAGGTAGAATGCCCCTGGGTTCAATCCCATGTAACACACACACACACACACACACACACACACATACACACGCATACACACACACACATACACACACACACACACACACACACACACACACTCACACACACTGGGAGAGGGGAAAGCCAGGAAACAGCAGAGCTGGCATCACAGAAAAGGAAAGGGGTGCTGGCTTCCAGACGGGGACTCTTCCAGGGGCCCAAGGGGAGAGACCCAGGGACCCAGGGTGGGCTTCGGGAGGGCCGCTGGCTCCGTGGCCCCAGACTCTGGCTCATTCAGCCACAGGAGGGGCGGGCAGTCCAAGGAGGCCGAGGAGGAGGAGAGGGACACGCAGCCCCATTGGGAATCGCAAGCCAGGTGCGCAGCACCCAGCCGGCCCGGCGGCCCGCCCGACCTCAGGTGCAGTGTCCACTCAGCCTCCAGCCAATGGACTTACATCTGTGCCTCAAAGGCTCTGGTGGCTTGGAGCCCAATGTGGACAGCCACCCGGAACCCAAGACAAACAGACCCATTCAAGTGGCTTCCTAACAAAGGCCCCAGGTGGGGCCACGGCAGCTCTCAGACAGCAGCAGTTGCTAGAAGTGACCCTGTTCACCAGGGGAGGCGGCGCACAGCTGTAAGCCCAGTACTTGGGAGGCCAAGACAGGAGGATCGCAGGGTCAAGGACAGCCTCAGCAAGTAGTGAGACTCTCATCAACCTAGCCAGACCCTGTTTCCAAATACAAAATAAAATAGGGCTGTGGGTGTAGCTCCAAGGTAGAATGCCCCTGGGTTCCATCCCCAGTACCGAAAGAAAGAAAGAAAGAAAGGAAGAAAGAAAGAAAGAAAGAAAGAAAGAAAGAAGAAAGAAAGAAAGAAAAGAAGTCACTCTGTCCAGGCATGACACAGAAAGGGGGGCCATGAAGCCCAGGGAGCTCCAGGAAGGGCCCAACAACACACAAGGCCCACAGCACCAAGACTGGGACTCGGCCCCGCCTCCAGACTGCATGCGGCTGAGACAGGCCCTGTGCAGACTCCAGCCACACGAGCAGGAACTAAGTACCTGGAGCCTGAGCCCCTCTTCCAGGCTTTGACATCCTGCCCAGCAGGTGGCCAGCCCCTCTTTTTATTTTATTTTTTATTTACATTTTTGGTACAAGGGATGGAACCCAGGAAACTCTACCTCTCAGCTACACCCAAGCCCTACTTTATTTTTTAATTAATTTATTTTATTTGTGTGTGTGTGTGTGGTACTGGGGTGGAACCCAGAGGCTTTCTACTTCCGGGCTATACTCCCAGGCCCATTTTATATTTTATTTGGAAACAGGGTCTCACTAAGTTGCTGAGAGCCTCACTAAGTAGCTGAGGCTGGCTTCGAACCTGCGCGATCCTCCTGTCTCAGCCTCCCAAGCGCGGGGATTACAAGCGTGCGCCACCACACCTGGCCCAGACCTATTTTATGTTTTATTTGGAAACAGGGTCTCTTATTGAGCCAGCGAAGCTGGCTTTGAAACTGCGTGATCCTCCTGTCTCCACCTGCCAAACTCAGGGATTACAAGCGTGCGCCACCACGCCCGGCTGCCCTACTTTATTTTTTATTTTGAAACAGGGTGTCACTAAGTTGCTGCGGGCCTCGCCCAACTGCTGAGGCTGGCCTCAAACATGCAATCCTCCCGTCTCAGCCTCTCAAGTACAAGGGACTACAGGAGTGCACCACTATGCCCAAAGGTGCTGCCAGAAGGTGGAACGATGTCACCTAATGTCCACTGGCCCCTCCAGACAGGAGGGCGGAGTGCTACTCCGCAGAGCGCCTTGGTCAGTCCTCAGGGGGCCGCATTGAAGCATAACGCTCAGAGATGGCTCTGTGCCCCAGCAAGCCCTGCCCCTCGCCCAAGCTGCTCTCCAGCTTGAAGGCTCCGGCAGCCCCAGAGCTGTGACCACAAGATGCATGGAGGTGGGGCCTT
This sequence comes from Muscardinus avellanarius, assembly GCF_963383645.1. NCBI lineage: Eukaryota > Metazoa > Chordata > Mammalia > Rodentia > Gliridae > Muscardinus > Muscardinus avellanarius. The sequence goes on from NC_137798.1 coordinate 102,982,280, forward strand.
CCCAGGGTGGGAATAGGGAGGGACATCAGGTGCCAGGGTGCTAGGGGACCCCTTCATAAGGGGGCAGAGCAGCAGACAGGGCTGTGATGGCTCCGGTCCCCTCTGCACCCCCAGGCCCGGCACCTGAACCATCTAGAACTGGATTCTCCTACCACTTACGGGGTGGGGGGGCAAATGTCAGTAGCTCGCTGGCAGCAGGCAGGTGGCCTCACCTCCCCGGTCATCACCCCGGTGCTCCCACATCCCCCTGCTCCATCTGCGACTCACCTGCGCCCGGCAAGGCCACCAAGCTGCTCAGTGTTGGCGGCGCCACCTGGTGGCCGCAGCAGGGAGCACAGCCTGGCCCTTCCTGCCTGGTGTTGAGCAGCCTCTCCCAGAGCAGCCTCTCCCAGAGGTGAAGCTCTCTCAATCCTCTCCCTCCTGGGCCGCCTCCTCCCTGGAGGGAGAGGATTAAGATTACTCCGCCTCTGGCCTAGTAATGCTGTGGGAACCGGCTTCCTCCGCTTTCAGCCAAAATACAAGCCTTAGCCTGACCCCATGAGAGTGGGAGGCACCTTGGGGGCCCGGGTGGGTCCAGCAAGTGTGGGGAATGATCCAGTGTTGCTTTGGGGGCCCTGCGCCACCTCCACAGCGCCACCTGCTGGACCTGCTTTTCGCCCTAGGGACGCACATGTGCTAAAGGTCTGCAGAGATGGGGGGGGGGGCTGCCCAGCCTGCCTGGCCTGCCTGTCCAGGGGAGAGGGACGCCCAGCGCGCCGGACACTCTGCCGGAAACCTGCCCACTCAGGAACCCGGGAATTCTGAGGTCTGAGTGATGAAAGGCTCTAAAATGGGGTTATGTAACTTAATAAAAAGCATCAGACTGTGCCTTTAAAACGAGTGGATTGCATGGCATGTTAATGATACCTCAATAAAGTGTTTAAAAATTAAACGTGGTGTTGTACACTTGTAATCCCAGCATCAGGGAGGCCGAAACAGGAGGAGGGCAGACAGCCTCAGCTATTTTGTGAGGCCCTCCACAACTTAGTGAGATCCTGTTTCAAAATAAAGAATAAAAAATAGGGCTGAGACCACCACTCTGATAGGGGGCTAATATCCAGAATACACAAAGAGCTCAAAAGACTCTACACTAGCAAAACAAACAACCCAATCAAGAAATGGGCAATTGAACTGAACAGACACTTCACAAAAGAAGAGATACAAATGGCCAATAGATACATGAAGAGATGTTCTACATCATTGGCCATCAGGGAGATGCAAATCAAAACTACACGGAGATTCCATCTAACCCCAGTCAGAGTGGCAAGCATAAAGAAATCAGAAAACAACAAATGCTGGCGAGGATATGGGAAAGAGAACTCTTTTACACTGTTGGTGGGAATGCAAACTAGTTCAGCCACTATGGAAATCTGTGTGGAGATTCCTTAGAAAACTGGGAATAGATCCACCATATGATCCGGCTCTACCACTCCTGGGTATCTTTCCAAAGGGGTTGAAATCAGAACTACAGTAACATATGCACACCTATGTTCATAGCAGCACAATTAGTAATAGACAAAATATGGAACCAACCTAGGTCCCCATCAACAGATGAATGGATTGCAAAATTATGGAAAATACACACAATGGAATTCTATTCAGCTCTAAAGAAGAACAAAATCATGCCATTTGCAAGAAGATGGAAAGACCTGGAGAAGAGTATGTTAAGTGAGGTCAGCCAGGCACAGAAAGAGAAGGGGCATATGTGTTCTCTAAAATGCCCAAACTAGGGAGCATTGGGGATACCAGAGGGACTCCAGGTAATGGAGGGGAAACCTCAGCAAAGCTAGAAAGGAAGGGTAGGAGAGGAAGAGGCCGACGTTGACTAATGGAGGAGCTACGCCCGAATATGAGTACAAGTATGAATGTAGCGTGGTCGGCCTGGACGCTCACTGTTGGGAGGGGGAAGGGGAGCGGGGGAGGGGCACCAAGCACAGTCTAAGTGTGTGTGTGTGTGTGTGTGTGTGTGTGTGTGTGTGTGTGTGTGTAAGAGAGACAGACAGACAGACGGGGGGGCACTAGGGATGGAACCCAAGGGCCTTCTACCTCCAGGCTATACTCTCAGCCCTCTTTATATTTTACTTAGAGACAGGGTCTAAGATGCTGAGAATCTTTGTTGTTGTTGTTATTTGTTTACAAACAGGGTCTCACTAGGTCGCTGAGAGTCACAAGGCTAGGGCTGGCCTTGAACCTACAATTTTCCTGTGTCAGTCTCCCAAATACTGGAATTACTAGCTGTACCACCATGCCCAGTTGAGATCCTGTTCCAAAATAAAAAGGGCTGGAGATGTAGTTTAGAGGTAGAACACCCCTGGCTCAATCTCGCACGCGCGCACACACACACACGCACACACACACACGCACACACACACTGTGAACAAGGAAATGGTCATTCGCCAGCTACCAAATATGGCACCACGGGCCGAGGCTTGGCCAGGACACGGTGTGGCGGCGCATGGCAGGAGACGGCAAAGCCTTCGTGACAGCCTCCTGGGTTCTCAGCCCCGCGAGGAGCCACGGTGGGCCGGGCACGTGGAGGAGCCTCAGAGTGAGCGTGGGGAGCGGGCAGAGGAAAACCGGCACCCCGCAACTCAGAGGGCACCGCAGCCAGGCCAAAGGAGAAGGGCGCGGGGAGGGAGGGAGCGTGTGTGAGTGTGTGTGCGAGTGTGTGTGTGCTCAGAGAGTGTTTCTTTGGAAAGAACACGTAGACCGAGACCCGAAGGAGGTGCCCAGGGATCTGATAGAGGAAGAGTAAGGAAAGAGAATCCCAGCAGCGGAGACTGGGCCAGAAGCCTTGCCCGCCATGCAGAAAGCCCTGTTTTCTATCCCCAGCACTGGAAAATATAAATAAATAAACAAGAATTCTAGCAGAAGCTGGGTTTGGAGGCACACCTGTAATCTCAGTACTTGGGAGGCTGAGACAGGAGGATCGCAGATCTGAGGACAGTCTTAGCAATTCAGTGAGACTCTGCAACCTTAGAGACATCCTGTTTCCAAAGGAAAAATAAATAAATGCGATGGAGGTGTAGCTCAGAGGTAGAATTCCCCTGAGTTCAACCTCAGTACCCCCTCCAAAAAAAAAAAAAAAAAAGGAAAGAATTCTAGCAGAAAGAGCAATGTTTGCCAAAGCGGGCAGAGGGCAGGGGCGGGGCACACTCTGCAGACCGGGCAGGGGGAGCACAATCAGGACAAATAGGACCCAGTACCGGCCCCACGGGCCCCCTGTGCCCCCCCGGCCCCCACAAGCCTTTCCTAGAGAGCAGCTCCTCATTGCCCTTACGTGTTGCTGGGAGCGTGCCATCACATCCCTAACCCACAGACCACGAAACCGCAGAGCTCTGGCCAGCAATGAGCAAGCTCCAGGGCAGACTCAAAGCGGCCCCAGGGCCCTCCCCAGACACAAGGGCGGAAGGGGGCAGGGGCCCGGCTGCGGGCACCACCCTGCGGCGGCTGGGTTTTTCCCACCTGGCATGGAGAGATGGCTGCCAAGCCTTTTCCTAAAATAATCCAACATTTGCCAAGAGTTCTACTTCCTGGTTTTCCTCTTTTGTTTTCCTCTGGTTACTTGGAGGGAAAATGTTTTTTATTTGCTGTTTAATTCTGTGTGTCCCCTGTTTTCTCGATCTTTCTTTTAAAAGCAAACAAGGTTACAAAGCTATTTGTTCTCAAAAATAAAATAAAAAACCAAATGTTCCTTTTGGTTCCTCTGGCCGCGCCCAGCTTGGCCTCAGCTGGGACCTGTCCTGGTGACTCGGTTCCCCGCCCCTGGGTCCAGGGAGCCGGCCCGGGATACTTCTTTGGGAGGCTGCATCCTGGGAGCCTGTTCCCAGCCCCGAGGAACCGGAGCTGGACTTTGGCCCCATTCACAGCGCACCTGGAGTCAGCTCTTGACGAGGACTTCCTGGGACCTGACTGTGAGATTAGGATCTTAACCAAACATTGCTTGGTCCCCAGGAGCTTGGCACCAGCTGCATTAGTCAGCTAGGTAGGGCAAAAGCCAACCTGACCACCAAGCCCACCACTGCGCCCTGCTGTGTGATCCCGGGCAAGTGACCTTCCCTCTCTGAGCCGCACTCTGCCGCTGCCTCTCCATGCTGTGCTCACACACGGGCTTCCTCCCAGGGTGGGCGCGGCACAGGCCTGAGGAAGGCAGGGCCGGGTGGGCATCCTCAGGGACTCTCAGGCCCATCTGTGAGATGCCCCGGATGCCATCGCCCCCGACCCTCGGGAGGCCTGAGCCCAGGGCTTCACGTTCCTGCCCTCGCTCTTCACCTGCCCAAGACTCAGCCCCCTCCACAGCCCACACATGGGCGCTGGGTCCTTGCTGGGGCGTGAGCGCCACCGCGGGCCCTGGACTTCTGCCCCAGAGCCCGGGGCAGATGGGCTGGAGCTCTGTAGGGGAAGCCCAGAGGACAGCCCTCCTCAGCTGGGCCAGGGCCCAGGAGGCAGCCGGGGCTTCTGGAGGGTCTGGAGCTGAACCAAGCTGGCCAGGGCCGAGCAGAAGAGAGGGGCAGGAGCTCGGTGCATTCCAATCTCCCCAGCCCGGGAGCCCGGCCAGGTGGCCCAGCCCTGGAATCCCAGTACTTGGGAGGCTGCGACAGGAGGATCGTAAGTTCAAGGTCAGTCTCAGTATCCTAGTGAGACCCGGCTTTAAAATAAAACATTAAAAGGGTTGGGGGTGAAGCCAGGCCTGGTGGCACACGCTTGTAACCCCGGCATTTGGGAGGCTGAGACAGGAGGATCGCGGATCTCAGACAGCCTCAGCTACTTAGTGGGACCTCTGCAACTCAGTGAGGCCCTGTTTCAAAATAATGAATAAAAAATAGGGCTGAGGGTGTAGCTTGGAGGTAGAATGTCCCTGGGTTCCATCCCCAGTACCAAAAAGAAAGGAGGAGGAGGAGGAGGAGGAGGAGGAGGAGGAGGAGGAGGAGGAGGAGGAGGAGGAGGAGGAGAAAAGGAAGGAAGGAAGGAAGGAAGGAAAGAAAGGAAGGAAGGAAGGAAGAAAGAAAGAAAGAAAGAAAAGAAAGAAAGAAAGGGGGCTGGGGTGGCGCTCAGCAGTAGAAGGCCCCTGGGTTGAATCTCCAGGGAAGAAAGTCCCTAAGGGACCCCGCCACGCGTCCTGGAGTCCCAGGTACCACACTGGGCTTCTCCTCATCTGCGATCACAATTCAGCCGCACCGCCGCTCCCCCGAGCAGGACTCTGGGCTCTGGTGCAGGCTGGGAGGCTCAAGGTGTAGGGAAGGGTGGCTCTGCTTCCCTCCCAAGGTAAGGTCACAAACTCATACAGGGATTCCCAGCACCCCAGCCCCTAAATGCAGCCGGACTCTGTCTCGGGCACCATGTGTTTAAAAGGTTTAAGTCCAAGCTAGGTGCGGTGGTGCACACTGGTAATCCTGGTAATTAGGAGGCTGAGATAGGAGGATCACAGGTTTGAGGACGGCCTCAGCAAGTAGTGAGAAGCTCGTCAACCTAGTGAGACCCTGTCTTTTGAAATAAAGAATAAAACAGGTCTCAGGTGTAACTTGGAAGTAGACTGCTCTTAGGTTCCACCCCCAGTACCACGTGCTCATTAAAATAAAGGGTTGAAATCCATTGGGTGAGGATTTCTAGTCTTGGAGCGGGCCAGGAAGACACCAAAGTGAAAAATTCTAAAAGAATAAAAGGCCGACTGGGTCGTCTTGAATCGAGACGATATGCACGCTTCTACGATAGCAAGAGACAAATCACACCACGCCTGTCTCCCAGCCCCTGGGAGGCTGAGGCAGGAGGGTCGCGGGTTCAAAGCCAGCCTCGGCAACTCGGTGGGCCTCTTTCCAAATAGAAAATCAAATAGGGCTGGGGGGTGGGGTATAGCTCCGGAGTAGACCGCCCCTGGGCTCAACCCTCAGTAAAAAGAGAGAAGATAACTTCTGGCTGTTTGACCCACTAAAATTTGAAAACAACACATGAAATAAAAGCAAATTAAGCCCGCCAGGAAGCAGTATTGTTTCAGCCGGGCAGATGGGCGAAACATCAAACGCCGGGTGGGCGGCCCGGGGCGGGGCCGCGGAGCCCCGGAGCCCGCGGGACACCTGCTGGGCCGGGGCACCTGCTGGGCCGGGGCACCTGCTCGGCCGGGGGCACCTGCTCGGCCGGGGGCACCTGCTCGGCTGGGGGCACCTGCTCGGCCGGGGCACCTGCTGGGCCGGGGCACCTGCTCGGCCGGGGCACCTGCTCGGCCGGGGCACCGGCTGGGCCGGGGGCTCGAACCCGCGCGTCGCCGCCCGCGGCGCCCTCCCCGCGCCCCGCTCACCCAGCATCTCCCGGCGCCGCTGCGTGTGCGGCTGGTCGGTGTAGACCCACTCGAAGTCGGTGCGGCCCGCGCTGTTGCCCATGGCGGGGCTCGCTGGCTCCCTGCGCGCCCGGCCGGCTACTTGGGGTCCGGGGCGGGGCGGGGCGGGGCGGCGGCGCTGGCTGGACCAGGACGGGCGGCGCCCGCCGGGATGGCGGCGCACCTGTTCTTCCTGCCGGGGCCAGGCTCCCGCCCCGCGCGGGGACTCCGGCCACACCTTCGTGCCTGGCCCCGGCCCTGAGCCCGGCGACGCGGAGGACTGGGGAGGTGGGCGCCTTCCCCCGCACCGCCCTTTGGCAGTGGGGCCGAGGGAGGGGCAGGGCAGGTGAGTCAGACCGCCTGGGTTTCAGGAAGCCAGGTGTCCATGAAGACAGACTAGGGAAGTGATTCCGGGCCTTCCTGCAGGTAGGAGCCGAGCCGGGCTTGCATGGGGCCGCGTAGGATGAGTAGGAGTTCAAGAGCCGGGAACAAAAGTAGGGAACTGACGCCGGTGTCAAGGCTGAGAACCAAGGAGGACCCAGGCATTCTCCAGGTGGGAGGTGAGTTTGGGGCTCCAGAGGTGGGGGCGTCTGCTCGTCCCCTTCACAGGGCCCCTCACCTCCTCCTCCAGCCCCCTCGGGGCTCAGGAGGGTGTACAGCTACTGAAGACCAGAGGCTGGCTCCACTGCCCTGCCAGGCAGGCCCCGGGCTGGGCTGGAGAGTGCGCTTCCCTCTCTCCCCGGCAAGTTCAGGACCCACCTGGCCGGCCTCCTGCAGCCCAGAGCCCAAGGGAGGCCTGGCCTGCACGGGGACACAGGACCGGGCCCTGAGTCAGTGTGGGGAAGGGGGTGGGCGCGGAGGCTGGTGTCCCCCTCAGCAGGCCAACCACAGAGCCAGCGGTGCCACCCCTGTGCAGAAGACGGGGCACCGGCTGGACTTCCACACCTCCAGAGACAGGACGCTCACGACTCCACAGGCAGCCGGCTCCGTTCCCAGCCCAAGGCTCTCAGAAGCCACCTACCAGCTGCCGCCTTGCAGATGAGGAAACTGAGGCCAGAAACAGCCAGGGCACTGCTGGAACAGAGCCTGCCCTAGGCTTCGGACCCGGCAGCCCAAAGATCTCCACTGTGACGTTGTCCCTGGGTCCCAGCTGTAATCCCTCTGCCCCAGGACAGGGATCCAAACACCCTCCACACGCTTCTCCTGGGAACGGCCTGTGTGCACGCTAACCCTAGGCCCTCACTCTTCAGATGAGGAAATGGAGACCCCAGAGGGCGTGAGATGCAGGGCACACCGGAGTGGGGGAGAGGGAGTGGGCAGAGGTTCTGTGCCCTCTCCTGGAGGTCGGCGAAACTCCAGGGCAGCTGGCCCTATGGAACCCCGATTTCACACCACCGGCCGGGGATGGTGGTGCACACTTGCAATCCCAGCACTGGAGAGGCTGAGACAGGAGGATCATGGTTTGAAGCCAGCCTCAGCTACTGAGTGAGGCCCTGTTTCCAAATAAAGAAAAAAAAATAGAAAATAGGGCTGGGGGTGCAGCTCAGAGGTAGAATGGCCCTGGGTCCCATCCCCAGTACCACAAAAAGAAAGGAAGGAAGGCAGGGAGGGAAGGAGGAAGGGAGAGAAGAAAGGAAGGAAGGAAGGAAAGAAAGAAAGAGAGAGAGAAAGAAAGGAAGGAAGGAAGGAAGGAATCCCTCTCCTGAAAGGGCCCGGGAGAGAAGAGAGCTGGGGACGGCTTCTAGAGCCCAGACAACTGGCTTGCAAGGCGTCAGGGGAGGAGAGGCGACGTGAACGTCCGTGTCCAGTGTCATTTTTCATGGAGTCATCTCACTGAAGTTCTAATTGTAATTAATTATATGGAATTATGGCTATCATTATCTGATACAAATTGGTACCAGCGAGTTGTTATTTACAGTCAGGATTACTTAACCTCAGCAACACTCCTGAGCGCTCAGTGGCAGAGGTCTCCGGCCTCTCCGTGCAACCCAGGACACTCAGCTGGCTGAGGTGACATGCCTGGAACCCAGGACTTGGGCTGCTGACACTGGAAGAACACATTTTCAAAGCCAGCCTAGGCATTTTTTCCCCCAGAACTGGGGATGGAACCCAGGGGCATTCTACCTCCGAGCTACACCCCAGCCCTATTTTTTATTAATTTAAAGCAGGGCCTCACTGAGTTGCGAAGGGCCTCACTAAGTAGCTGAGGCTGTCCTTGAACCGCGATCCTTCTATCTCAGCCTCCTGAATCCTGAGATTACAAGCGTGTGCCATCATGCCTGGCTTCAGCCTGGGCAATTTAGAACCTATTTTATTGTTTATGGTTGAAAACAGGGAGCTGGGCGTGGTGGCACACATTTGTAATCCAGTATTGGGGAGGCTGAGACAGAAGGATTGTGGTTCATGGACAGCCTCAGCTACTTAGTGAGGCCCCCCGCAACTTAGTGAGACCCTATTTCAAAATAAAGAATAAAAAAAGGGCTGGGGATATAGCTTGGAAGTAGAATGCCCCTGGGTTCCATCCCCAGTACTACATAAAAGATTTAAAAAAAAAAAAAACAGGATATTGCTAAGTTGCCGAGGGTCTTGCTAAATTACTGAGGTTGACCTCAAACCTGTGATCCAGGTATGTCTCAGCCTCCCAAGTACGGGGATTACAGGTGTTCGCCACCCCCCTGGTCACATAATGGTTTATTATCAAGTAATACACATGGAATCTAATTATATGTGCTACACTTTTATGCAACTGGAAATAGAGGTTTGCCCATACCAGCGTCACCACAAACAGGTGAGTCATGCTTTTTGATCTAACACTATAGCAGCTACCTGACCAGATGATAAAAATTTCTCAGCTCCATTCAAATCGAATGGGACCACGGTTGCAGTGAAATGCCCTGGTGCTTGCTGATAATACTTTCCTTTCCCTGGGGTCTCTCGTTCTCTGGGAATCATCCTTGGAATCCCCAATGCCTAGAACAATTTCTGGCCAAGGAAGTGTTTCTAATAGTGATGTGCTAGAGAAGAATGGGTACAGCTGGGCGTGGTGGTGCGCACGCTGGTAATCCCAGTACTTGGGAGGCTGAGACAGGAGGACTGCAAGTTTGTGGCCAGCCCTCCGCAACTTAGTGAGACGCTGTTCAAAGTAAGGAATAAAAATATCAGGCTGAGAGTGTAGCTTGGAAGTAGAATGGCCCGGGGTTCTATCCCTAGTACTGCAAAAAAGAAAAGGGAAGAGGAGGAGGAGGAGGTGGAGGAGGAGGAGGAGGAAGGGGAGGAGGAGGAGGAAGGGGAGGAGGAGGAGGAGGAGGGGGAGGAAGGGGAGGGGAAGGAGGAGGAGGGGGAGGAGGAGGAGGGGGAGGAGGAGGAGGGGGGGGAGGAGGAGGAGGAGGGGGAGGAGGAGGAGGAGGGGGAGGAGGAGGAGGAGGGGGAGGAGGAGGAGGAGGGGGAGGAGGAGGAGGGGGAGGAGGAGGAGGAAGGGGAGAAGGAGGAGGAGGGGGAGGAGGAGGAGGAGGGGGAGGAGGAGGAGGAGGGGGAGGAGGAGGAGGGGGAGGAGGAGGAGGAGGAGGAAGGGGAGGAGGAGGAAGAGGGGGAGGAGGAGGAGGAGGGGGAGGAGGAGGAGGGGGAGGAGGAGGAGGAGGGGGAGGAGGAGGAGGAGAGGAGGAGGAGGAGGAGGAGGAGGAGGAAGGGGAGGAGGAGGAAGAGGAGGAGGAGAAGGAGGAAGAGGAGAAGGAGGAGGAAGAGGAGGAGGAGGAGGAGGAGGAGGAGGAGGAGGAAGGGGAGGAGGAGGAAGAGGAGGAGGAGAAGGAGGAAGAGGAGAAGGAGGAGGAAGAGGAGGAAGAGGAGGAGGAAGAAGAGGAAGAGGAGAAGGAGGAGGAAGAGGAGGAGGAAGAAGAGGAAGAGGAGAAGGAGGAGGAAGAGGAGGAGAAGGAGGAAGAGGAGGAGGAGGAAGAGGAGGAGGAGAAGGAGGAAGAGGAGAAGGAGGAAGGGGAGGAGGAGGAGGAGGAGGAGGAAGGGGAGGAGGAGGAGGGGGAGGAGGAGGAGGAATGTATAATAACGATGCTAGCTAGTAGAGAGACCTGAGTCTGCAGATTGAGATACCCAAGGGTATCAACACCGAGTCTTGCTTCAACCACTCTGGGAAACTCTTCAGCGATAGCCTTTGAGCCTTTTACCCAGGAATCTCACTCCAGGGTCTGCAACCAACAGAAATGAACACGTGTGCTCCACCAAAAGACATCTGCAACAACGGGCATAGTGCCGTAACTGGGAGGAGCCGGACCCTGGAGAGAATGCCAATGTTCCCCAGCGGGAAAACGGATAAACAGCGGCCCTGTACCTGTCTGAAACAGCAGTGTACAGAGGTAAACGTAATCACTGCGAAGCAGAGGGCAGGGTAGTCCCAGCTACTCGCGAGGCTGAAGCAGGACGATCGCTTGAGCCCAAGAGTCTCCAGGCAAAATACACCATAGTGAGGCCCTTCCTCTAAAAACAAACAAACAGCCAGGTGGGGTGGTGCCCTCTTGTAATCAGGAGGCTGAGACAGGAGGATCGCGGCTCGAGGACAGCCTCAGCTACTGCTTAGTGAGGCCCTTTGCAACTCAGTAAGACCCTGTATCAAAATAAAGAATTTTTTTAAAAAATAGGGCCGGGGGTGTAGCTTGGAATTAAAATGCTCCTGGGTTCCATCCCCAGTACCACAAAATATAAAGAAAGAAATAAACAATAGGCTGGGAGTATATCTCAGAGGTAGGATGCCCCTGGGTTCAGCAATTCAGTAAAACCCTGCTTCAAAATAGAAAATAAAAAGGGCTGGGGGTAGAAGGTAGAAGTAGAATGCCCATGATTTCAATTCCCAGGACACACACACACACACACACACACACACACACACACACTGAATGAAAACTCACCCAGTGAGGCTACACACCACCCAGACATTGGCTCACTACTGCAGGGCGGGACGGGTGTCTTCACCGGTGTGTGCCCCACAGGCTGCGTCACCCAAGAGTCTGCCTGCACTTCCACCAGGCACCTCTATGGCCGAGACCCACAGACCCCTGAGCTCAGCTGTACAACCCCAGAGACCTTGCCTGCTTTCCTGCCACTAATTAAACCCAGGACAGGGAAAAGGGCTGACAGCAGAGGGCAGCCTCTTGGAAGACCTCACAGCAGAAGAACAAGACCTGCAGCAACTGGCAGGTGGCATCCACTTAGGTACACAGTGGCGCGCACCTATAATCCCAGCACTTGGGAGGCTGAGACAGAAGGATTGCTGGTTCAAGGCCAGCCTCAGCAACTTAGCGAGATCCTTGGCATCATAGTGAGACCCTGTTACAAAAAAAAAAAAAAATGGGGCTGAGGGTTTAGCTCAGAGGTAGAAAAACTCTGGGTTTAATATCCAGTGCCAAAATAAATCATTAGTAAAAACACAGCGTAGGGAGCTCGGTGCTGCAGGCAGTTTTACAAAGCCCCCAGGGTAGGAACCACCTTTGTGACATCAGCGTGTCCTTGCGGTCTATGGGCGTGGTGGCGCACGCTTGTAATACCCCACGCTTGGGAGGCTGAGACAGGAGGATTGCGCAGGTTCAAAGCCAGCCTCTGCTGGTTTAAGAGATCCTGTATCCAAATAAAATATAAAATAGGTCTAGGAGTGTAGCTCGGAGGTAGAAGGCCCCTGGGTAGATAATGCCCACCTTATCTAATTTGTTTTATTTATTTATTTATTGGTTCATTTTATTTTATATGTTTTTATTGGTGCATTGTAGTCAAACATCACAATGGAATACAAGACTTGTGAGGATTTCCAAGCACATCATCCAATTGGCCCTTATCCATCCCCATCCCACTCCCTCCCCCCCTCAATCCCACACTTGATTTAGTGATTGACTTTGATATATTTGTTTACATACATCACGTGTTGTAAAGAGATTCCATCTTCCCCATCCCATCCTCTCTGATTGGTCACCTTAATTGCTCCTCCATAGGGCCTCTTCTTCAATCAGATTTCCTCCTATTACCCATTTCTTCCGTTTTTGCATATTAGGGAAAGCACCTGATTCTTTTGTTTGTTTGTTTTCTGTGATATTTCTCTGTGTATGCCGCATTGCAAGTTCTGATCCCACTCTTGAAGGCCCCGGCACTGGCCTGGCTGCCCAGCAGACTCTAATCCCGGCCTCGCTGGCTCCAGCACTGGCCTTGCCTCATGGCAGGCTCCATCCTGGCCTCAGAGGCCTCAGCACAGGCCTTGCCTTAAGGCAAGCTCCTATCCCAGTCTCATTGGCTCCAGTTACGGCCTCACAACAAGGCAGGCACTGATCTCAGCCTTGCTGGCCCCAGGACCAGCCTCACCACAAGGCAGGCTCTGATCCTGGCCTTGGAGGCCCCAGCACCAGCTATGCCTCATGGCAGGCCCCAATCTGGGCCTCACTGGCCCCAGCACACGCCTCACCCCTCGGCAGGCTCTGATCCCGGCCTCCAAGGCTCCAGCACCGGCCTTGCCTCATGGCAGGTTCTGATCCTGGATTCTCTGGCCCCAGCACTGGCCTAACCCCTCGGCAGGCTCTGATCCCGGCCTTGCTGGCCCTGGCACTGGCCTCACCCCTCAGCAGGCTCTGATACCGGCCTCCGAGGCCCCAGCACCAGCATTGCCTCATGGCACACTCCGATCCCAGCCTCGCTGCCCCTGGCCCCAGCCTCACCCCTAGGCAGGCTCCAATCCCAGCCTCGGAGGCCCCAGCACCGGCCTTGCCTCATGGCAGGCTCCGATCCTGGCCATGATGGCCCCGGCACCGGCCTCACCCTTCAGCAGGCTCCAATCTCAGCCTCGGAGGCCCCAGCACCTGCCTTGCCTCATGGCAGGCTCCGATCCCGGCCATGATGGCCCCAGCACCAGCCTTACCCCTTAGCAGGCTCCGATCCGGCCTCCAAGGCCCCAGCACAGGCCTTGCCTCACAGCAGGCTCCCATCCCGGCCTCGCTGGCCCCGGCACCAGCCTTGCCTCACGGCACGCTCCGATCCCAGCCTCGCTAGCCCCAGCCCCAGCCTCACCCCTAGGCAGGCTCCAATCCCAGCCTCAGAAGCCCCAGCAACAGCCTTGCCGCATGGCAGGTTCCGATCCCAGCCTCGCTGGCCCCAGCCCCAGCCTCACCCTTCGGCAGGCTCCAATCCCAGCCTCGGAGGCCCCAACACCAGCCTTGCCTCACAGCAGGCTCCGATCCTGGCCTCGCTGGCCCCAGCACCGGCCTTACCCCTTGGCAGGCTCCAATCCTGGCCTCAGTGGCCCTGGCACCAGCCTCACCCCTTGACAAGCTCCCATCCTGTCCTTGGAGACCCAAGCACCAGGCCTGCCTCATAGCAGACTCTGATCCCGGCCATAATGGCCCCGGTACCAGCCTCACCCCTCAGCAGGCTCTAGTCCCAGGCTCTGAGGTCCCAGTCCTGGCCTTGCCTCATGGCAGGCTCCGATCCCAGCCATGATGGCCCCGGCACTGGCCTCACCCCTCAGCAGGCTCCAATCCCAGCCTTGGAAGCCCAAGGACTGGCCTTGCCTCACAGCAGGCTCCAATCCTGGCCTCTGAGGCACCAGCACTGGCCTTGCCTCATGGCAGGCTTCGATCCCAGCCTTGCTGGTCCTGGCACCAGCCTCACTCCTCAGCAGGCTCCAATCCCGGCCTTGGAGGCCCCAGCACCAGCCTTGCCTCACGGCAGGCTCCGATCCCGGGCTCACTGGCCCTGGCAACAGCCTCACCCCTCAGCAGGCTCCGGTCCCAGCCTCGGAGGCCCCAGAACCTGCCTTCCCTCATGGCAGGCTCCGATCCCGGCCTCGGTAGCACCAGCACCAGCCTCAACCCCGGCAGGCTCCAATCCCTGTCTCTGAGGCCCCAGCACTGAACTAGCCTCACAGTAGGCCACAAACTCGGCCTCACTGGCCCCAGCACCGGCCTCACCCCTGGGTAGGCTCTAATCCTAACCTCTGAGGCCCCAGCACTGGCCTAGCTGGCTCCAGCACTGGCCTTACCCCTCGGCAGGCTCTGGTCCCGGCCTTGGAGGCCCCAGATCTAGACTTGCCTCAAGGCTGGTTCTGATCCCAGCCTCACTGGCCCCAACACAGGCCTCACCCCTTGGCATGCTCTGATCCCTGCCTCGGAGGCCCCATTACCAGTCTTGCCTCATGGCAGGCTCTGATCCCGGCGTCTCTGGACCCTGCACTGGCCTAGCCACCTGGCAGGCTCCTATCCTGGCCTCAGAGGCCCCGGCACTGGCCTTGCTGTGTATCGGGCTCTGGTCTCTGTAACTATGAGCAGGTTGTCTACAGATGTTCCCTTTTTCTACCTTTTTTTTTTTTTTTTTTTTTTTGGTGGTACTGGGGTTCCTGGATACCCTTCTACCTCCGGGCTACACTCCCGAAGACCTATTTTTTAAATATATTTTTATTTTGAAGCAGGGTCTCTTAAGCCAGTGAGGCTGGCCTCAAACCTGGGCGATCATCCTGTCTCCACCTACCAAACACGGGGATTACAAGCGTGCGCCACTACACCCGGTGTTCTTCAATTTTTTTTTTTAAATATGAGAGAGCAGTATATGTCTTTTGCGAAAGCTGTGACCTCAAATACTTAGTGTCAATGAATTTTGCCTTCCCTCCAAAGGCAGAGGTCCACAGCTTCTCTTTGGAGAGCAGGCTCTGCTGCTCCACATGCACCCTGGCCTCCCGCTCTGCGCAGAGGAGCACGGTGGCCATGAGGGCTGATGACTCCCAGAACATGCAGTGTGGCGGCCCATCCTGACTATGCGGGGCTCCCTCTGAAACCCCCCAAACCCTTTTACCACTTTACATGTTGTCCAGAATTTCCAAGCATGTGTGGCAGGAGCAGTCTACTTTTGGGGAGATTTCCTCAAAAGTTCAAGGTGGACTGGACTGGATCTGTCTGCCCCTCCAAATTCTAGTCACCACCACCGCTGCTGCCGCCACTGCCATCTCGGTTCTCTCCTGAGCACCTTTCCCACACAGTTTGTTTTCCAGAATTCCCGAGCATGTATGGCAGTAGCAGTATAGCTTTGAGCGTATTTCTTTAAAATTATGAGGCAGATTGGATTGAATCTCTGCCTCTACCCAATACTAACCACAGTTGCCGCTGCCACAGCCTTCTCGGTTCTTTTCCGAGCACCTTATTCACACAGCATGTTGTCCCAAATTCCCCAGCGTGAGTGGTGGTAGCTGGGTTTCCCGTCCCTGAGCTGAGCTGCCCGGGACACGCAGTGCAGCTTCCTGCCCGGCGCTGCCGGGCACCCTCCACCACGCCAGGATTATTTTTCTTACAAGGTGTGCTATTAAGAAGAGTCCCCAAGCATGCATGGCTGAAGCGGTCTTTTCTCTAATGTCTTCTGGGGTGTTCTTCCAGATATCACTTTTCTTGTGACACTCTCAATGTGGCGGGAGTCATCTTGCTTCTGTTTTATACTTTATTTAGAAACAGGGTCTCACTAAGTTTCTGAGAGCCCCACTCAGTAGCTGAGGCTGGCTTCGAACCTGTGCGATCCTCCTGTCTCAGCCTCCCAAGCTCTGAGATTACCACCACGCCCAGCTGTCTCTGAATTTTTGACCAGTAAAAACTGAAGCCAGGCCGGGCGTGGTGGCACATGCTTGTAATCCCTGCACTTGGGAGGCAGAAACAGTTGGAACACGCAGGTTTGAAGCCAGCCGTGCTGGCTTAAGAGACCTTGTTTCTAAATACAAAGTATAAAATAGGTCTGGGAGTGTAGCCCAGAGGTAGAAGGGCTTCCAGGAACCCCAGTACCACCAAAAAAAAAAAAAAAAAAAAAAAAAAAAAAGCTGAAGCCGGTCTGCAGTGGCACATGCCTGTGATCCCAGTACTTGAGAGGCTGGGAAGGAAGATCACAGATTTGCAGCCAGCCTCAGCAATTTACCAAGGTTTTCTGCAATTTAATGAGACCCTATTTCAAAGTAAGAAATAAAATAGAGCTGAGGAGCTGGGCGTGGTGGCGCATGCTTGTAATCCCAGCATTCAGGAGACTGAGGCCAGAGGATTGCAGTTTGTGAATTGCCTCAGTTACTTAGTGAGGGCCTTTGCAACTTAGTGAGACCTGGTTTCAAAATAAATGATAAAAAATAGGGCAGGAGATGTACCTCAGAGGTAGAATGCCTCTGGGTTCCATCTCCATTACCGCAAAAATAAAAATAAAAATAAAAATAGGGCTGGGGATGTAGATCAGAGTTAGGACACCCTTGGTTTCAATCTCCAGTGCCACAAAAAAATAAAAATTTAAATATTAAAAATGAAAAGGCGCCAGGTGTGGTGGCGCACGCTTGTAATCCCCGCGCTTGGGAGGCGGAGACAGGAGGATCGATCACACGGGTTCAAAGCCAGCCGCGCTGGCTTAAGAGACCCTGTTTCCAAATAAAAGTATATAAAAAATAGGTCTGGGAGTGTAGCCCGGAGGTAGAAGGGCTTCCAGGAACCCTGTACCACCAAATAAATAAATAAAATAAAAATAAATAAAATAAAAATGAAAAGGGGCTGAGGTATAGCTCAGAGGTAGAATGCCCCTGGGTTTAATCTCTAGTAGTGCGCACGTGCGCACACACACACACACACACACACACACACACACACACACACACACGCCCTGGAGGTTCCGATGGCATCCCCAGCAGAAAAACAGCAGCAGCCATTCCCATCTTGGGTGAGGAGTGACAGGCTTGGTTTATTTCTGGGTTCCCTGTTGGGCTGGGCCCAGGACACTGGAGGAGGCTCAACTGGGGATCCAGGATTATCCCTGATGGCAGCAGGCAATGCTGGTTTCATATAGGAATTCTGGGATTCTGGGACAAAGGTGGCTGAAAAAACTTCCGGAATGCTTCAGTAAGATGGTATCAAACATGATTTTTTTTGGTGTGTGTTGGGGATCATTCTACCTCTGAGCTACACACCCATCCCTTCTTAATTTTTAGTTTGAAACAGAGTTGCCTGCTGGGTGAGATGGTGCATGCCTGTAATTCCTGTACTTGGGAGGCTGAGACAGGAGGGTCACAGGTTCTAGCAAGACCTAGCGAGACCCTGTTTCCAAATAAGAAATAAAAATTGGGCTGAGGTAGAATACCTCTGGGTTCAATGCCCAGTAACAGAGAGAGAGAGAGAGAGAGAGAGAGAGAGAGAGAGAGAGAGAGAGAGAGAAAGAAAGAAAGAAAGAAAGAAAGAGAAGGGAAATGAGATACTCTCATCCCCGGCTCTCTGCCAAGGTCTAGCAGTGATCATAGTTGAGAAGGAGTTGAGGGACATCCTGGCTTTCATCCCTCTGGGTCCCAAGTCCCTGGCTGCTCGAGCACCCCGCAGAGTCCTCGCCCTCCTCAGGTTCTTGCAGAAGCCTCTGGTGTCCACCTGTGGCAGGAGCTGTGGGTGTCTTGGTGGAGCCTCCTGGGTGGTGAGACACAGGTCTTGTCACCGGGGATTCCAGAAAATCTAGGCTCTGTTCAGGAGGGTGCGGCACATCTGCCCCTAGGTGGCGCTCCAGAGGGCTGAGCCAACACTGATGGCCACAGGGCAGCTACCAAGGATCTGCCTTTTGGCAAAGTCGGACCGTACGCTCCATTTCAGTCTCTCGGGAATTAAAGACTTTAACTGGCATGTTCACCAAATCTCGGATAGTGGTCTGAGGGCCATCCTCAGTCTTTCTTAATTTTTTGAATATCAGGGACTGATTGCCCAATGAAATGGGTTGCCGACACCACACATCCTGCCTCAGTAGATGGATCTAAGTGGGTATAAGCCTCCTGAAGCCAATGAAGAAAAACAGCTGAGTTTTCATCTGGACCTTGGGTGATTTTCTTAAGTTTATCATAATTAACCACTTTATGGGAAGCAGCCCACATGTGTTGGTGAGGTCTGAGAGTCTGAGCTTAAGCTCGGATAAAGGCTCTTTGGTTTTGCATACGGTGACAGTCTCTTGGTGGTGTTTGGGGACTTCTTGAATTGAGTGTTACATTTGGGGGCTCTTACAGGATCCCCAAGACCCCTCCCCAGGACCCCCTACCCATGGAGCCTATTGCCGACCGGTAAGGATACTTGTTTTGTTGTCTGTCTTGATGGTGTGTTGACTAAATTATCTTCTCTCTTGTGGGGCCCTTTTGTTTTTTTGTTTTTTGTTTTTTTTATTAATTTATTTTTTAAATTGGTGCATTGTAGTCATATATCAATCACATTGGAGTACAAGACTTGAGAGGATATACAAGCACACATCATCCAATTAGCCCTCCTCCAGCCCCCATCCCATTCCCTCCCCCTCCCTCCATCCCACGCTTCTTTGGTGATTTACTTCGATACATTTGTTTATGTACCTCCTGCATTTTAAAGAGGCTCCGTCCTCCAGCATTACATACCCTCTGATTGGTCACATTAGTTGCTTCACTATAGGGCCCTTTCTATAGCTCAACCTCTTCCTGTTGCCCTTTTCCTCCTAGTTATTGCTGATTAAGAGAAGCGTCTGATTTATATTTTCTGCGATATTTCTCTGTGCATGCTGCGTTGCAAGTACCGATCCCACTCTTGATGGTCCCAGTAGTGGCCTGGCTACTCAGTGGACTGATCCAGACCTCGCTGGCTCAAGCAGCGGCCTTGCCTCATGGGAGGCCCCAGTTCTGGTCTCGCTGACCCCTGCACCGGTCTAACCCCTAAGCTGGCCTCGGTCCCGGCCTTGGAGGCCGCAGGAGTGAACTTGCCTCACGCCAGGCTCCGATGCTGGCCATTGGCCCCTGCACCGGTCTAACCCCTTGGCAGGATTCCAATCCCGGCCTCGGAGGCCCCAGCACCGGCCTAGCCTCACGGCAGGCTCCAATGCCAGCCTCGTTGGCCCCAGCACCGCCCTAACCCCTCGGCAGGTTCCGTTCCCGGGTTAGGAGGCTTGTCGGGCCCTTTTGGAAATTGTCTGTAGGTGGTTTAGGCGGACCAGGCCGTGGGATCTGGGAGACATCCTGACCCACTCGGTAGGAAACAGGTCCCTTTTCGGTTTGGTAGGAAACGAAGCGGGTCACTCCTGTGCTGCAGCAAGAGGCCGACGTCTCATTTCAGGTATTTCCTCTGGGTGCCAGGAGGATTGGTTATTTCGCCTTACTTTCTGCGTCTGTACCGCTGTTGAGTGTCTGTGGAAGGGGAGAGCAGGGGACCAGTGTTGCTCGGCGATGGTTTTCAGCCTTGCTGGTGCTGTGTGTCCCCTCCCACAGGGTGGCGCTGTCGCGGTGGTGAATGGCCTCCAGTGAATGGTCTCGGGGACTTGACCTCGGTTGTGTTGGTTCCTTGGGACCTGTGTGGTGGGCTGGCTCCAGTGTTCTCTGCCTGCGCCTGCAGAGCACCTCCTCTCCCCTTGCCTCTGTGTTCCTCTCCTGATTTTAGACATTTTTAGTTACTTTAAGGGATAAAAACCCTGCATACTTACTAAATGAAGTACTTCTTGACAAAATTTGAATGGGATTATATGAATTTCTAATGCTATTTTAAAGTAAGCATTTGTAAAGTATTTTATTTTGAATACACTCTATGAGAGCCCCTCCCTCTCAGTGCAGTTCTGTGGTGAGGTGTCTTAGGGGGCCGGGTCTGGCCTCCCAGAGGCGTCCTCTCCAGCCTCTTTCAATCTCTAGCGCATTCTCTCAGTGGTACCTAGTGTGACTCACACCAGCAGAGGACTCATGGGCCCTAGATTGTCACTTTCTAAACCTGGTATTTAAAGGTTTGATTCTTTTAAAAGTGTCAGTGAGGGTCCTGGGATTCACTTGAAGAGCTGTGTCTGTGGAAAAGTAGTGCTGGTAATGTCTGGTCTTTCCCTAGGCCCTTCCCTCTTTTCTGAAGGATACCCACATCTATCCTGCCAGAGTCTGAAATGTGTTCACTGACAATTTTTTTTTGGGGGGGGTGGTACGGGGGTTTCTGGAAGCCCTTCTACCTCCGGGCTACACTCCCAGACCTATTTTTACATTCTTATTTGGAAACAGGGTCTCCTAAGCCAGCGTGCGCGGCTGGCTTCGAACCTGCACGATCCTCCTGTCTCTGCCTCCCAAGCGCGGGGATTACAAGCGTGCGCCACCACGCCCGGCTGTGTTCACTGACAATTTGATGGCATATTTTAAGTTGTACTTTGTCAGCTCACCGCTTCTTTTAAACACTTAGCTGTCCTGACGAGGGAGTGAGTTTCACCAAATTTCTAGCCTTTATAAGCTTGAGATTTTGTGGTTGATGGAGGTGTTTTTTGTTAGGTTGACTCAAAAGGCTGACTTGAGTGGGGCTTCCTCTACTTTTCCTTCTTGTTTTGATTTGTTTTCTTTTAGGGCTGCAAGTGTCGCATGTTCAGGGAAAGAGACCTTAGTGCAAGCAGTCTTAATCTTGCCAGTATATTAAGAACCTCTATTCTCAACTTTGTGTTCATCCAGTTTCAGAATAGTGTTATTTCATCATCCCCACAGCTAATAGATACTATTTAAACTATTTACTAGAGAAAATCCTTAATCATTTCCACTTATTGCATTTTTCTTTACCATGACAGATCCCTAAGTTTTCTGAAAAAAACCAGCGGGGTTAATAAATTTATTAGATTCTGTAGTGTTTACTCACCAGCCCACTTGGGATAACTGTCAGCAGCTCTTACAGATTCTTTTCACCACTGAGAAGAAAGAAAGAATATTTTTTGTTTGTTTGTTAAAATTTACAAATGGCCAGGATTGGTGGCGCACGCTTGTAATCCCCGCGCTTGGGAGGCAGAAACAGGAGGATCGTGCAGGTTCGAAGCCAGCCTTGCTGGCTTAAGAGATCCTGTTTCCAAATTTAAAAAATAAAAGTATAAAATAGGTTTGGGAGTGTAGCCCAGAGGTAGAAGGGTTTCTAGAAACCCCAATACCACCAAAAAAAAAAAAAAGAAAAAAAAAGAAAGAAAGAAAGAAAGAGAAAGATTAAGAAAGGATTAAGAAAGAAAGAAAGAACAAATGTTTTAATTATATATATATATATATTTTTTTTTTTAGCTAGGCAAAAGTTATACATATACAAAAAGGACAGTTTCAAATGTTTTCCAAGATTATTTTTCGGTGCATGTGAAACAAGCGGATAATCTCTAGACTTCTTATAGTCCAACTTACAATGAAAATATTCAGACTAACTCTCCATTAAGAAGAAATGTAATGAGGCATACTTTCTAGTGGCTGGTATTCTCTCCAAAACCGAGAGAGAGAGAGAGAGAGAGAGAGAGAGAGAGAGAGAGAGAGAGAGAGAGAGAGAAAGAGAGAGAGAGAAAAGGCATGAATAGTAAAGCTTCTCAATAACATTTTCTCATTTCAGATACTTTTTTTTTTTTTTTGCAGGTCTGGGGATGGAACCCAGGGGCATTTGACCTCCAAGCTACACCCCCTGCCCTATTTTTTATTCTTTATTTTGAAACTGTGTCTCACTGAGTTGCAGAGGGCCTAAGTAGCTGAGGCTGTCCGTGAACCATGATCCTCCTGTCTCAGCCTCCCAAATGCTGGGATTACAAGCATGCACCACCATGCCCAGCTTTCAAATACTTTATAAAATAAACATTCTTTTCTTTATTATGTGGTACTGGGGGTTGGGAATTGAACCCAGGGCCTTGTGCATGCTAAGCAAATGCTCTAAAATTGAGCTAAATCCCCAGCCTTTTTATTTTTATATTTTGAGACAGGGTCTTGATAAGTTGCCTAGGATGGCCTTGAACTTAATCATCTTCCTACCTCAACCTCCCAAATAGGCTTACAGGCGTGTGCCACCCCGAGAGAAGGAATCTCAACTGAAGCTCGGAAATTGGTTCCAGGCGTTGATGGGACCCCAACAACCAACCAAGCCTCGATAGATGAAGGCTTTCCCTTGATCAGACCAAACTGGGACTATAATACGGCAGAAGGTAAGGAGAGGCTCCGGGTCTACCGCCAGACTCTAATGGGGGGGTCTCAGGGCTGCAGCCAGGTGACCCACTAATTTGGCTAAGGTAAATAATATACAACAGGAAAAGACAGAGTCTCCTTGCAGCTTTTCTTAGAATTATGGAGGCCTTCCAAGCCTACACGTCTATGAATCTGAAAGCTCTGGAACATAAGTCTGCAGTTATTATGGCCTTTGTAAACCAGGCCGCTCCAAATGTTAGGAAAAAATTACAGAAAATAGATAGATTGGGCGATAAGACTTTACAGAAATTACTGACAGTGGCCAAAAACGTATATAATAATAGAGAAAGTCCTGAGGGTAGGCCGGTTAGGGCCATAACTGTAACGAACGGGAAACAGACTCACAATGTGGTGAGGACCTTGCTGGCTGCAACCGCTGACAGCGGGAGAGAGAGACGCCGAGCAACAGGACAAGACGACCTCAAGGATTCAAAAATGTGCCTACCATCTTTGACGAAGCCTTTGTGGAGATTCCTCTCCGGGACTTGGGAGGGAGAGGCCTGAAATAAGACTCTGACAATTGCCTCTCGTGCAACTGACAACTTTATTTTCTAAAACTAAGTTTTTTATACCCTTCTCCAGTTAGGTTAAGTATCAGATCTTCCTGGGAAAGAGTAAATACCAAAATACAATGGGGGAGGATGAAGCAGGACAATGCGACCTTGTGAAACATTATAGAAACTGTGGTTAAGATCAGCCCCTGCCCTCACTGGTGGGCCTTAGAGGGCAAATTCTGGAGAGGACAGGAGTCACACCCAGAGTTTTGGAGGATTCCACCTTTCGTAGAATCTCCTTCAACTCCTTCGGAACCTTTCGTTCCTCAGGCTTGGTCCTCCGTCAGCCTTACGTGAGGATTTGGGCGAGTGCTGGCAAGAACATCCCACGTCACCCTCCCACAGTATGTAGATGATCTTTTAATAGCCGCCGATACTGAGACTGCCAGAGATTGCCGAAAGGGAGCAGAGGACCTGCTCGCCATGCTCGGAGCACTGGGCTACAGGACGTCTGCTAAAAAGGCACAAATCTGTCAAAAAGAGGTAACCTATTTGGGATATGTACTAAGGGAAGGGCAAAGATGGTTGTCTGAAGCCAGAAAAGAGAATGTGTTAAAGATCCCTACTCCCACTTCCCAGCATTCTTGGGCTCGGCAGGATTCTGCCGTCTATGGATCCCTGGCTTTGCTGAATTGGGCTCAACCCCTATATGAGGCCACCGAGGAAAAAGAGCCATTTAAGTGGACTGGGATAGAAGAAAAAGCCTTTTCCCAGATTAAACAGGCTCGCCTGTCGGCCCCGGCATTGGGACTTCCGGACTTAACAAAACTTTTCCATCTGTCTATTGATGAGAGGAAGGGAGTAGCCACGGGAGTCCTGACTCAGACCCTTGGGCCTTGGAACAGGCCCGTGGCCGATCTCTCAAAGAAGCTCGACCTGGTGGCAGCTGGGTGGCTCCCTTGTCTGCAAATCATCGCAGCCACTGCCTCACTGGTCAAAGATGCTGATAAGCTGACATTGGGCCAAGAACTTGTTATTGTCACCACCCCATGATAATCTTGCCCAGCCGGTTGGCACAAGCCTGGAGCCCATTGGGAGATGGACTTCATTGAAATTAAGAAAGACTGGTGGTTGACTGGAGCTATAGAAGGCGTGCTCACACAGGGAAACCAAAGGGCAGATGTAGCCACTAAAGACCCAGGTGCCCCTGCCCTGCCAGACTTGCCTGAATATGGACCACGGCCTTCCCGACCAAACAGGAGACGGCTCAGACGATGACAAAAAAAAAAAAAAAAAAAAAAAGACTAGAAAACATCTTCCCAGGCCGGGCGTGGTGGCGCACGCTTGTAATCCCCGCGCTTGGGAGGCAGAGACAGGAGGATCGCGCAGGTTCGAAGCCAGCCGCGCTGGCTTAGGAGACCCTGTTTCCACAAATAAAATAGGTCTGGGAGTGTAGCCCGGAGGCAGAAGGGCTTCCAGGAACCCCAGTACCACCAAAAAAAAAAAAAAAAAAAAAAATCTTCCCAAGGTGTGGTATGCCTACACTCGAGCTCAGACAATGGACCAGTGTCTACCTCTCAGGTAACACAAAAATTAGCCAGAATTTTTGGGGCAGATTGGAAATTACATTGTGCATACAAGCCCCAGAGTTCAGGACAGGTACAACGTATGAACAGAACTCTAAAGGAGACCCTTACTAAGTTAACCATGGAGACTGGCAGGGACTGGGTGGCTCTTCTCCTATGCCTTATACAGGGTTCGTAATACTCCTTATATACTAGGTTTAACTCCTTATAAAATTATTTTCAGGAGAACACCCCCCATTTTGCCTAACCTAAAAGCTGAATTGGTTGCTGAATTTGGTAATCAACAACTATTTGATTCTCTCAAGATGATAGATCATAGCCAGGCGTGGTGGCGCACGCCTCTAATCCCTGCGCTTGGGAAGCTAAGACGGGAGGATTGCACAGACTCGAAGCCAGCCCCAGCTACTTAGTGAAGCTCTCAGCAACCTAGTGAGACTCTGTTTCCAAATAAAATATAAAAAAATAGGTCTGGGAGTATATCCCAGAGGTAGAAAGCCCCTGGGTTCTACCCCGAGTACCACCAAAAAAAAAAAAAAAAAAAGATAGCTCATGCCAAAAAAAAAATTGTGGCCACGTCCTAAAGCTATATATGAAGCAGCACCTCCTGCTACCCCTCACAACTATCGGCCAGGAGACTGGGTCTTTGTACACAGACATTGCCGAGAAACCCTCAAGCCACATTGGAAAGGAGCCTACATTGTGATCCTGAGCACACCCACCGCAGTCAAAGTCGACGGGATTGCTGCCTGGGTTCATCATACCCACATTTGACCTGCTGACCCCCACGCCGAGGCAGACAACCTACAGCGATGGCAGCTCGTCAAAGACCCGACCAATCCCCTAAAAATCCGGTTAACAAAAAGAATTCACTAGTAAACGCAGTACAGCTACTGGTTCTGCAGTCACAATACAAACCCTCAGAGACGTTTGATATCCAAGAGCCATGATTGGGCCTTGCTACAAGAGAAGGGGAGAATGAACAACCCTGAGAACTCTACTCAGGCAGAACAAAATCCTTCTCTCCGTCTCTAAGCTATCAGCCAAGAACTGCAGCCAGGACATACCTTGGTCAGCCAAGAATTGGCTGTCAGCTCAGCTGAATGCTGACTATTAAAACCCAAACACCTGCGCTTAAAAAGTTTAAGTTGATGTAGACAGTATACCCAATCCCCTGGCGCCAGACCAGCCTTGCTCAAAAGTCACCCAATCGTGTAGCTAAGTGGTTCCCCCACCCTACCCCAATCACCATGAAAGCTTTGTCCAGCTGCTGCTCGGGGCTCCCAGTACGGATCTGCTGGGTCGGTGGGGTCTGAGAGTCCGAGCTCAAGCCCAAATAAAGGCTCTTTGCTTTTGTATATGGTGACGGTCTCCCTGGTGGTCTTGGGAACTTCTTGAACTGAGCGTTACGGGAGTAAAGAGGAGGGCTCCTGAGGGGAGTCACAGGGGCTCAAGGAGGGGTACAGAAACAAAAAAAGAGAAAATTTTTTAAAAAATCCTCCTGGGTTTTGTGTACCAGGTGTAATGTTGAAATTGAGTTGGGGATTGCAAAGGAAGCAAACATCCAGCCATGTTATTAAAGGCCTCTTTAATTAAAACTTGCATCTTCGGATGAGGTCTGTGAACCATGGGGGAAGGGACCAATGACCAAGCAGCAGAGTCTCGCAGTCAGCAGAGTCACGCGGCAAGAGGAAGTGAGGGTATTTATGTAGCCGGGTCCTGGGGTGGGGCTAGCCAGTCTTCTCACGACATCTGGGGTCTCTGGATTCCGGGGTTCTTCCTCCTGTCCCCGCTGCAGGGTCCAGTGGGGGAAAGGAGGAACCCAACCTATCAATCCCAGCATTAGGGAGGCTGAGACAGGAGGATCATGATTTGAGGACAGGACCAGCTACTTAGTGAGGCCCCTTGCAACTCAGTAAGACCCTGTTTCAAAAAAAAAAAAAAAAAGAACAAAAGATAGGGCTGGGAGTGTAGTTTAGAGGTAGAATGCCCCTGGGTTCCATCCCCAGTACCGCAAAAATAAAATAAAATAAAGTAAATAAAGAATTTTAAAAAATAGGACTGCGGAACAAGGGGAAGATGGCGACCGAGAAAAGCGGGGCTTAAGAGCCCCGCTAACAACCAATCTCCATTACCACAAAATCAGCGCCTTTCATAGCCAGAAAACACCATCACCAGAGAAACAAAAAAATCACCAGGCTCCAGAGAGAAAGCGGACTGAGAACAGAGAACAGAGCTCAGAGCCACAGAGGAGATACACCGGCCTCACACCCGAGGACGTGGCAGCAGCGCCATACTGCCGGTGGCAGCAGCGAATTCACTGGACGGCTACAGCAAGCCGAGGTGAGCCACTGCGGAACAGCCAGGCGGGATTTTTCAGCGCAGGGAGAATCTAAAGCTCCCAGTGGCTGAGCTCAGCACACGCTGCAGGGACTCAGAGTGGAACTCAAAACCAAGAAGAAATAAGCCAGCCTCACGGCCAAGGGCATAACAGTGGCGCCATATTGCCACCGGCGGCAGCAGCAGCGAATTCACCGAGTCCAGTACAGCTACATCTGCGAACTCAAGAACAGTGAGTCGAATTGCGGGCCCCAGAGGAGAAATCCCAGTACTGTACTCCCTGGGACTTGACCCAGTGGGGGAGTGGCGGTGGCAGAGATATCACACCATAGGAGAACGTGCAACCTGGCACCCCCCATAGTTTAAAGCAGCCTCTATCGACTCCCTGGGTCGGAGACTCTGTGATACAACCCAGTAAAGGAGTAGTGGGGTCTGAGATACTACAGACTCGAGATCCAGAGCACCTTAAGTGAAGCCGTAGTGACCCAGGGAAGAACCCAGAGAAGGCACAAACTTCCGAAATCATAGGAAAGAGGAATAACACTGGAGCAATGAATGCCCACAACCCCACAATATCAGAACCTGATAAAACAGAAAATTCAGAGATTTCTAGAAGATCAAATCAGGAAAATAACTATAGAAATAATAGAGGTGCTTCGAAAAGAACTCAGAGAGAGCCAAAAAGAGATAAAGGATGCAATTAATGAAGTAAAGGCCTCAATTCAAAGCACAAACAACCGATTAGACCACATGGAGAACAGAATCTCGCTCTTAGAAGATGATCATTCCAAAAATGAACGCATAGTTTCTAATCTAGAAAAAAATATCCAACAACAGGAATCTGACATTGAAGAAATATGGCCCCATTTTAAGAGAGCTAATCTAAGAATAATTGGAATAGAGGAGGGTAAAGAAAGTGAAACCAAAGGGATCAACAATCTCTTCAAGGAAGTAATAGCAGAAAATTTTTTCCAAACATAGAGCAAGAGGTTGATACACAGATCCAGGAAACTTATAGAACTCCCTTTAGACAGGATCGGAAAAGAGGATCCCCACGCCACATAATTGTCAAAATGACCAATGTGGAAGCCAAGCAGAGAATCTTAAAGGCAACAAAAACAAAGGGCCAAGTGACATTCAGAGGCAAACCAATTAGAATCACTCCAGACTTCCCAAACCAAGTCATGAGAGCCAGAAGGGCTTGGAGTAACATATTCCAAACTCTGAAAGAAAACAACTTCCAGCCAAAAATTTTCTACCCAGCAAAACTTTCTATCAAATTAGAAGGAAAAATAAGAAGCTTCCATGACAAACAGAAACTGAAGGAAACTGAAGGAATTTATGTCTTCAAAACCACCACTAGAGAAAATACTCAAAGAGATTAACTACAAAGAAGAAATAGGTAACACACACCAGAACCAGAGAAACAAGAGTTTCCATCCAACAGACAACTAAGATTGGTTATCTGTGGAGATTCATTATTTGTTAGTCTTTTACCTATCTCTAAATTGCATTGTTTGCCTTTATTGTTGTTAATTTTTAGGATTTCTAGTTGGAATATTAATATACCTTCAGATATAGCATTTGGAAATATTTTATCCAATTCTATTAGTAACTTTTAACTCTGTTTACATTGTCTTTGTTTTTTTTGTTGTTTTTTTTTTTGTGGTACTGGGGTTCCTGGAAGCCCTTTACCTCCGAGCTACACTCCCAGACCTATTTTATATTTTTATTTAGAAACAGGGTCTCCTAAGCCAGCGCGTGCGGCTGGCTTCGAACCTGCGCGATCCTCCTGTCTCCGCCTCCCAAGCGTGGGGATTACAAGCGTGCACCACCACGCCCGGCTACATTGTCTTTGGATATACAATATTTTTTTATTTTTTAGGGAGTTTGTATACTCTTCTGTTGCCTGTGCCATTGAAATCATATCCAAGAAATCACTGCCAATTTCAATGTTGTGAGGTTTTATGACCCAGATTTTCTTCTAAAAGTTTATAGTCTTAAGATTTATATTTAGGTCTTTTATCTATTTTGAGTTAATACTTGTATATGGGATTAGGTAAGGGTCCAATTTTATTCTTTTCCATGTAATTATTATTTTTCTTTTTTCTTTTTTTTCTTTTTTTTTGGTGGTACTGGGGTTCCTGGAAGCTCTTCTACTTCTGGGCTACACTCCCAGACCTATTTTTACTTTTTTTTTTTTTTTTTTTTTTTGGTGGTGGTACTGGGGTTCCTGGAAGCCCTTCTATCTCCGGGCTACACTCCCAGACCTATTTTTACATTTTTATTTGGAAACAGGGTCTCCTAAGCCAGCGCGCGGCTGGCTTCTAACCTGCGCGATCCTCCTGTCTCAGCCTCCCAAGCGCGGGGATTACAAGCGTGCGCCACCACGCCCGGCGTAATTATTATTTTTCAACAATATTTAGTTAAAAGATTATTATTTCCACCACCAAATGTTCGTGGAAACCTTGTCAAAAATAACTTGACAATATAGGGAAGAATTTAGCTCTAGGCTTTTATTTAACTCCAATGGTTTATATATCTGCCTTTAGAACAGTACTACACTGTTTCAATTATTGTAGCTTTATATGGTTTGAAATCAGAAAATATATATCTTCTAGCTTTGTTCTTTTTCAAGATCATTTTGGGTATCTAGAATCCATATTCCATATTAGGATAGATTTTTTCTGAAAAATAAATATATAAATATATGATAGTTTCACCTAAAAAAATAGAAAAAAAATTCTCTGGTAAGAAAGAAAGTAAAAAGAAATATTGAAATGTTATCTTTAAGTCATCAAAAGCTTGGTATCAGACAAATGAAACTGTTATGTGAGATTATCATTTTTAATTTTGGATAAATTGTTATAATACTAGATGTCAACCACTAAGCCAAGCATGGGAAGGAGGGATGGGGAGGGAATGGGGTGGGGATCGGGTGGGGGCTGACTGGGCGATGTGTGCATGTATGTCTACAAAAGTTTCTATCCCACTATGATGTATGAATACAGTGCACCAATAAAAAATAAATAAACAAATAAATAAATAAATAAATAAATAAATAAATAAAAGACTGGGGATGTAGCTTGGAGGTAGAGTGCCCCTGGGTTTAATTCCCTGTTCTGGGAAAAAAAAAATACAGAGCCAGGTATGATGGCGCAGGCCTGTAATCTCTGCATTTGGGAGGCTGAGGCAGGAGAATTGCGGTTCACAGACAGCCTCAGCTACTTAGTGAGGCCCTTTGTAACTCAGTGAGACTCTGTTTCAAAATAAAGAATTAAAAATAGGACTAGGGGGTAGCTTGGAGGTAGGATGCCCCTGGGTTCCATCCCCAGACCCGCAAAAAAAAAAAAAAAAAAAAGGAGGGAGAATGAGGAGCTCATCAGCAGTAGAAAAATTTAATTCACCTCTCAGATTATGTGTACAAAAAAATTAAGGTTAGCGAAAACCTAACCATATCATCATTGAGGTAGTTGTTTTTTGTTTTTTTTTTCTTGCAGTACTGGGGATGGAAGTCCGAGCAATACCCCAGTCCTATTTTTTATTCTTTATTTTATTTTATTTTATTTTATTTTTTGGTGGTACTGGGGTTCCTGGAAACCTTTCTACCTCCAGGCTACACTCTCAGACCTATTATACATATATTATAAATATATGTATATATATATGTATATATGTGTGTATATATATGTGTATATATATATACATATATATATTTATTTTTTATTTTTTATTTTTTTTAAACAGGGTCTCTTAAGCCAGTGAGGCTGGCTTCTAACATACGCGATCCTCCTGTCTCCACCTCCCAAGCCTGGGGATTACAAGCGTGTACCATCACGCCCAGCTATTCTTTATTTTGAAACAGGGTCTCACTGAGTTGCAAAGGGCCTCACTAAGTAGTAGCTGAGGCTGCCCATGAATCACGATCCTTCCTGTCTCAGCCTCCCGAATCCTGGGATTACAGGTGTGCGCCACCATGCCCTGCTTGAGGTAGATTTAATTCATATCAAACCTTCTATAAACATGCTACACCTTTTCAGACAGACAACCAAACACAAAGATTTGCCATATACTGAACCATTTCTTAAAAATTCAACATTTTAGCCGGGCGTGGTGGTGCACGCTTGTAATCCCCGCGCCTGGGAGGTGGAGACAGGAGGATAGTGCAGGTCCGAAGCCAGCCTCGTTGGCGTAAGAGACTCTGTTACAAAAAAAAAAAAAAAAGTATAAAACAGGTCTGGGAGTGTAGCCCAAAGGTAGAAGGGTTTCCAGGAACCCCAGTACCACCACCAAAAAAAAAAAAAAATTCAACATTTTAGCCGGGCATGGTGGTGCATGCTAAGTTCCACAAAAACTAACAGGAATGGAACCCAGAGGTTCTGTTGTTACTGGGTTCCATCCCAGTACCGCAAAAAATAAAATAAAAATAAAAGCCAGATGTGGTGGCACAAGCTTGTAATTCCAGTACTTGAGGGGCTAAGACAGGAGGATAGCAGGTTTACAGTCAACCTAACTTCAGCTACTTAATGAGGCCCTCTGCAACTTAGTGAGACCCTGTTTCAAAAATAAAGAATAAAAAAAAAATAGGTCTGGGATGTAGCTTGGATGTAGAATGCCCCTGGGTTCCATCCCCAGTACCACAAAAATAAAAATAAAATAAAAGTAAAATAGGGCTGGGGGAAGCCGGGTGTGGTGGTGCACGCTTGTAATCCCTGCACTTGGGAGGCGGAGACAGGAGGATCGCGCAGGTTTGAAGCCAGCCGCGCTGGCGTAAGAGGCCCTGTTTCCAAATAAAAATATGAAAATGGATCTGGGAGTGTAGCCCGGAGGTAGAAGGGTTTCCAGGAACCCCAGTACCACCAAAAACACAAAACCAAACCAAACAAAATAGAGCTGGGGGTGTAGCTCGGAAGTAAAGTACCCTCAGGTTCAAACCCTAGTACCACATTAATGAATAAATTAATGAATAAATAAAAATAAAAATAAACTGGGCATGGTGGCACATGCTTGTAATCCCGGCATTTTGGAGGCTAAGACTGGAGGATCATCATTCAAGGACAGCCTCAGCTACTACGTAGTGAGGCCCTTTGCAACTCAGTGAGACCTTGTTTCAAAACAAAGAATAAAAATAGGGCTGCAGGTGTAGTTAGGAGGTAGAATGCCCCTGGGTTCCATCCCCAGTTCTGCAACAACAACAGAAGCAAAGACTAAAATACAAAAATACACTAAATAAAACAACAGAGGGGCGAGGAGGATTGTTCATGCTTTTAGAACTGCCATTCTAGAGGGCAAAAGAAACCATGGTCTAGATCCATCAGGAAGGTTCAGTTCTTGCCCTGCCTTCAGCTGGGTCCGCGTGCCCAGGGGTGAGTGGCGTCCCCTGCACCTGGTTATAGGAGTCTATTTTCCGGAGCCTTGATTTGCCTACTTTGTGGTGCATTTCCTTATATTTGGTTCTAAGCTGCAGACTATTTTCCTGAATTGAATACTGCAAGCAAATGGCCCTGCCACACCATGCCTCTGTGTGTGTGTGTGCACGCACGCGCACACCCGTATGAATTTGCACTGTGTATGGTATTGGGGATTGAACCCAGGGGTATTTACCTCGATCTACACAGACTTTTTCCTATTTAATTTTTATTTATGTTTACTTATTTTTATTTATTTTCAACAGGAGCCTAAATTTCAACTTATCACAGCTAGATCTCGTCTGCCATAGGTAAGGAAAATGAGGGAGGTCATTTCTTTTTTCGGACTGGGGATAGAATTCACGGGCATTCAACTTCTGAATTACACCCGCGCCCTATTGTTATTTATTTATTTTTGCAGTACTGGCGATGGAACCCAGGGGCATTCGATCTCTGAGCTATATCCCCAGCCCTATTTTTTATTCTTTATTTTGAAACAGGGTCTCACTGAGTTGCAAAGGGCCTCACTAAGTAGCTGAGGCTGTCCATGAACCCGGATCCTCCTGTCTCAGCCTCCCAAATGCTGGGATTACAAGCGAGAGTCACCATGCCTGGCCTTATTTATTTATTTTTATTTTTTATTTTTGGTGGTGGGGGTGGAACCCAGAGGCTTTCTACCCCCGGGCTATACTCCCAGACCTTTTTTATATTTTATTTAGAAACAGGGTCTCACTAAGTTGCTGAAAGCCTAAGTAGCTGAGGCTGGCTTCGAACCCGTGCAATCCTCCTGTCTCAGCCTCCCAAGCGCGGGGATTACAAGCGTGCGCCACCACGCCCGGCGATTTATTTATTTATTTAGTAGTACTGGAGATGGAATCCAGGGACATTCTACCTTAGAGTTACACCTCCAGTCAAATTTTATTTATTTGGAAATGGTCTCACTAGGTTAATGAGCGTGTCACTACTTGCTGAGACTGTCCTCATACCTGCAATCCTCCTGTCTAAGTCTCCTAAGTACTGGGTTTACAAGTGTGCACTACCACGGTCCATTTTTTTAAAAAACAGGGTTTTACTAAGCTGCTGAGGTTGGTCTCAAACCTGTAATCCTCCTGTCTCTGCCTCCCAAACACTGGTTATAGGCGCCCACCCGGTTCCTACCCTTGCTAAGGGCATGGTCTCCACTTGGCCTGTCCGGCAGCAGAGCACCTGCCCGCGGAGGCGGCAACCGACTGGCCCAAGGCCAGCTGGCGGCCTCAGCCTGATGGCCCACTCAGCCGGCCATGGCTGCAGAGGCGCACCTCGGGAGAAAGCCTCCAGGGCGGGACCCCGGGGGTGGGGTGGGGGGCAGCCAGTGTGCACAAGCCGGCCGGCCCCCACGGAGACGGCCAGGGCCTCAGCCGCCGGGAAGAGGAGGCCGAGGGGCGGTTTCGACTTGGACGTGCCGGTGGGACCGGACCGGGACCTCAGAGGACCGACCCGCGGCGGGTCGGCAGAGACAGCCCGGTCCACCCGCGCCGCGCCCGCCTCCCTGCTGCCCTGCGCCCGGTCCCCCGTCGCCCCCTGCTGGCCGGTTCCCTCGGGGCCGGCGACTTGGGGGCGGGGTCAAGTCCCGGCGATTGGACCCCGGTGAGTCACGTGGCCCGTTGGAGCCAATCAGCGAGGGGCGGGACCCTCCCGCGGTGGGCGGATCCGTGGGCTGGAAACTCCGGCGGTCGCCGTAGCTTTTCTTCCCTGTTACCCCGCAGAGCGACGTTTTGGGGATAGGGCCAGGAGTTTTTGCCGGGCCCCCCGACCTGCTGCTTCCTCGGCCGCCGCGTTTTCTATCCTCCCACCCCAGGCTTGGGATGCCCCCGCCCCACCCTCACCGCAGCTGCCTCTAGACCCTGCCGGTGGGTTAAGGTCCCTCTCGGCTTCAGACCATGTACAGGGTCCTACCTGCCCCGAGCCCCCTGCCCGTGGACACTCGCAGACTTCCTGTCTACACAGCAAGCAGAGGGACTGAGCACGGCATCCTAAGCACTGCGTGCGGATATGAACCAAGGGCAGGGATGATGGCTTAGGAACTCACATCGAAGCCCTTTAAAGTGGTGGCTGATGTCCAGGCCTAGGGCAGCCCTAGACGGAAGCCCCAGACCCAGTGCCCTGCTGTGGCCCCTCCTGCCTCACCCCAAGTCTCTTCTCCCTCATGCAGGTGCACTGTCTCCCGAAGCCAGGCCCTGGCACCTGGCAGGGCCGCTCCCTCCCCGCACCCACCACACTGTCAAGACCAGTGCTTCACGTTGGGGGCTCAAACCCCGCCCCGCCACCCCACCCCCCTTTGTAGCTGCCACTGGAAAACAGCTCCCCCTGGGCCTGCACAAGGTGGGCCCACTTAGGAGCATCTGCTGATGGGGGGGGGGGCACTGAGCCAGGGCTTCAGAGCACACCTGATCAATCCCTCACCCATCTTGCAAGGTTAGCCCTGCGCAAAGGACCTTTCAGTTTCATAAGGCTTTTGAAGTTGACATCTCCAGCATATCTGATAGCAGATTACAGTCTCCAGCAACATCTATCTGATAGTAGATCTCAGTCTCTTAGTCTTAAAGACTAAGATCTGAGGCTGGTCCCTCTGCCGCTTCCTCTAACCCCCTCTCCTGGCGAGCCCAGCATCTGTCTGAGGCTGAGCAGGGCTGCGGGGCTGTCACAATCAAATCTGAGTTCAAACTGGCTGAGCTCAGCATCAAGTTACTTGTAACTAAACATTCACCTTTTTGAAGAGTATATTTCTGGGCTGGGGTTGTAGCTCCGTGGTAGGGCATCCTGCTTAGCGTGCATAAGACCCTGGGTCGGATTCCCAGCACTGAAAAAAAACAAAACAAAACACAACAACAACAACAAAAAAAAAACCAGAAAAGGTATACAGCTCCCTGCTTTAGGATAGTCACAGAACTGTGTGACCATCACCACCATCTCATTTTTTTCTTTCTTTCTTTTTTCTTTTTTGCAGTACTGGGGGTGGAACCCAGGGACATTCTACCTCCAAGCTGCACCCCCAGCCCTATTTTTTTTTTTTTTGAAACAGGGTCTAAGTTACAGATGGCCTCACTAAGTAGCTGAGGCTGTCTGCAAACTGCGATCCTCCTATCTCAGACTCCAGAATCCTGGGATTACAAGCGTGCGTCACCATGCCTGGCTATCAACACCTCATTTTAGAACATTTCTTTTCCCACCAGGCATGGTGGTGCACGCTTGTAATCCCCGCGCTTGGGAAGCGGAGACAGGAGGATTGCGCTGGTTGGAAG
This sequence comes from Muscardinus avellanarius, assembly GCF_963383645.1. NCBI lineage: Eukaryota > Metazoa > Chordata > Mammalia > Rodentia > Gliridae > Muscardinus > Muscardinus avellanarius. The sequence goes on from NC_137798.1 coordinate 103,017,690, forward strand.
CCAGCCTCGCTGGCTTAAGAGACCCTGTTTCCAAATAAAAATGTAAAATAGGTCTGGGAGTGTAGCCCGGAGGTAGAAGGGCTTCTAGGAACCCCAGTACCACCAAACAAAAAAGAACATTTATTTTCTTTCTTTCTTTCTTTCTTTCTTTCTTTCTTTCTTTCTTTTTTTTTTTTTTTACAGTACTAGGGATGGAACCCAGGGGCATTCTACCTCCGAGCTACACCCCATCTCTATTTTTTATTCTTTATTTTGAAACAGGGTCTCACTGAGTTGCAAAGGGCTTCACTAAGTAGCTGAGGCTGGCCGCAAACTATGGTCCTCATGTCTCAGCCTCCCAAATGCTAGGATCACAAGCACTAGAACATTTATTTTCTTTCTTTTTCCTTTTTCTTGTTTCTTTCTTTTTCTTTTTTTATTGGAATCAAACCCAGCACCATATACTTTATTTATTGTATTGCTAAAGCCCCAGCCCTATTTTATTTATTTGACTTTATTTTTTGGTGGTACTGGGGTTCCTGGAAACCCTTCTACCTCCGGGCTACACTCCCAGACCTATTTTTATATTTTTATTTGGAAACAGGTTCTCATAAGCCAGCGAGGCTGACTTCGAACCTGCACAATCCTCCTGTCTCCCCCTCCCAAGCGCAGGGATGACAAGCGTGCCCACCACGCCCGGCGCTTATTTTTTATTTTGAACAGAGTTTCACTGAGTTGCTGAGGGTGTCCCTAAATTCCCGAGTCTGGCTTCAAACTTGGAATCCTCCTGCCTCAGCCTCTCAAGTACTAAGATTACAAGCGTAGGCCACCATGCCTGGCTTTTGTGAATTTTTAAAGCTGAGAAAAAAATGGTCCAAAACATTAACAGTAAAATTCTGGATGGCTGAAACTTTCTTTTTTTAGTACTCATCTCCACAGTAAAAACGGTTTTATTTCCTTTTTTCTGGAAAGCTCAGAGATGACAGGAAACTCAGTTATTTATTTATGCAGGCCTGGGGATGAAACCCAGGCCCTCACACGTGCTAGACAAGCCCTCTACCACCACCGGCAGCCCTATTTATTTATTCATGTTTTTGTGGCGCTCCCCGGGACATTCTACTGCTGAGCTGCACCCCCAGCCCTATTTTATTTTTATTTTGACACAGGGTCTCACTAGGTTGATGAGAGCTTCACTACTTGCTGAGAATGTTTTCAAACCTGTGATCCTCCTTTCTCAGCCTCCCAATAATGGGATTTTATTTATTTATTTATTTGGGGTACTGGGGATGGAACACAGGGGCCTTCTACCTCCGGCCTACACTTTCAGACCTATTTTATATTTTATTTGGAAACAGGGTCTCTTAAGCCAGCTGAGGCTGGCTTCGAACCTGCGCCATCCTCCTGTCTCAGCCTCCCAAGCGCGGGGATTACAAGTGTGCGCCACCACGCCCGGCTAAATATTGGGATTTTAGGCTTACACAACCATGCCTGGTTCTTGGTTCTTGGCTTGCTTACTCTGTGTGTGTGTGTGTGTGTGTGTGTGTGTGTGTGTGTGTGTGTGTTACTGGGATTGAACCCAGGGGCGTTCTACCTCTGAGCTATACCCCCAGCCCTATTTTTTTTATGGTATCGGGAGTTAGACCCAGGGGCATTCTACCTCCAAGCTATGTTCCCAGCCCACTTTTTATTCTTTATTTTGAAACAGGGTCTCTCTTGGTTGTGGAGGGCCTCACTAAGTAGCTAAGACTGGTCTTGAACCTTCAGTCCTGTCTAAGCCTCCCAAGTACTGGGAATACAAGTGTGTGCCACCATGCCTGACTTCCCTGGCTCTTTTTCTTTTTTTTCTTTTTTCTTTTTGCGGTGCTAGGGGTTGAACCCAGGGCCTCATGCATGCTACGCAAGCACTCTTCCACTGAGCTGCATCCAACTCCCTTTTCTGTTGTTGAGGTACACCAGAAGTAAGCACAATGTAGGCTGGCACAATGGGTATGTTCATTGACTGAATAATAATTGTATGATCATAAATATATACATGGGCATGGTGGCAAGCCCTTGCAATCCCAGTACTTGGGAGGCTGAGATGGGAGGATTGAAGATTTGAAGCCAACCTCAGCAACTTAGCTAGGCCCTCAGCAACTTAGTGAGACCCTGTTTCCAAATAAGAAATAAAATCAGGCTGGGGGTATAGCTCAGAAGTAGAATGCCTTTGGGTTCAATCCCTAGTACAATACACATAACCACACATTCTCTCATCCCCCCCCACTCTCCCCAAAGCAATTTTGATAATATGCAAAATTAGACTGCTACAGGAGGAGCTGCAGGTAGGGGGAAGGGATAGGCCTCCTGGAAGAGGTGGCCTCTGCGGGACAAGGGGTCAGCCTGTGACACCACAGTGACGGAGCTCGAGGCCCAGCTCCAGGGAGGGTGGACGGGGGTCTGGCCACAGTTGAGGACCCCATCGTAGATCTGGACTTTATCTGGAGAGCAGTGGGGGCCGGGGGACCTTCTATGCAAGGAGACCACCTGGGGAGGGGGCTGGCCACGGGGAGCCCGGCTTCCCTGTGTGCCGGGTGCTGTCTGGGAGGGTGGCAGGAGTGAGCCTTAGAAAGGGCAGCGTGCTTGGGAGCCGCCCCTCACACCCAGCAAGCCCAGGCCCAGGGCTCCTCCAGGGGATCTGACACAGGTTTATGGGACACACAGCACTCAGAGGGAGTGACCTGACATGCCCTGCGAGGTGACTCTGACCCCAACACGAAAACTCTGATAATGGAAGTCTGAAAGAGAGAAAGCGAGCTGGGCTGGTGGCACACGATCAATCGCAATCCCAGCACTCGGGAGGCTGAGACAGGAGGATGGCAGTTCAAGGACAGCCTCAGCTACTTAGTGAGGCCCTTTGCAACTCAGTGAGACCCTGTTTCAAAACAAAGAATAAAAAAGAGGGCTGGGGGTGTAGCTCAAAGGTAGAATGATCCTGGGTTCCATCCCTAGCACCACTAAATAAATAAATAAATAAATAAGTCCCACACAAGAAGCGAACCGAGTCTGGCAAGTTATAAAACACAGGGCACAACACAGCCAGGCTGAGCAGACTCTCAGGAGTACAAACCCCACTCGGTACTGGAAAACTCACCATCGGCTACCATTTTACTTATTTTTGTGGAACCAGGGATTGAACCCAGGGGCATTCTACGTCCGAGCTACAACCCAGCCCTATTTTTTATTCTTTATTTGGAAACAGGGCCTAAGAAGCTGAGGTTGGCTGCAAACCTGTGATCCTCTTGTCTCAGCCTCCCAAGCACTGGGATTACACATTGCGCCATCACACCCAGCTCCATCAGTTTAAACAAAAGAAGGAAGCTGGGCACTGTAGCACGTGCCTGTGCCTTTAATCTCACTACTTGGGAGGCTGACATGGGAGGATCACAGGTTCAAGGACAGCCTCAGCAGGTAGTGAGACTTTCATCAACCTAAGGAGACCTTGTTTCAAAATAAAAATAAAATAGAGCTGGAGAGTTAGCTCAGAGATAGAAACGCCCCTGGGTTCAACCTCTAGTACTAAAGGGGGGGGGGGGGTTCCACCAACTCTCAATAGTACCGATGTGGAATCCTAACTCGTTCATTCCCCGCGGGGAGGTGCGAGCTGCGAGCTGTCTTGGCCTCTAGCGCCTCTAGTGGCCTCCGCGCGCCTTGCATGCTGGACCCGAATCGAACTGTGCTCAGGAGCTCGCAGAAGCCTCAGAAACAAATTTGCATTTCTACATCCTTGAACTTGTGATGAACCGGGTGACCTAGCGGACCCCTCGGAAGACCTCAAAGCACCCTTTCTCTTGGCTCAAACACTTGGCTATTTTTTTATTTTTTTTTTGGTACTGGAGATTAAACCCAGTGGTGCTCTACCACAGAATTGTACCCACAGCCCCCCCCTCTACTAAAATATAAATATTTATAATTAAAATATATATTTATAATATATATAACTAAATATATATAATTTTAGTGCTGCAGATTGAACCCAGGGTTTCAACCTCTGAGCTACATCCCCAGCCATATTTTTTACTTTTTAAATTTGAAACAGGGTCTTGCTAGGTTGATGAGATTTGTGTGTGTGTGTGGGGGGGTGGGTGGGTCTGGGGACGGAACCCAGGGGCATTCGACTTCCGAGCTACACCCCCTGCCCTATTTTTTATTCTTTATTTTGAAACCGGGTCTCTCTGAGTCGCAGAGGGCCTAAGTAGACGGGCTGGGTACGAACCATGATCCTCCTGACTCAGCCTCCCGTGTGCTGAGATTACAAGAGTGCGCCACCACGCCTAACTCTTCCAGCTTCTTTTTAATAGTGCTAATAGTTGTACCCTCCTCAACCACGCCTTTATATACACTTCTTTTTTGGACACATGACACACTGTTCAAGTCTTTCTGTGGTACCCTAGAGGTACCGTTGATACCCATGTTGTGGCCTGCTCAGCTGGCCAAGCAGTCTCTGACCCTTAAGCTCAATTTCTCACAAAGTGTCAGGGCATGGACAAAATGCATCTACATTCTTGATCGTGACGTAACAGAGTCAACCTCCAGCTCTTTGTAACGGGTACTGCTGTCAGTGGCGCCATCTTCCTTGCTCCTGTGGCCACTCTCATTCTCAGGTTGTGACCTTCACGGTCCATCTAGAGCATCTTGCCCTTGAGATAAGAATAGTCTGGCACCAGGAGATTATCACCTCTGCCCAGCATCAAGACGCCAGACTGCCTGACTCAGACTTCTGGGAAACACTGATTTTTGCCCATAGCTCCTGACATGGTCCTCATATTAATATCCCAAATATAGCCAGGAATAGTGGCGTACACTGGTAATCCCAGTACTTGGGAGGTTGAGATGGAAGAATATCAGGTTTAAGGCCAGCTTCAGCAACTTGGCAAGACCCTGTTTCAAAAAATAAAAAGGAGCCGGGCGTGGTGGCGCACGCTTGTAATCCCAGCATTTGGGAGGCTGAGTCAGGAGGATCACGGTTCGCGGACAGCCTCGGCTACTTAGTGAGGTCCTCTGCAACTCAGTGAGACCTTGTTTCAAATGAAAAAATAAAAAATAGGGCAGAGGGTGTAGCTCGGACGTTGAATGCCCCTGGGTTCCATCTCCAGACTCGCAAAATAAATAAATAAATAAATAAATAAATAAATAAATAAATATAAAAAAGGGCTAGTGTGTAGCTCAGAGGTAGAATGTTCCTGGGTTCTATCCCCAGCACCCTCCTTCCAAATCTCAAATACCCACTATCCCCCAAAGACTTGGAAAGGGGTCTGGATGTTGGCCTTTCCTTCTAGGTGGCTAGCATCCTCCATAAAGATTACTGACTTTCTTTACCCCGTCTTTTTTTTTTTCTTTTTTGCTGTACTGAGGATGGAGCCCAGGGGCATTCTACCTCTGAACTACACCCCCAACACTATTTTATTATTTATTTATTCATTTCTTTTTGCAGGTCTGGGGATGGGACCCAGGGGCATTCGACCTCTGAGCTACATCCCCAGCCCTATTTTTTATTCTTTATTTTGAAACAGGGTCTCACTGAGTTGCAGAGGGCCTCACTAAGTAGCTTAAGGCTGTCTGCAAACCGCGATCCTCCTGTCTCAGCCTCCTGAATGCTGGGATTACAAGCATGAGCCACCATGCCCGGCTTTTTATTTTTTATTTTGAAACAGTCTCACTGAGTTGAAAAGGGCTTCACTAAGTACCTGAGGCTGGCCGCAAACCCGGATCCTCCTGTCTCAGCCGCCCAAATGCTGGGATTATAAGAGTGTGCCACCACACCCGGCTTGGTTTTGTTTTTGGTTTTATTTTGAACTGGGGAACAAATCCAGGGACATTCGACCTCTGAGCCACACCCCAGCCTTTTATGCTTTTGTATGCATCAGCACACCCCACTCTGAAGGCTTCTTCAGGAGGACAGCTAGCCTCGGCCTGCCACCGCCAGATGGTCCTCCCATCCCTAAACAAAGCTGTTTAGGAGTCCGCCCTGGTCATGGTGCCTGCTCCTGGAACTATGCCCTCCCCACCCAGCTCCTGAGCACACCTGGTGAGCTCCTGGTGCTACTGTAAGCTAGAGATAAAAGCCCATGTGAGACTGGCAGATGTGCCAGGTTATAGCTTTCTGGGGGCGTCTCATAAATATAAAGGAAATCTATTTCAACGCAGAGGGACTTACCCAGGTTAGTGAAGGGAGCAGCAGAGATTAGCAGAATCCAGGCTTGGCTACGGCTGCTCACGCCCCTGCCCTGGCTCCCCAGAGTTGTTCTGGAGCTGTTTGTAGAAATACACTTGAGCTAGCCGGGCTTGGGAGGCTGAGACAGGAGGATCGCGCAGGTTTGAAGCCAGCCTCAGCTGGCTTAAGAGACCCTGTTTCCAAATAAAATATAAAATAGGTCTGGGAGTGTAGCCCGGAGGCAGAAGGGCCCTGGGTTCCATCCCCAGTACCACCAAAAAAGAAAAGAAAAGAAAAGAAAAGAAAAGAAAAGAAAAGAAAAGAAAAGAAAAGAAAAGAAAGAAAGAAATACACTTGAGGTAAGCCCAGTGGGGACTCAGAGAGGCGGGGTCATTTGCCCAAGGTCACACACACACTGCCAGTGTGATGCTTAGCCTTAGGTATTGACTGGATTAAGGGATACCTGCTAGAGAAACCTGCTAGGACATCATTGAAGATATGTGGGTGAAGGGTCTGCACAGAAAATGGGCATGTGGGTCTCCGTGGACCAGGTCAGGAAAAGCTGCCCTCTCGGCTGGGGCACTGGAGGAAGCCAGCCTGGCCAGGCCCAGCAGTCTGTGAACAGGTGCTTTTCTCTGAGAGCTGGGAGGGACCGTCTTTGAACATGGGGTCAGGACTCCAGCCTCACTGGTCTTTGGCCTCCGGGACTTACGCGCCAGCCCCTGGGTTCTCAAGGCCTACAATCCTGGACCAAGTTACACCCTGGGCTTTCCTGGTTCTGAGGCCTTCAGACTTGAGCTGAGCTGCTACCAGCACCGTGGACTCTTTGGCAACCATATCTGGCCCGTTCGTTTGTCAGTCTCCTCTCCTATGTCTTATCCAATTTTCCATTTGGTCCCATCTGCAGAGAACCCTAGCAGAGAAGGAGGAGGCAGGAGTGGCGCCCTGTTCCTTCAATCCAGCCTTCAGCGTGAATACATTTAAAGCCGGGGCAGTGGTACACACCTGGGATCCCAGTACTTGGGAAGCTGAGATCGGAAGATAGCAGGTTTGGGGCCAGCCTCAGAAACTTTGTGAGACCCTATTTCTTTTATTCTTTATTTTAAAACAAGGTCTCAAGGCTGGGCATGGTGGCGCATGCTTGTAATCCCAGTGCTTAGAAGGCTGAGACAGGAGGATCGCACAGGTTCAAAGCCAGCCTCAGCTACTTAGTGAGGGTCTCAGCAACTTAATGAGACCCTATTTCCAAATAAAGTATAAAAATAGGTCTGGAAGGATAGCCCGGAGGTAGAAAAGCCCCTGGGTTCCATCCCTAGTACCACAAAAATAGATAAATAAATTAATTAAAATTAAAAAATAAAACAAGGTCTCACTAAGTTGCAGAGGACCTCACTAAGTAGCTGAGGCTGGCCATGAACCTGTGATCCTCCTATCTCATACTCCCAAGTACTGGGATTACAAGCGTGCACCACCAGACACGGCTTAATTTTTTATTTTTAAATAGGCTCTCACCAGGTGTGGTGCTGCACGCTTATAATCCCAGCATTTGGAGGCTGAGACAGGAGGATCGTGGTTCGCAGACAGCTCCAGCTACTACTTAGTGAGGCCCTTTGCAACCTAGTGAGACACTGTTTTAAAGTAAAGAATAAAAAATAAGGCTGAGGGTGTAGCTCCGAGGTAGAATGCCCCTGGGTTGCAAAAATAAATAAAAATAAATAAATAAGTAAAATAGGGCTGGGGATGTAGCTCAGAGGTAGAATGTTCTGGGTTCAATCTCCAGTACCCAAAACAACAAAAAATGAATAAATAAGTAAAATAGGGCTGGGATGTAGCTCAGAGATAGAATGTTCCTGGATCAATCCACAGTATCTAAAAAAAAGAGAGAGAGAGAGAGAGGGGAAGGGAGGGAGGGAGGGAAGAGGAGAACAGCTGCAGCTATAGCAGAGGCTAGAGTGAGAGCTGGAGGCAGTCTACCCTCTTCAGTAACAGGCCGGCCGGAAGTCAGCACGTGGGCCCCGGGAGCCAAGGCTCGGCCTTTCTCTTGGCCTGTGACATCAATTTCCTTTTCTCCTCTTGGTCCCCATCCCAGTTAACTCCCTGTATCTTTATCACACACTTCAAGGTCATTGTTGAGGCCGAAGCAGATCCGGGACTCTGGGAACTAGGCCTGGCCTCCACCCCCAGGAAGCGGCCCTTGACCTCTGCCCCCTGCAGAGAGCACCACGGCAGAGGCTGAGGGCTGAGCTGATTTATAGGCCAAGGAAGGCAGATAAATCCACGCTGTCAGGACAGTGACATCCAGGCCGCAGCCCTGCCTGCTAAGGACTTCCTCACTTCCTCAAGGTGTGGAGTTGGCTTGGGGTCAAGGCTTCTTAAAACTGGAGGCGGCCGTGGTCTCACTGGGGCCGCTGGCTAACACCCAGCTTGGCTCAGCCCAAAGCAGGAAGTGGCGGGGGCACAGCCCTCCCCCAGGCAGGGCCGCTGCAGGCTGGAGGGGCCTCCCTCATCAGATACTGGCATCTCAGATAGATACTGGCATCTCAGATACTGGCATCCTGCCCTGTATCTACTCCATCAAGTGCTTCAGGCTGTGCAGCCCACGTGGGTGCCCCAGGCCTCAGGGCTAGACCCCTTTGGGGCAGCTATTTGCGACCCTATAGCAGTCTACACCACTGAATGGGGAAGAGAACCACAAGTGTGTAACAGGGGGCAGGGCTGGAGTAACGAGGTGGGGTAGTGGGGTAGGGTAACGGGCTGGGGTAATGGGAGGGGTAAGGGGCTGGAGTAACGAGGTGGGGTAACGGGCTGGGGTAATGGGCAGGGTTAACCAGCTGGAGTAACGGGCTGGGGCAACAGGCTGGGGTAACGGGCTGGGGTAATGGGGTAACGGGAGGGGTAACGGGCTGGGGCAACAGGCAGGGGTAACAGCCAGGGGTAAGGGGCAGGGGTAACCAGCTGAGGCAACGGGCTGAGGTAATGGGCTGGGATAAAGGGCTCGGGTGATGGGGTAACCGGCAGGGGTACTGGGCTGGGGCAACGGGCTGGGATAATAGGCTGGGGTAACGGGCGAGGGCAACAGGCTGGGGCAACGTACTGGGGTTGTAGGCTGGTGTAGAGGGCTGAGGTAATGGGCCAGGGTAATGGGCAGGGCTAACGGGCAGGGGCAATGGGCAGGGGCCTCGGGCTGGGGTAATGGGCAGGGGTAATGGGCTGGGGTAACGGGCAGGGACCACGGGCTGGAGTAACGGGCAGAGGTAACGGGCAGAGCCAGTGCTCACCACAGGGCACCTCGGGGGCGGCTCTGTATGGTGGTTTCTAAGCTGAAGCCTGAAGTGAGGGCGGAGCCAGCAGCACACACAGGCTAGCCAAGGAGGGTCTGGGGGCCAAGGGGCTGGGTGTGTTTGCAGGAACTAAACTGCTGTGGGGTGGAGCGGGGTGGGGTCAGAGGAGAGGAGCAGAGGCAGTGGGGATGGTAGGCAGGGCCCCAGGCCTCACTGTGGAGGCCACGTCTTCTCAGTCAAACACGTCTTTGGCAGGGGACTGCCGAGACAGGACTTAATATTAAAAAAAAACAGGGAGAGCCAGGCCTGGTGGCACACGCTTGTAATCCCAGTACTTGAGAGGCTGAGAGAGGAGGACCATGGTTCACGGCCAGCCTCAGCTACTTAGTGAGGCCCTCTGCAACTCAGTGAGACCCTGTTTCAAAATGAAGAACAAAAAATAGGGTTGGGAGCCGGGCGTGGTGGCGCACGCTTGTAATCCCCGCGCTTGGGAGGTGGAGACAGGAGGATCACGCAGGTTCAAAGCCAGCCGTGCTGGCTTAAGAGACCCTGTTTCCACATAAAAAAGTATAAAAATAGGTCTGGGAGTGTAGCCCGTGGGAGTGTACCCGGAGGTAGAAGGGCTTCCAGGAACCCCAGAGCCACCAAAAAAAAAAAAAAAATATATATATATATATATATATATACACACACACACACACACACACACACACACACACACACACACACATATATATATATATATATATAGGGCTGGGGTGTAGCTTGGAAGTAGAGTGCCCCTGGTTTCAACCCCCAGTTCCAGTAAAGAAACAAAGAGAATAAAATAAAGCTTGTGAGCCACAAATAAACTTGGGCTAGAATTTTTCTAGGGGGGAAAAAAAGCCCCAAAGCACAACTCATCTACCAGCTCTATTAATAACACACAAAGAAGCCATAGCCAATAAATAGCACAAGTGTGAAATCTATACATTAGCTCTATGCTACGGCAGGCGGGAGGGGGCTGGCTGGGATGGATGAGCCATGGGGGATGGGCCATGCAGAGGGAAGCCCAGGAGGTGGGTGAGAACCCAAGGGAGAGAGGGAAGGAGAGCCAGCAGGGGAGAGAGGGAGGCAGGGAGGAAGAAAACGGGAAGGGCCCCACAGCCAGATAGGGAGAAAGCCGGGCGTGGTGGCCCACACTTGTCATCCCAGCATTCGGGAGGCTGAGACAGGAGGATCGCGGTTCACAGCCAGCCTCAGCTACTTAGTGAGGCCCTTTGCAACTCAGTGAGACCTATTTCAAAATAAAGAATTAAAAATAGGGCAGGGGGGTGTAGCTCAGAGGTCAAATGGCCCTGGGTTCCACCCCCAGACCCGCAAGAAAAAAGAAAAAAAAACAAAACAAAAAAACAGAGAGAGACATAGGAGAGGTGAGCAATGTGGCCTTCCTCCTGTAAATAAGAACTCTGGGCCAGGCGTGGTGGCGCACACTTGTAATGCCCGCGCTTGGGAGGCTGAGACAGGAGGATGGCACAGGTTCGAAGCCAGCCTCAGCTACTTAGTGAGGCTCTCAACAACTTAGTGAGACCCTGTTTCCAAATAAAATATTAAATGGGTCTGGGAGTGTGGCCCAGAAGTAGAAAGCCTCTGGGTTCCACCCCCAGTACCACACACACACACAAAAGAACTCTGCTCAGGGGCTGTAGATGCTGGTGCTTCTGGAAGCCCGCTCAGATCCTGGGCCCAGAGCCACTGATGTCATCAGTGACAGCTGGAATGGGCCCTCTGCTTCCTGGTGACCAGATGTGGGAACCATGCCTCCTTTTAGTTTGAAGATGACCTCTTGGTGCACCTGGGAATTCATATGTTCTTTTTATTTTATTTTGTTTTTGTATTGGGGATGGAACCCAGGGGCATTCTACCTCCGAACTACACCCCCCAGCTCTGTTTTATTTTTTTGTGGTGCTGGGGATTGAAGCCAGGAGCATTTTACATTCAAGCTTTTGAGATAGGGTGTCACTAAATTGTGGAGGTCCTCACAAAGTAGCTGAGGCTGGCCGTAAACCCAGACCAGATTCTCCTGTCTCAGCCTCTCAAGTACTGGGATTACAAACGTGTGCTACCATGCCCGGCTTATTTTTTATTTTGAAGCAGGGTCTCATTAAGTTGATGAGGCAGGCCTCAAACCTAAGATCCTCCTGTCTCAGCCTCCCAAGGACTGAGATTATAGATGTTAGCCACAATGCCCAGCTCCCCATACATTTTTCTAAGCAAATGGGTACATGTACACACACACTGGCACAGAGGACTCAACCATTCCCCTAGGTTCTTCTAGAAGGTATTCTTTTCCTCTCTCTTCCCTTCCCTTTCTCTCCCTCTCTCTCCTCTCTCTCTCTCTCTCTCTCTCTCTCTCTCTCTCTCTCTCTCTCCTCTCTCTCCTCTCTCTCTCCTCTCTCTCTCTCTCTGTTTGTTTTGCAGTACTGGGATGGAACCCAGGGGCATCCTATCTCCAAGCTACACCTCCAGCCTTATTTTTTATTCCTTTTTTTTTTTTTTTTTTTTTTGGTGGTACTGGGGTTCCTGGAAACACTTCTATCTCCAGGCTACACTCCCAGACCTATTTTTTATACTTTTTTATTTGGAAACAGGGTCTCTTAAGCCAGTGCGGCTGGCTTCAAACCTGCGCGATGATCCTCCTGTCTCAGCCTCCCAAGCCCGGGGATTACAAGGGTGCGCCACCACGCCCGGCCTTATTCTTTATTTTGAAACGGTCTCACTGAGTTGCAAAGGGCCTAAGTAGCTGAGGCTGGCCATGAACCGTGATCCTCCTGTCTCAGCCTCCCGAATGCTGGGATTACAAGTGTGTGCCACCAGGCCGGGCTCTCTAGAAGGTATTTATGATGGGTTTTTCATGGGACCCCGGTGTTGGTGCCTTCTCTCCCAGCTTAGTGCTACCGGAAGAGGTGGGAGCTGTAAGAGGCAGGGCTATTGGTTCTGATCACCGGGGTGTGGAGGGGTCCTCCTCCTAGTGGGGCGCACTATCCTTCTGCCTCTGTCCCCCAGATTGCCTGAGACGAGCAGCTCCTTCTTGACCTGCACTCTCTGCCATGACTGGCTGCCTCCTCACGGACCCAAAGCAATGGGTCAGTGATTTTAGACTGAAACCTTCAAACTGAGCCCAAACAACCCTTTCTCTCTATAAGCTGATTATCTCAGTATGTGTTACAGTAATGAAAAGCTGACTTACACATTAAGTTTATGCTAGTTTAAAGTTATAACCATACAATGGAGGGTTCAGGGCTGTGTCAACCCGTGAGTTATGGACGGGCTCGGAAGGATGCTGGGGCTTGGGAACGGTGACAGGAGGGTTAGCTGCCTCTGTTGTTACTAAGCTGGAAGGGTAATGTCAGATGACAGTCAAGACACCCCACCTGCGTGGGGACAGATACATCAAACGAGACAAAGATTTACATATTGTATTTATTATGGAAAATGTAAGTGACAAGATGTGGATCCTAAAAAACAACAGTTCAAATATAGACTGGGGAAATGTGACTGAACAGCTAAACAGGCATGAAAGCAAGCAGGAGGTAGTTTGCAGCTTGGTTTTAGTTTTTTCTCTGGTGCTGGGGATGGAACCCAGGGCCTCACCGTACTAAGCATGTGCCGCCACTGAGCCCCAGGGCCTGGGGTGAGATCCCGAGCGTGGAGGGAGGTGACTGCGCAGCTCCCCACTGGACGCGCCACCGGCTGCAGGTGGCGGCTAGGACTAGAGCCGTTTCCTCTCCCCAGTCAGCTCTGCATCTAGAATTCAACTCAGACTCAATAGTTTGAAGCAAAAAAGGGGTGAGGAAAGCCCCAGGGAAATGACTACCTAATGTCTTTGAGAGATTCTATTAATGGACCCAGAAAACATCCTCTGCCTGTAACACAAACAGCATGGTCACCCGCTAACCATTGGATTACCAATTTAATCAATAAAGCAATTTAGTGTCTGGTTGGTTTGTTTTGGTCTTGGGGATTGAACCCAGGGGCACTCTACCTCTGAGCTACACCCACAGCCCTATTTTATTTTTATTTTGAAACAGGGTCTTGCTAGGTAGATGAGAGTCTCATTACTTACTGAGGTTATCCTTGAATCTGCAATCCTCCTATCTCAGCCTCCTAAGTACTGGGATTACAGGAGTGCACATCACACCAGGCTGTCAATAGGCCATTGTGGGGCTGAGGCTATAGCTCAGTGGGAGAACACTTGTCTCTGGGTTCGATTCTAGCACAGCAAAATAAATGAATGAATGAATACATCAATACATGAATAAATAAAAGAATAGCCAGGCATGGTGGCACATGCCTATAATCCCAGTACACTGGAGGCTGAAGCAGGGGGATCACAGGTTTATAACCAGCCTCAGCAATTTAGTGAGACCCAGTTTCAAATTTTAAAAAAGGAGCCAGGCATGGTGGTGCTTGCTAGTAAACCCAGTATTCTGGAGGCTGAGACGGCAGGGTCACAGGTTCAAGGCCAGTGGGGTCCCGAGGAAGAGGGCTGATTGCTTGGGCACAGGTGGAATGTGGGCCTGGCCACTGGCCAGAGATGGAAGGAGCTTCCTGCAGAAACGGGTACAACTGGCACTTGAGAAAATGAAGTGTGCGTGTGCGCGCGTGTGTGTGTGTTGCTGGAGAGTGAACCCAGGGGCATTCCACCTGAGCGCCACCCCTAGCCCTGTTTGATTTTGATACAGAGTCTCACTAGATTGATGAGTCTCACTACTTGATGAGGCTGTCCTTGAACCTTCGATCCTCTTGCCCTAGCCTCCCAAGTACTGGGATTATAATTGTGCTTAAGAAAATGCACTTTTTTTTTTTTTTCGGTATTGGGGATGGAACCATCCAGGGGCATTCTACCTCCAAGCTACACCCTTAGCCTTCTTTTTTATTCTTTCTTTTGAAACAGGGTCTGATGGAGTTGCCAAGGGCCTCACTAAGTAACTGAGGCTGTCTGTGAACCGCCATCCTCCTGTCTCACCCTCCCAAATGCTGGGATTACAAGCGTGTGCCACCATGCCTGGTTTCCCAGCCCTATTTTTCAATCTTTATTTTGAAACAGGGTCTCACTGAGTTATAGAAGGCCTCACTAAGTAGCTGAAGCAGTCTGTGAACTGTGATCCTCATGTCTCAGGCTCCCAAATACTGGGAATGTAAGTGTACACCATCATGCCTGGCTTCCCAGCCCTATATTTTATTTATTTATTTGTTTATTTATTCATTTATTTATTTATTGCGGGTCTGAGGATGGAACCCAGGGGCATTCTACCTCTGAGCTACACCCCCTGCCCCATTTTTTATTCTTTATTTTGAAACTGGGTTTCACTAAGTTGCGGAGGGCCTCACTAAGTAGCTGAGGCTGGCCACGAACCGTGATCCTCCTGTCTCAGCCTCCTGAATGCTGGGATTACAAGCGTGCGCGACCATGCCCGGCTCTATATTTTATTCTTTATTTTGAAACAGGGTCTCTCTGAGTTGCAGAGGGCCTCACTAAGTAGCTGAGGCTGTCCACAAACCGCAATCCCCTGGTCTCAGCCTCCCGAATGCCGGGATTACAAGCGTGCCCACCACGCCCGGCTTCCCAGTTTTCTTCATGTAGGCAGCCATGGAGTTGGGCCACCAGAAGGGACTGGAAAAACAGACACAAGTGAATTTGTTAGGCACTTTGGGGAAAGGAATTGGGAGAAACTGTGGAGAAAGTGGTGAGAGGGGTTGAGTTAGGACAAGCAGCCCCATTTCCTTTCATGTTTTGGAGACGCTGGGGATAGGACCCAGGGCCTTGTGCACGCTAGGCAAGTGTCTACCGAGCTACGTCCTGGCCTCACTCGCAGTTATGCTGGACCCATTAACAACAGAATTCTACGTACACGAGCAGCTTCCTCTGTGGATTCCAGGTTTGCAGAGGTGGAGAGCAGGAGGGCGATCCAGGGGTGGGGTTTATCAGACCCACAGCGAGGGAAGCCCAGGATGCTGGTAATCACCAGGGATGCCGTGTGGGAGGAAGAAGAGGGATGAGGAAGCTGAAGTCTCAGGCCAAAAAGAGGGACAGTGCGGGAGAAGGTGTGAGGGCAGGAAGGCCCGGGGTGTTGGGAGTCCAGGATTATGAACATCAGCCGGGGGTGGTGGCGCACCCTGTGATCCCAGTACTGGGGAATGCTGGGGCAGGCGGGTCACAGTTTCAAAGCCTCGGCAATATAGCGTGACTCTCAGCAACCTGTTCCAAAGCCAAGAATAAGAAAGGGCTGGGGTTTAGCTTGGAGGTAGGATGCCCTAGGTTCAACCCCTAGTGCCACCAAAATAAATAAATAGGGCTAGGGGTGTAGCTCAGGGGCAGAGGGCGCCTGGTAACTAACGCCACCAAGGGCTTGGTGTGGCCCAGGGGAGGAAGACCACAGACCCAGGGCTTCGGTGACACGTGGGGGGTGGTGAGAAAATCGCAGGGAATGCTCCTGCCTCTGCACTGCATCTCTGAGCCGTTGAGCGGATCCGCACAGGGGCATTCCTAACCCACTCCCCAGGTCGGGAACAGGATGTCATGATGTTTCTGAGACAGGCCCAGGCCGGGCCCCAAAGTCCTGGGCTCAAGCCATCCTCCCGCCTCAGCCTCCCGAGGAGCTAGGGCTACGGGCACGTGCCACCACACCCGGCTACGGTTTTGAATAAAGGCCTTCCTCTCTACCGGTCCCTTGGCTTCGGCATTTAAACCGCACCTGATCACAGCTCCGCGGGGGACCGGCTCCACCGCGTCTGACGACTGGCGGCTGCTGACGCTCACTGTGCCGGTGACCTGTGAGGTCTTCTTGTACCCCTCTAGCCAAAGCAGCTCTGTAACCCAAGGGGGCAAAACTATCAGATAGCACCAGCAGTTCAGCCACAGAAAGGGAGACATTTCCAGGGGGGGGGGGGATGATCAGACCCAAAACAGGAAGGCGGGTGGTTTCTCCAGCCCGCCCCACCCTGAGCTGTGGATGGAGGCCGGCCGCTCCGCGGGGCCAGCTGTCTCGGATCTACTTCTAGCCTGAGTTTAGATTATTCACTTACCCCCCCATCAGTATTCATGATTGAATTCTGGGCAGTCTACCTCTGAGCTGCACGCCTTTCTTTAAGTTTTAAAACAGGGTTGCTGGGCGTGGTGACACACACCTGTAATCCCGGCGCTTGGGAGGCGGAGACAGAGGATCGCACAGGTTCGAAGCCAGCCTCAGCTACTTAGTGAGGCTCTCAGCAACTTAGTGAGACCCCGTTTCCAAATATAAAATCGGTCTGGGAGTGTAACCCAGAGGTAGAAAGCCCCTGGGTTCCATCTCCAGTACCCAAAACAAAAAAACCAAAAAAAAAGAAAAAACAAAACAAAACAGGGTTCTGCCAAGTTACTGAGGGTCTCCTAAGTTGCTGAGGCTGGCCTCGAACCTGTGATCCTCCTGTCTCAGCCTCCCAAGTTCTGGGATCACAGGTGTGCACCACCACACTGGGCTTTATTCCACAGCAACCCACCTAGGTTAGAGACAACAAAAACCTACCATCGATACAGTAAGCATTGTGTGTGTGTGTGTGTGTGTAGTTAAGCATTTTGTATGTATGTGTGTGTGTGTGTGTGTGTGTGTGTGCACGTGCAAGTGTGTGTGTGTGTGTAGTACCAAGGATTGATCCTAGGAGTGTTCTACCTCTAAGCTATACCCTGAGTCCTATTTTTTTTTTTTTTTTTTTTTTTTGGTACTGGGGATGGAATCCAGGGCATTCTACCTCTGAGCTACACCGCAGCCCTATTTTTACTCTTTATTTTTGAAACAGGTTCTCAGCAAGTTGCAGAGGGCCGCACTCAGTAGCTGAGGCTGGCCGCGAAGCTGTGCTCCTCCTGTCTCAGCCTCCCAAGTACTAGGATTACAAGCACGCACACCACGCCTGGCTTTATTTTTTGTTTTGGAACAGGGTCTCACTAGGTTGTTGGGACTCTCACTTCCTTGCTGAGCCTGTCCTCAGACTTGCGCTCCTGCTGTCCTTCCTGAGTGCTGGAATTACAGGCCTGCGCCACCACGCCGGCATGATAGCACATGCCTGTAATCCTAGTACTTGGGAGGCTGAGACAGGAGCCTTAGCGGCTTAGTGAGGTTAGTGAGGTCCTCTTAGACCCTGTTTAAAAAAAAGCTTGGCCGGGCGTGGTGGCGCAGGTTAGTAATCCCAAGAGGGCTTATAGGAGACAGGAGGATTGTATTTTGAGGCCAGTCTCAGCTACTTAGTGAGGTCCTTTGCATCTCAGTGAGACCCTGTTTCAAAATAAAGAATAAAAAAATAGGGCTGGGGTACAGCTCGGAGGTAGAATGCCCCTGGATTCTATCCCCAATACCACAAAAAATAAAATAAAATGAAATAAAATAAAATAAAATAGGGTGTAGCTCAGAGGTAGAATGTGCCTAGGTTCAACCACCAGTACCAAAATAAATAAAGTAAAACAAAGGGCAAGTAGTGAACTCCCACCCACCCTGGAACTGCTTATAAGCTTGGGCCAAGTCTGCACTGCAGGAGGCTGCGCACAGACGCCAGGCGGGGATGGAGGGTGCTGGAGCCAGCTCACCTAGGAACAAGGTCAAGGAAGAACCAGCCCAGGAGCTAAAAACTCACTGTTCCCCGTGTGTGTCCTGGAGTTGAACCTAGGGCAGTCTAGGCGCTTTCACTCCCTAGCCCTTTTTTTGTTTTGTTTTGTAACAGGGTCTCTCTAGGTTGCTGAAGGCATCATCAAACCTGCAGTCCTCCTGTCTCAGCCTCCCAGGATTACAAGTGTGTGCCCTACACCTGGCCTCCTTGTTGATACGTCTCATCCAGTTTACTTAGATTTACTGCTGATTTCTGCAACCCCCGAAGACTGGCTTTCCTATTCTTGATTTACTTATTTAGTGGTACTGGGGTTGGAACCCAGGGGCATTCTACCTCTAAGCTACACCCCCAGCCCTATTATTATTTCTTCTCCTCCTCCTTCTTCTTCCTCCTCCTCCTCCTTCTTCTCTCTCTTTTTTTTTTTTTTTTTGGTGGTACTGGGGTTCCTGGAAAGCCTTCTACCTCCGGGCTACACTCCCAAACCTATTTTTATATTATTATTTGGAAACAGGGTCTCTTAAGCCAGTGAGGCTGGCTTCGAACCTGCGGAGTGACCCTCCTGTCTCCGCCTCCCAAGCGCAGGGATTACAAGCGTGCGCCACCACGCCCGGCTCTATTTTTTATTCTTTATTTTGAAACAGGGTCTCACTGAGTTGCAGAGGGCAAAAGTAGCTGAGGCTGTCCAGGAACTGGACATGAGTGATCCTCCTGTGTCAGCCTCCCAAATGCTGAGATTACAAGCGTGGTCGCGCCTGGCTCACTTCTTGTTTTATAGTTGAGGAAATGAAGAGTTGACAAGTTACAAACCAGCTGGGAGTGTTAGCACATCTCTCAAACCCAGCTACTTGGGAGGCTGAGGAAAGAGGACTTGCAAGTTAGAGACTGCAAGTTTAGTAGGGCAATTTAGTGAGACCCTACCTTAAAATTTTTTCTGGGGGTTACTGGGGATTGAGCCAAGCAGCATTTTACCTATGAGCTATACACCCAGCCTATTTTATACACATATATACATAATTAAGAATAAATTTAGCCAGGCTAAATTTACTCCCTGCGCTTGGGAGGCAGAGACAGGAGGATCGCGCAGGTTCAAAGTCAGCCTCGCTGGCTTAAGAGACCCTGTTTCCAAATAAAAGATATAAAATAGGTCTGGAAGTGTAGCCTGGAAGTAGAAGGGCTTCCAGGAACCCCAGTACCATAAAAAAAAAAAATTATATATATATATATATATATATATATTTTTTTTTTTTTTAATGGTACTGGGGATGGAACCCAGGGGCATTCGACCTCTGAGCTACACCCTGTTCCCTATTTTTTATTCTTTATTTTGAAACAGCGTTTAAGTTGTGGAGGGCCTAAGTAGCTAAGGCTGTCGGCGAACCCGGATCCTCCTGTCTCAGCCTCCCAAATGCTGGGATTACCAGTGTGCGCCACCACGCCTGGCTATGTATGTATGTATGTATGTATGTATGTATGTATGTATGTACTGGGGATGGAACCCAGGGCATTCTACCTTCGAGCTACACCCCAAGCCCTATTTTTCAGTTTTTATTTTAAAACAGGGTCTCACTAAGTTGCAGAGGGCCTAAGTAGTGAGGCTGTCCACGAATCACAATCTTGTCTCAGCCTCCCAAATGCTGGGATTACAAGCATGTACCACCATGCCCAGCTTCTTATTTATTTTTATTATTTTTTCAGTACTGGGGATAAAACCCAGGGGCATTCTACTTTCGAGCTACACCCCCAAGCCCTATTTTATTCTTTATTTTGAAACAGGGTCTCACTGAGTTGTAAAGGGCCTAAGTAGCTGAGGCTGGCCGCGAACCTGGATCCTCCTGTCTCACCCTCCCAAATGCTGGGATTACAAGCATGTGCCAACACGCCCAGCTTTCTTATTTTTTATTTTTGGAACAGAGTCTCACTAAGTTGCAGATGGCCTCATTAAATTGCTGAAGCTCATCTTTTCATTTTATTATTGTGTGTGTGTGGTTCTGGGGATTGAACCTGGGGCCATTTTACCTCCATGCTACACTCCCAGCCCTATTTTTATTTTGAAACAGCATCTTGTTAGGTTGGTGAGTCTTACTACTTGGTGAGGCTCGCCTTGAACCTGGAGTCTTCCTGTCTCAGCCTCCTAAGTACTAGGATTACAGGCTTGTGACATTACTGCCAGCCTCAAATTCCTACAAACTAGCTGGGCATGGTGGCACATGCCTGTAATCTCAGTACCTGGGAGGCTGACACTGGAGTTCAAGGCCAGCCTCAGCAAATTAGCTTGGCAACTTAGTGAGATTTTGTTTCAAAACAAAAAATAAAAGAGCAAGTAATGTAGATAAGGTATATTGCTCCTGGATTCAATCTCTAGTAATCCCCTTTCCCAAGCTTATCAACTGATTTATTTTTCTTCTTTTTCACACAGAAACTAACATTTTAAAAGGCTGCTTTGGCCGGGCATGGTGGCACACGCTTGTAATCCCAGCACTTGGGAGGCTGAGACAGGAGAATCACACAGGTTCGATGCCAGCCTCAACTAGTGAGGCTCTCAGCAACTTAGTGAGATCCTGTTTCCAAATAAAGTATAAAATAGGTCTGGGAGTATAGCCCAGAGGTAGAAAAGCCCCTGGGTTCCACCCCCAGTACCACAATAAATAAATAAATAAATAAATAAATAAATAAATAAATAAATAAAATAAAAGGTGACCTTGTATCCAAGCACGGGGTTGGCACTTAATGTTCTGTTCAACTTCCAAGTAACATCTGAAATTCTCCTTCCTCTTGGAGGTCTTTATCTTACTAGATCCTGTTGCTAAACTCTCCACTTCTTCCTAGGATTCCGCAATTAAAGGTCAGGTGAATGTACACGCTCTCTCCAAGATGTCTTCTTCACTGTACCTGTCCTCTGGGCCAGCACTCAGCCT
Organism: Muscardinus avellanarius; assembly: GCF_963383645.1. Taxonomy (NCBI): domain Eukaryota; kingdom Metazoa; phylum Chordata; class Mammalia; order Rodentia; family Gliridae; genus Muscardinus; species Muscardinus avellanarius. The sequence continues at coordinate 103,038,674 of NC_137798.1, forward strand.
GGGTGCTCCCTACTCCCCCGGGAGTCACGCCCCTTTAACAAACAGCGAACCCCTATCAGAGGTCACTGCTCTCTCTCCAGAGTCCAGGAGTGCTCGGGACAGGCACAGACGAGGAAATGTCACGCTCTTGTCATTCTGCATGCCAACGGGGTGGTTATGGCAACAGTGACGGGCTGAAGGAGGCCATTCTGCTTTCTCTTCAACTGCATGCCCCACATTCACAGCAACGCAGGTGCAAATATGCTCAGTGACTTTCTTGGACGGACACTGTACTAGCCAAGCAGAGAAAAATGGAGCTGATTTTCCTCCTGATCTAACATTTCACTGGAAACCAAGCACGGATGGGTCTGGATAAGAACAGGGTCCTACCACCCAAACTTAACCTGTGTGTGTGTGTGTGTGTGTGTGTGTGGTTTTGGGGGTGGAACCCAGGGGCATTTACCTCCAAGCTACACCCCCAGCCCTCATGGAGTTGGAAAGGGCCTCACTAAGTAGCCGAGGCTGGGTGCGAACCTCTATCCTCCTGTCTCAGCCTCCCGAATGCTGGGATTACAAGCGTGCACCACCACACCCAGCTTTCTTTTTTTAGTGTGTGTGTGTGTGTGTGTGTGTGTGTGTGTGTGTGTGTGTGTGTGTGCTAAGAGAGATTGAAACCAGTGGCATTCTACTGGCAAACCACACTCCCAGCCCTTTTTTTGTTGTTATTAAACAGGGTCTCACTAGGTTTCTTTTATTTATTTATTTATTTATTTATTTATTTATTTAGTGGTAGTGGGGGTGGAACTCAGGGGCTTTACTACCTCCAGGCTATATTCCCAGACCTATTTTATACTTTTTTGGAAAAGGGGTCTCACTAAGTTGCCAAGAGCCTCACTCAGTAGCTGAGGCTGGCTTCACACCTGTGCGATCCTCCTGTCTCAGCCTCCCAAGTGCGGGGATTACAAGTGTGCGCCACCACGCACCGCTGTCTCACTAGGCTTCTAAGAGTCTTGCTAAATTGGTAAGGCTGGTCTCCAACGCTCAATCCTCCTGTCTCAGTCTCCCGAGCACTGGGATTACAAGTGTGCACCCTCCACACTCAGCCCAAGTTGACTTTGCAACCCAGCCACAGGCAGGAGAGCCTAGCTGCCCCTTACCCCATCACTCTCTGAATTCAGAGTGGCCAGGAGCGCATTGCATCTCCTCTCTCGCCTGCTCCCCCTCACTGCAAAATGAAGAGGCTGGAAAGATGCCCCGCCGGGTCCAACAGTCTGATCCTGAAACTGATGTGGACCACCGACTCCCTACTTGGAGTGACTGCGAAAGAGCTGGACATGAGAACGCATTACAAAGCCATCCCCGAGGGGGCCAACGCAGTCTGTACTAAGGGGAAGTTATTTAGCGTGAATTCATTGCTTGCACTAATCCCAATCCGTCAGTAGTAGAAATATGACAAACCCCAGATTTTTCTTCTGGTACTGGGGATTAGACCCAGAGGGATTCTACCTCCAAGCTAAACCCCCAGTCTGACTTTCTTATTTGGAAACAGGGTCTCCCTAGGGTGCTGAGAGCCGTGAGTTGGGGAGGCTAGCCTGTAACCCGAATCCTCCTTTCTCAGCCTCCCAAGTACAAGGATTATAAGCATGCACCACCACGCCCAGTTGAGACCCACATTCACTAGCCTGTTTATAACCAACAAGGCAGGCCAGGGACTTAGCTCAATGGTACAGCACTTGCATAGCACACGAGCCCTGTGTCCAATTCCCCCGCATCACGGAACACACGAGTGAATGAATGGTACTCTCTGAACCAGGCAAGGCCCGGAAGGTACCAGACACTGCCTAACTGCCACCCTGTACCCTGTCCACTCCTGCTCTCCTCTACGCTCGAAAGGTACCAGACACTGCCTAACTGCCACCCTGTACCCTGTCCACTCCTGCTCTCCTCTACGCTCACGCCTTCCTAAACCACAGCTTCTTACCCCCCCCCCCCGAAGCATTTAATGGAAGTATCACTGGGATATGACACCAACTTCAGAGCCATCAAAGGAGGTGTCAGGTACCGGTCCACATCTTTGTCTTACTTCTATCCGGGTCAGGTGGCCAAAGGACACGTTTTTTGCAGGATATCCGTCACATCTCCTCGGCCAGCAGAGAGCTGTTCTTGCAGACATTCTAGACAACTTTGCACAACCGTTACGAAGCCTCAGTGTTCCGACATTCGCCTTCCCGACAGACTGGAAGCTCTGTAGGAAGTTGGGAGCTTTTTGGAATACTCTGTATGAGCCGAGCCAGTACTTGGGAAAAGCAGAGCGGGAGGATCGTGGGCTCAGGGCCAGCCTCAGTTACTTGTGAGGCTCCCTGCAAGTTACTGAGACCCTGTTTCAAAATAAAGACTAAAAAAATTCAGCCTGGGGTGAAGCTCAGAGGTAGAAGGTCCCTGGGTTCAATCCACAGTAACAACACACACACAAAAACTTGAATAAGAGTGCCGGGCGTAAAGAATGCTTTGAGCCAGTGAGTGTTCCAGAACTTTTAGAATCCTTTTATTTTGGCAACAAGACAAAATGATTATTGTCACTGACACTGATATTTCTCTTACTTCAGCGTTTGCGTGAAATCCTCCGTTTACTCTTCTGTGCCTTGGAGTGATTACTTGTTTTTGATTAATTTAGCAAAATAAGATGGAAAGTTCCACAATGAGTGGTGGCACGGGCCTGGGATCCCAGTTCTGGGAGGCTGAAACAGGAGGATCACAGGGTCCAGGCCAGTCTCAGCAATTTACTGAGACCCTGTCTCTAAAAGGGGGTAGGGGAGGCTGGGCGTGGTGGGCACGCTTGTAATCCCCAGCTTGGGAGGCGGAGACAGGAGGCCAGCTGCGCTGGTTTAAGAGACCCTGTTTCCAAATAAAAACATAAAATAGGTCTGGGAATGTAGCCCAGAGGTAGAAGGGCTTCCAGGAACCCCAGTACCACAAAAAAAAAAAAAAAAAAAAAAAAGTTGTGCTGAGCTGGGCGTGGTGGTGCACGCTTGTAATCCCAGCATTCCGATGGCCGAGACAGGAGTATCTTGGTTCACGGACAGGCTCAGTTACTTAAGTGGGGTCCTCTGCAACTCACTGAGACCCTATTTCAAAATAAGGAATAAAAAATAGGGCTGGGGGTGTAGCATGGAGGTAGAAGGGTTCCACCCCAGTACTACCCACAAAAGGGAGGGCTGGAGAATACCCCTGGGCTCAGACCCCAGCACCACATAAAAACAAATACCACAGTGAGGGAGGTTCTGTGTGATAGTGCTTGATCATTTCTTATTCAAGTTGTTTGTTTGTTTTGGTGGTACTGGGGTTCCTGGAAGCCCTTCTACCTCCAGGTTACACTCCCAGACCGATGTTTTATATTTCTATTTTAGGAAATAGGGTCTCTTAAACCAGCACGGCTGGCTTCGAACCTGCGCGATCCTCCTGTCTCCGCCTCCCAAGCTGGGGATTACAAGCGTGCCCACCACGCCCAGCCTCCCCTACCCCCTTTTAGAGACAGGGTCTCAGTAAATTGCTGAGACTGGCCTGGACCCTGTGATCCTCCTGTTTCAGCCTCCCAGAACTGGGATCCCAGGCCCATGCCACCACTCACTGTGGAACTTTCCATCTTATTTTGCTAAATTAATCAAAAACAAGTAATCACTCCAAGGCACAGAAGAGTAAACGGAGGATTTCACGCAAACGCTGAAGTAAGAGAAATATCAGTGTCAGTGACAATAATCATTTTGTCTTGTTGCCAAAATAAAAGGATTCTAAAAGTTCTGGAACACTCACTGGCTCAAAGCATTCTTTTATTATTATTATTTTTGCGGTACTGGGGATGGAACTCAGGGGCATTCTACCTCCGAGCTACACCCCCAGCCCTATTTTTTATTCTTTATTTTCAAACAGGGTTCTCCTGAGTTGCAAAGAGCCTAAGTAGCTGAGGCTGTCCGCGGACCCCGATCCTACTGTCTCAACCTCCCAAGCGCGGGGATTACAAGCGTGCGCCACCACGCCCGGCTTTGGTTCAAAGCATTCTGTCCATATAAAACAGAATACAAGTTGTGAATTAGCCGGGCGTGGTGGCGCACGCTTGTAATCCCCGCGCTTGGGAGGCAGAGACAGGAGGATCGCGCAGGTTCGGAGCCAGCCGCGCACCCTGGCTTAGGAGACCCTGTTTCCAAATAAAAATGTAAAAATAGGTCTGGGAGTGTAGCCCGGAGGTAAAAGGGCTTCCAGGAACCCCAGTACCAAAAAAAAAAAGTTGTGAATTTCCTCACCTCTCAAGCTTCCTGATTATGAAATTGCAATCAATTTAACTTGTCCTTTTTTTTTGGGGGGGGGGTCTGGGGATTGAACCCAGGGATGTTCTATCACTGAGCTGTACTGCCAGTCTGTTTTATTAGGCGGCAAATTCTTACTAAATTGCTGAGGCTAGTCTTAACTGTGATCCTACTGTCTCAGCCTCCCAAGTACTGGGATTACTAGCATGCACCACCAAGCCCAGTTTAATTTTAATTCTTTATTTTGAATCAGAGTCTCACTAAGTTGCAGAGGGCCTAAATAGCTGAGGCTGGCCATGATCCTGAGATCCACCTGTCTCTGCCTCCCAAGTACTGGGATTACAAGCACGCACCACCATGCCCGGTCTTAACCTATCTTTTAAAATTGAATTTTGCCAGGCATAGTAGTTCTAGCTCCAGTACCACTAAATAAATAAATAAATAAATAAATAAATAAATAAATAAAAGCACTAGGAAAGCTGGGCATGGTGGGGTATATGCTCCTAATCTCAGTACTGAGGAAGCAGAGACAGGACCTGTGATCCTCCTGTCTTGGCAACTTAGTGAGACGTTTCAAAATAAAAGAATAAAATAGAGCCGGGCGTGGTTGCCCGCGCTTGTAATCCCAGCATTCGGGAGGCTGAGACCAGAGGATCCTGGTTCGCAGACAGCCTCAGCTACTTAGTGAGGGCCTCCGTAACTTACTGAGACCCAGTTTCAAATTAAATAATAAAAGAAACTAGGGCAGGGGGTATAGCTCGGAGGTCAAATGCTCCGGGGTTCCATCCCCAGACCCGCAAAAGAAAAAAATAAAAAATAAAAAAAATAAAATAGGGCTAGACATGGAGGTAGAATCCCCCTGGGTTCCATCCCCAGTACTACACACACACACACACACACACACACACACACACACACGAGGCAATGTAAAAATCTTCCAACTAGTTTTCATTTGTGAAATATTTATGTGCAGTTTATAATCTATGAAGCCAGAAATGACTTAACAGATCTGATTTGCCAAACTGTGTGGGTGCAGCACTCCAAGGGGAATAATTCAGGTTTTAAAACACAAATTCAAAGAGCAGATATTACTTCACTTCATACATAAATATTCTCAAAAATCAGACCCAATGACATCTAGAAATAAGTAGACTAATATTTTTGTAAAATCGCCTTTTAATTAGAACACATAAATGTTTCCAATAAAACTATGCTCGCTTGTTTACAGGTTGGATCTAACAATATAGTCCATAGTTCGGAATAATAATGGGCCTCAACTGCAATTATTGCAATAAAGAGTAAACACTGAAAACATTAAAATCCGGTATATGCACGAGGGCGTTAAATCGGCCAAAGAAGCACACAAAGACACACTTTCCCAAGTTTTCAAATTCTCGTGATTTCCTTAAATACCGGCATATCTTTATTTGTGTTGCTTTACAACAGGTCTGACCAAATGAGCGGGTAAGGGGAAAAAGTTCGCTGTAATCCGTGTGTACCTCCTATAGGGCGACATAACTTTCAGGTAGGCGGTGCTGGGGAACACCTAGGCTCTGTTGCAACGACAGTGGATTGTATGCAGAAAAAAATGTACTTTTTCAATCAATGTGGCAAACGTAAGTAAAAAAAAAAAAAAAAAACAGCCCGGTGGGCAAGGCCAGCGTTCAGGTGTACGGCGAGAAAGGCGCGGAGGCCGTGCGAGCGCTGGGCCCGGGGCCGCGCCTCGGCACCAACGGCCGCGGCTCGCGTTTCCGCGGGGCCAGGCCGCTAACGGACATCCTCCCAACGGCGCCGGCGCGCGCCGCTTCCGCCAGCCCGCGCCCGCCCGGCGCGCCCCCCACTCACCCCGCCGCCAGGCTCCAACCGCCATCGCCGCCGGCGGACGCCGAGAAACGAAGCGCACGCGCTCCTCGGCAAGGCCGACTTTGTTGGGGCGCCGGCCACCCCGCCTCCGGCCCCGGGCGGCGGGCCGGCCACGCCCGCGCCGAGTGCGGCCCGGGCCGCGGGCGGCGGTTTTTGTCGCGGCGGCGGCGGCGGCGCGGCGGAGGGCGGGAGCCGTGCGTCGCCGGCGGCGCGCTGACGTCACGCGCCGCGGACCAGCCAGCGCGCGCCGGGCCGGCCCCGCCCCCGGCCCCGCGGCCCCAATCGGGAGCGAGCGGGCGAGTGGGAGCGAGGCGGGGCGGGCCGAGCCCGCGCGGAAGTCTCGCGAGGCCCGGCCCGAGCGGAGTGTGGCGGCGGCCGCGGCGGCGAGATCTGGGCTCGGGCTGAGGAGTCGGTGTTTGTGCGGAAGGAGGCGGAGGCGCAGGAGGAAGGGGCGAGCGGAGCGCCGGCCCGGAGGGCGGGAGGAGGCGCGGCCAGGGCGGGCGGCCGAGCCAGGCCCGGCCAGGCGCGGCGCGGCGCGGCCAGGCGGGGAGCGGGCCGAGCCGCGGCCGAGCCAGCGCGGGGCGCGCCGAGCAGGGAGGCGGGGGAGCCCGCCGCCGCCGCCGCCGCCGCGCCGCCGCCGCCGCGCCCGCCCCTTCCCCCGCCGCCCGCCCCCTGCCCCCCCCCGCCGCCCGCCGCCCTCCTCCGCTTCCGCCCCGCGGCCGGCCGGCCGCCTCCTCGCCGCGGCCGAGCGCGCAGCCATGGCCTCGGGCGACACCCTCTACATCGCCACGGACGGCTCGGAGATGCCGGCCGAGATCGTGGAGCTGCACGAGATCGAGGTGGAGACCATCCCGGTGGAGACGATCGAGACCACGGTGGTGGGCGAGGAGGACGACGACGACGACGACGACGAGGACGGCGGCGGCGGCGGCCACGGGCACGCCGGCCACCACCACCACCACCACCACCACCCGCCCATGATCGCGCTGCAGCCGCTGGTGACCGACGACCCGAGCCAGGTGCACCACCACCAGGAGGTGATCCTGGTGCAGACGCGCGAGGAGGTGGTGGGCGGCGACGACTCGGACGGGCTGCGCGCCGAGGACGGCTTCGAGGACCAGATCCTCATCCCGGTGCCCGCGCCGGCCGGCGGCGACGACGACTACATCGAGCAGACGCTGGTCACCGTGGCGGCGGCCGGCAAGAGCGGCGGCGGCGGCGGCTCGTCGTCGGGCGGCGGCCGCGTCAAGAAGGGCGGCGGCAAGAAGAGCGGCAAGAAGGGCTACCTGGGCGGCGCGGCGGGCGCGGCGGGCGGCGGCGCCGACCCGGGCGGCAAGAAGTGGGAGCAGAAGCAGGTGCAGATCAAGACGCTGGAGGGCGAGTTCTCGGTCACCATGTGGTCCTCAGGTGAGCGCCGGCCCGCGCCGCGGCCCGCGATGTTTTTGTTTTGAAGGGAAGCCATGTTTTATGTGTGTGCTGGGCGCCGCCATCTTCTCCGCCCGGGCCAGTATGGCGGCCCCAAAAGATGGCGGCGGCGGCGGCGGCGGGCGCGAGGCCGGGGGAGGGCGCGCCGCCCGGCTAGGCCGCAGTGGCGTAGTTGGCCGGGCCGGCGCGGCGGCGGGGCGGGGCGGGGCGGCGCCAACGGCCGCCGCGGACCCGTTGCGGCGCCGCCCTCGCGGCCCGGCGGGCGGGCGGGCGGGCGGGCGTTGGCGGCGCGGCCGTTCCCCCGCCGGCCTCTGGGGGCGCCCGCCGGGCTCGCGGACGCGCGGCGCCGGGCCTTCCGGGCGGAGCTGCTCCCGGGTCGCCGTTCAGCCTCCCCGCCTCCTCCGCAGAGCCGTCCCCTTACCTTCCCCCCGGCATGGCTTCCGGAGAGGGCGCCTGGGAGGCCGGCAGGAGAGCCTTGCCCGGCGCCTGCAGTCGGCTCGCGCGCAGGGCCGCGGCGAGGCCGGCGGCGGCTCGTGCCGAGCGTGTGCGGCCAGCGCTCGGAGGGTCGCCAGCTAGACAGCTCTCACTGGAGCGGGCGGCCTCGCCGTGACGCCGGTTGAGTGAGAGCCCCGTCCCCAGGTCTTTGGAATTGGATAGAGCGCCCCAGATGACGTGACCTTTGAGACTTAGAGGCCGGTGAAGTTGAGGCGTGAGTGAGTGGAGGAAGGTGAAGGTTAGGGTTTACCAAGATGAGAGAACAGCTTCGTGGGTGTCAGAGAAGCCTGAGCACAGGATGCCCGAGGGGCCACTTGTCTACTAGGAAGTGCTGCAGAGCCCTGTTCTGGGTTGAGTCTCTGATTAGAGAACTTTGGGCAGTTTGAGTCCGGCGGAGCAGTGTGTTCGTCCGCATGAGGTTCACACGAAGTATGCCGGTATCTAATAGTTTTGTTGGTGGTGGTGTTTTCCGGTACTGAGGATGGAAGCCAGGGGCATTCTACCCCCGAGCTACACCCCAGCCCTATTTTTTATTCTTTATTTGAAAACAGGGTCTCACTGAGTTGTAAAGGGCCTCGCTAAGTAGAAACTGAGGCTGGCTGGGAACCGCGACCCCCCTGTCTCAGCCTACCAAATGCTGGGATTACAAGCGTGCCACCATGCCCTGCTCCTGATAATTAAAGGATATCATCTTCCACTTATTTTGATTGTTTACAGTGGTTGTACGCTGATCATGTTGGAACTAAAAGCCATCGCTTTCTTTTAATAGTAATGGAGTGAGGAAGAGAGGTTTGCACTATTGATGATACTTAGATGGTAAGGGTATACTAAACACATACAACTCAATTTTGTGTCATGGTACAGTCATGTTGACTCTGCGGGCAGGTGTGTGGGTGTGTGTGTGTGTGTGTGTGTGTGTGTGTGAGAGAGAGAGAGAGACAGACAGACAGACAGACAGACAGACACACTGAGGTTTGATCCCAGGAGCATTCTTCATCAATAGTTACACCACCAGTCCCATTTTATTTTTATTTATTTTATTATTAACAGGTTCTTCCTAGGTTGATGAGAGTCTCACTTCTTGCTGAGGCCATTCTTGAACCCACAGTCCTGTCTCAAGCCTCCCAAGTACTGTGATTACAGGTGTTCATCAAAACACCTGGCTCTCAAGTTGATTTGCTTATGTGTGATAGGTTTGAACTCGGGCATTTTTCTCTGAACTGTACCACCAGCACTATTTTATTTTTATTTTGAAACAGGGTCTTGCTGGGTTGATGAGTGACTCTCACCTTGTTAATGCTGTCCTCCAACCAACAAACCACACGCCTGCATTGTTAACTCACTTTTCCAGACCCAGAAAACTTTGTTGTTTATGGCATTGAGGAAGCATAGATATCGAGTCAGCTAGTTTGGGGAAAAGTGGAATGGGCCTGACTAATGCGGATTAATTTACAATTAAGCCAGCATTTTAAGTCATTGCTTCTTCTGTGCAAGTGGTTGCTTACAAGGATTCACCGTTTGGGGATATTTTAATGTCTATTTTTGTATCACCACCCCCACCCCCACACACACTGAGGATGGAAGCCAGGGGCATTCTACCTCCGAGCTACACCCCAGCCCTATTTTTATTTTGAAACGGGTCTCACTAAATAGCCGAGGTTAGCAGAGAACTTTTGATCCTTCCAAATGCTGGGATTACACACTTGCGCCACCACTCCCAGCGTTAATGTCTATTTTTGAAAGCGTTGGTGTTTTGTGTGTTGCAGAGAATTCTGTATAAATATGGTTAGTAATGTTTGATGGCGATAGCATACGATGACATGTTTTGTGGTAAACTGTCCTCTTCCTTGTCCAGTGGAATTATTACTAAAGAGAAGCCAAGTAGTTTGTGGTCAGCTTTGCATTTCCCAGTTCAGATTTTGAAAGTAATTTCATCTTCTGAACTGAAATAAGGATGATACCACGATAAATGGAGAGATCAAAGCCAGTTGTTAGGGTGAGAGACTGTGAGAGTGTGTGTGTGGGGGGGGGTTCTGGTAGATGGTGTGTGGACCGTTTTCCTGGAGTTGATATTGGGTCCAGGGAGGCAGAGTTGTAACTACACCTTAGTTCACTGAATTAGTACCATAGATTGGAATGTGCCCCAAGCTTAGTTACCTGAAGTCCCTATAAAAACAATTGTACATGTAGGATGTATAAGATACTAGTTACTTCTTAGAACTTTGTTTTTTGGGGTCTTTTTTAACAGCCAATTTTAGTGGGAGTCAGCAGGTTAGCGTAAACTAGCTACTTGAGTTTGGTGAGTTTCTTTGCTTTCGGGATCTCTTTCTTGACCTCAGCATGACAGTGTTCTGTGTAGTGAGCCTCTTTTGAATGAAACATCTAGTAGTTCTGTGTAGTTTTGGACCAGAAAGGACCCTTAGAGGTCCGTTAGCTTTCTCTCTTAAAAAAGAATTAATGTAAATAATTCTTACAGTTCAGTAGCTTTTTTAAAAATCACCGTATCATACGGTATTTACCACTAATTCCAGAATGCTTTCATCACCCCAGAAAGAAACTCCTGTCCCTGTTAGTAATCATTTCCCCATCTCCCTCCTCCCAGCCCAAGGCAACCATTAGTCTGCTTTTCTGTCATTATGCATAGATTTGCCTGTTGGGGATGTTTTATATAAATAGACTCTTACCCTAATGTGGACTTTTGTGACTGGGTTAGCTTTATGTTTTCAAGGTTCATCCATGTGGTAGCATGTACCTCCTTCATTTTTATGACTTAATGTGATGTTGTATAGATAATTTGAGAGGACCTGCTTATTTTTGCAGAAAACCAAAACTGCCTTGATCTTAATCATGCTTCGGTATTTAATCATAGTTCATCTGTTTTGAATATTCTCAGTCAGTTACTCAGACCAGTGTTATTTCTTTTCTTGCATACGATTAATGACAGATTTAGGACCCCGTGTTGTGTTCTTTCTCCCTAGCTAGTCGTCACTATTATGTAGGGATAACTTTGTATTCTAAGAGATAATTGTAAACTAAACCACTTAACCTTCTGGTTGAGTAGGGAAAGCACCTTTATTTTTGAGAGAAACCAGTGTGGCTTTAAAAACTTTACACCAAAAATTGGTGTCAATTGGTCAAAAATTCTAACTTTTTGCTCTCTGCATGTATGTAATTAACACTGAATTACATCAAGATGTCAGGCTATAATGCACCAATAACAGTATGAAGGGTGCAGAAAAATTTGTGACTTTTTGTGCTGGGGATTGAACCTAGGGCTTTGGATACACTAGGCAAGGTCTATGTGTGTAGCGCTGAGCTACTTCCCTAGCCCTGTGACCTTGTTTAAGGCTGTTGCTATTTTAATTATCTCTGGTTAGACCGGATATAGAGGTGTTTTGTGCTGGATTGAGCAAAAACATCTTAAGACATGAAAAACACTGACGTTAAAACCAATAAATGGAGCCCGGCATTGGCGACACTGCCTGTAATCCAGTACTTAGGAGGCTGAGACAGAAGGATTGGACAGCCGCTTGGTGAGGCCCTCCGATCCTTGGTGAGACCATGTTTGAAAATAAATAGGACTGGGAGTGTAGCTCAGTGGTGGACTCTCCTGCGTTCAATCCGCAGCCGCTGCTGCCTCCCCACCCCATGTCTGTCAATTGAAAGGAAAAAAAGTGTACAAAATTTTTCTCAGCTTTATACATTCGGGAAATTTTGGTTTGCCAGAAATTAAAGTCATGACCATTTGCCAGTCCTTTGTGTGTTCTTTAATCTTCTCATTTACCGCGATATTTATCACTAAGTAGAGATGCCATAATTGTAAATTTCCATGGAGCCAAGCCAGAAAAGCCCTCCAAAGTAATCACGTCAGCTGCATGACCTACATAGGGCAGCCTCGGTCATGGATCCTGAGCCCTGATCTGGCAGCTCTGGGAGCCTCAGCTTGTTGAGAAAGCTTATTGTACCCCTAGACTCCCCACCAGGTTAACCCTTCCTTTTCCTTCCACTGCCAACAGTTGGCTCCCTCTAGTGGGAAAAGTCATCTCAGGAAAGGGTCAAGGGTTCTAACTTACCTGTAATTAGCAGGTTAGTCTTTTGGAAGAGAGCAAACTAAAAAAGACACCTATGCCAGTCTCCTAATGATTATTTACAAAAGGTAGGTGTGTGTGTGTGTGTGTGTGTGTGTGTGTGTGTGTGTGTGTGTGAGAGAGAGAGAGAGAGAGAGAGAGAGAGAGAGAGAGGAGAGGAGAGGGAGGGGAAGGCGAGAGAGAGGGAAGTTTGCTGGGGATTGGACCTAGGAGCATTCTGCCTCTGAGCCATACCTCCAGTCTCATTTTAAGACAGGGTCTGGCTAAGTTACTCGCAGCCTAATTTGCTGAGGCTGTCTCCCAACCTGCTATCCTTCTGTCTCAGCCTCCCCAAATACTGGGATTACAGGCAGGCACTGTCACACACCGCAGAGGTTTACTGTAGTTTAGTTGTTGAGAGCCTCACTAAGTAGCCGAGGCTGGCTTCAGACCTGTGTGATCATCCTGTCTCAGCCTCCCGAGCCCTGGGATTATTAGCGTGCGCCACCACGCCCGATGAGGTTTACTCCTAATGCTGGGAAACTTTAAAGAATTAAACATTGGGGTGGGGGTGTAGCTCAGAGGTAGAATGCCCCTGAGTTCAGTAAGTTCCGCAAAAAAAAAAATAATAATAATAAAATTTGGCAGTCAGGCTTTGTGACACATGTCTGTAGTCTCAGTACTTGGGAGACTGAGACAAAAGGATCACAGGTTCCTGGCCCTCCTCAGCAACTTAGTTAAGACCCTGTTTCAAAATAAAAATGCCTGTAAATCCCTGAATTTGGGAGGTTGAGACAGGATTGTAGGTTCAAGGACAGCCTCAGCAAGTAGTGAGACTTTCATCAACCTGACTAGACCCTGTTTCCAAATAAATAAAATATCGGACTGGGAGTGTAGTTTGAATGTAGGATGTCTCTGGGTTTAATCTCCAGACCTACACAAAATAAAAACTGGGGGGTGTAGCTTAGAGGTAGAATGTTCCTGGGTTCATTCTCTAGTACCAACAAAAATAATTTGTTACTTGAAGTGACTTGGATGGGCCCGGCGTGGTGGTGACGCACACTTGTAACCCAGCATTTGGGAGGCAGAGACCCAAGGATCTCAGTTTGCTGACAGCTTCCGCTATTTAATGAGGCCCTTCACAACTCAGTGAGACCCTGTTTACGAAAATAAAAAGGATTAAAAAGACCGGGGGTGTATCTCAGAGGTAGAATGACCCTGGATTTTATCCTCAGTACCACACACACACACACACACACACACACACACACACACACACACAAGGTTTGGGTATTAATTTTTCTATTAACAATGTTTGAAGGTGGTAGGGAAGTATTTGGAGTTAGCTTCTTGTTATGTCGGGTTTAGATCTTTTTTTTTTTTTTTTTTTTAACTTTTTGACCCTCGAGTCTCAGCCTCCCAAGTACTAGGATTACAGGCTCGTGCCGCCTTGTGCACCCAGGGGGTGTATTACCTTTATATGTGTGGTGGGCTTTAATTAAGGTACATAAGAAGAGCTGTTTCCTAGATACGAGTATTTTGCGTTAGTAGGACCCATTATGATTTTCTTCCCTTTTTTGTATTAGAGGTTAAATATAGAGGCATTCTTTTTTTGTGTGTGGTACTGGGGATGGAACCCAGGGGCATTCTACCCCCAAGCTATACTCCGACCCCCCACCCCACCCTTTTTTTCTTTTCTTCTTCTTTTTTTTTTTTTTTTTAAACAGGGTCTCTTAAGCCAGCGCGATCCTCTTGTCTCCACCTCCCAAGCGCGGGGATTACAAGCGTGCGCCACCACGCCCGGCTCCTTTTTTCCCTTTTTTTTTTTTTTTTTTATTTTTGTGGCTTGCTAAGGCCTTTCACAAGTTAGGCAAGCACTTTACACTGAGCTACATCCTCAGCCCTGTGATTAATTTTCAATAATTGAGTCTAGAGGTTTCAGAGAATTGTAATAGTATTATGCTCCTTATATAGAGGGTACTGAGCAAAGGATACAGATGACCTTGGGCGGCCAGGCAAGGACAATCACAGATTTGAGGCCAGCGCATTGTAACTTAGACTGTTTCAACATAAAATGTGTGTAATTCCAGGACTTAGGGAAATGAGACAGGAGGATCACAGTTTGAGGCAGGCCAGACTCAACAATTTAGTAAGACCCTGTTTCAAAATTTAAAAAAAAGTGGGCGCGGTGGTGCACGCTTGGGAGGCTGAGACAGGCGGATTGCACAGGTTCAAAGCCAGCCTCAGCTACTTAGTGAGGCTCTCAGCAACTTAGACCCTGTTTCCAAATAAAAAATATAGGTCTGGGAGTATAGCCCGGAGGTAGAAAAGCCCCTGGATTCCACCCACAGTACCACCAAAAAATAAAAATAAAATAGGGTTGAGAGTATAGTTGGAGGTAGAATGATCCTAGGCTCAATCCCCAGTTCCAAGAGCTGGTGGTGTAGCTCAAAGGTAGAATAGCCCTGGATTCAGTCCTCAGTGTGGTCCCTCCTTCCCCACCCCCTGCTCAAGTTAACACAGGTTCTCCTGAGTTGCCCATGCTGGTGTTGAACTTGTGATTCTCACTTCCCAGGGGCTTGGGACTACAAGCATGTGCCATCTCACCTGCCCGTTTTCAATCTTTTTATTAACTTATTTTTGGCAGCTTCAACAAGTCTATTAACCAGTAGGGAAATAGGGAAGAGAAGAAAAGCAGCAGGCACAATGGAGGACCCAAAAGTAGAATTCTCCTTTTTTATTTTTTATTTTGTGTGGGGAAGGGGTACTGGGGGTGGAACCCAGGGGCTTTCTGCCTCCGGGCCACACTTCCAGACCCATTTTTATATTTTATTTGGAAACAGGGTCTCTTAAGCCAGTGTGGCTGGCTTCGAACCTGCACGCTCCTCCTGTCTCCGCCTGCCAGGCGTGGGAATTACAAGGGGTTACAGGCATGGGCCACCACGCCCGGCTATCCCTAACTTTGAAACCGGGTCTCACTAAGTTCCAGAGTGTTTCACTAAGTAGCTCTGGCAGGCTGTGACCCGTGGTCCTCTGTCTCAGCCTCCCAGGACTGGGATTACAAGCACGCAGTACCACAACTAGCTGTCTATGTAGGGCAAAACTTTAAAACAATATACATGTTTAAAATAATGTAATGGGCTGAGCGTGTTGGTGCACGCCTGTAATCCCAGTACTTGGGAGGCTGAGACAGAAGGATTGCACAGGTTCAAAGCCAGCCTCAGCTACTTAGGCTCTCAGCAACCTAGTGAGACCCTGTTTCAAAAAAAAGAATAAAAAATACGGCAGGGGGTGTAGCTTGGAGTTCGAACGCCCCTGGGTTCCATCCCCAGACCCACTAAATAAATAAATAAATAAATAAATAAATAAATAAATAAATAAATAAATAAAATAATGTGATGGTTATTCCTTGTGTGAATTAATTCCCCTCAAATATTGACACTGCTATTGCTGTGAAGGAAGCTATTTTATTGGACCCAGCAGGCCTTGTCTCCTCTGGGAGAAAATTAAACTTTGAATAAAATTGATACATAATTGAATGAAAGGATGGAAGTTGTGCTATAATGCAGAATTCATGGCTTATCAAAATAGCATTCTTGTCTATTCCTATATAGGTGGATGGGGGAATGTAGAGAGGGATTAATTAGAGAAAAAGTATAGGATTTCAAGGCAGTCGGTCCTACGTTTAAATTCCAGATCTGCCCCTAGTGCTGCTGCTACCTTTTTTTTTTTTTCTTTTTCTTTTTTTTTCTTTTTTTAACCATACTGGAGGTAGAACCCAGGGGCACTCTACCTCTGAGTTACACCCCCAGCCCTATTTTTTCTTTTCTTTTATTTTTTTGAAACAGGGTCTCACTCGGTTGAAAAGAGCCTCAGTAAGTAGCTGAGGCTGTCTGCGAACCAAGTGTGTGCCGCCATGCTCGGCTACACTTTAGTTTTTTGGTTTTTGTTTTTGATTTTTGGTGGTACTGGGGTTCCTGGAAGACCTTCTACCTCCGGGCTACACTCCCAGACCTATTTTTACATTTTTATTTGGAAATGGTCTCCTAAGCCAGCGCGCACGGCTGGCTTGAACCTGCGCGATCCTCCTGTCTCTGCCTCCCAAGCGCGGGGATTACAAGCGTGCGCCACCACGCCCGGCCGCACTTTAGTTTTAATTGGTGTACTGTAATTGCATGTGAAATCTGTAGCAGCACATTTGGTCTGTGTCCTACCCTGTACCTCTCCTGGCGTCCGTTTACTACTTTTCTGGTCTCCTAATGTTTATGGGGTCCCTTCATCCCCCTGCCCCCCCCCGGGGGGGGATCTGGGGATGGAACCCAGGGGCATTCGACCGAGCTACACTTTTGAAACAGGGTCTCAGTGAGTTGCTAAGGGCCTCACAAAGTAGCTGAGGCCATCCGAGAACCGTGATCCTCCAGTCTCGGCCTCCCGATTGCTAGGATTACAGGTGTGTGCCACCACACCCGGCTTGTGACTTACTTCTGAGACAGGATCTTGCCAAGTTGCCAGTGCTGGCTTCAAACTTGTGATCCACGCCCGGCTCTAGGTAGTGCCTCTTAGGCCAAAAATAACCTCAAGTAGCCAGAGCAAAGTTAACAGCCTAAGATGGAAAGTATGGAGAGACGAAATCTAGCCAACACATCATATGCACATAAGTGCGCAAATCTATGTATCAGTGGAAATAGAGAATCAGAATCAGAGCAAAAAGAAGCATGGTGTCAACCTTAAAGAGCTCTGGCATTCAGGCAGTAAGGGAAACTTTACTGTCTTTATTTGACACTGGACTAAGAACATTTACCTTCGTTTGAGACAGGGTCTCGCATAAATTGTCTGGATTGGCCCCCTCCTGCCTCATTCTCCTGAGTAGCTGGGATTATAGGGGTGCTCCTTTGGGACTGGCTGAAAATCAAGCTTTCCATAGGACCAGATTTTAAAAATGGGCTTTGGGGGCTAGGGTGAAATTCTGGGCATTCTACCTCAAAGCTACACCTCCAGCCTGATTGAAGTCTGCTCATTTTCTGCATTCTTTATATACTTACTCTAGTTATTGTTTTTAGCTCAAAATAGCTTTTTTTTTTTTTCAGTGCTGTGTCTTGAACCCAGGATCATTCTGCCTCTGAGCCACACCCCCAGCCCTTTTTTTTTTTTTTCTTTTTTTGTAACAGGGTTTCACTGAGTAGCTGAGGTTGGCAGCAAACCTTTGATCCTGTCTCACATTCCCAAGTAAGTACTGGAATAACAAGCGTGTGCCACCATGCCCATCTTAGATCAACAAACTTTGTTTAAAAAAAAAAAAGCGCATGATAGAGAACACCTTTTTTTAAAATCAAATATCTGAAGTCCCAGTTTCAGAGGTGTAAAATATGGGAGGAAAAATTTATTAGATTCAATTAAATACAATAATAATTTGAGCTTGGATATTAGGTGTGAGTTAAGGTTTACCTTAGAAATCATACAAGATTTATGTTAACTGGTGTGGGGGCACATGCCTCTAATCCTAGTCCTGGGGAGGCCGAGGCTGAAGGATCACAGCCAGCCTCAGCAACTCAAAAAGGTCCTATGTACCTTAGATCCTGTTTCAGAATAAAAAATAAAATAGGCTGCAGATGTAGATTAGAGGTAGAATGTCTTAGGTTCCATCCCCAATACCACAAAAAGAAAAAGATTTATATTATTTGTGGTGTTGGGATGGAACCCAGGCATACTAGGCAAGTACTCCACCACTGAGCTACATCTCCAGCAGTACTTTGATTTATATGACTAAGATACTGTGGTAGGCTGAATTATAGCTCCATTGGATATCCAGATCATAATTCCTGGAACCCGTAATTGTTACCCTTGTTTGCAGGTGTGATTAAACTAAGGCTCTTGAGGAGAGGAGCCGGGGTTTTCCAGGTGGGCCCTAAGTGTAATCACACAAAGTCCTTGTAATTGTAAGATGGAGACTGATAGAAGCTGGAGGTTACAGTGATGATGATTAAAGGGGTCTGGAGCTAAGGAATGCAGATAGCGTTCAGAAGCCGGAAACAGCAAGAGACCAGGTTCTTCCTGGAGCACACAAGGACTTCACCTTGCAATGCTTTTGACTCCTGATATTCACATCTGTAAGAAAGTAAAGGTGTAGTTCCAAGCCACTAAGTTTTATGTAACAGTGGCAACAGGAAACTGTTAGGTATGCTAGCTCCCCCTGCACCTAAACTTACAGGCAGTTAGCATGTCTCTGCTACATAAGGCTGGTCCATTACCAAATAGCTCAAGACCTGCTGTTGCCCTTAACCTAGGAGGGAGGGGTAGTGCAAGAAAGATTGTTTGCACACTCTTGTAGTTCTCCACACACAGAGGTTGGCATTTAACACACTTTTCAGCCTGATAAAATAGGTTGGCCAGGTGCGTACCTGTAATCCCAACTACTTGGGAGGCTCAGGCAGGATGATCAAAAGCTCGAGTTCACCAGGTGGTGGCACACACTCGTAATCCCAGTACTTGGGAGGCTGGAACAGGAGGGGAACCCAAGTTTGAAGGCAGCCTCAGCAAGTAGTGAGGCTCTTAATTCCAGTACCTGGGAGGCTGAGACAGGAGCCTCTAGGTTTGTGGCCAGCCTCAGCTATTCAGTGAGGCCCTCCACAACTTCATATACCATTTTTACCTTTTGTATAGTGCCATATGCAAAGGCAGAATTTGTGTACGTGAAGGAATTGTCCTGTTTATTAATGGTGCTGGCTAGATTTCTTTTTTTTTTTTTTTTTTTCTTTTTTTTTTTTTTTGCGGGTCTGGGGATGGAACCGAAAGGCATTTGACCTCCGAGCTACCCCGGCCGCCCAACTTTTTATTCTTTATTTTGAAACAGCATCTCAGTGAGTTGTGAAGGGCCTCACTAAGCTGAGGCTGTCTGTGAACCGCGATCCTCCTGTCTCAGCCTCCCGAATTCTGGGATGACAAGCGTGCGGCACCACGCCCGGCCGAGACTCCTCTTTTCTGTACTTCATCTCTTGAGTTATGAAGCTTTGTGCTGGTGGTTGCAGGCCATTTGGTTCTAGCCAGAAAGTTGGCCCTGGAGCCGCCTGCCAGCTCCGGCTTGAAGTTCCCACAGCATGAGGCGCTCCTCCGCTTCCCTTTGAATCAGATTTGTGTTTTTTGAGATTGGCCTTAGTTTACACTGCCCAGTTGTAGTCTGGTAATTACACTCATAAACTTAGTTGCAGTGGTTACACAAGCCCATTGTAATGAAACTTGAAACAGTGAACAGTTAATTACTTAAGTCCTGCCCTCAAGGGAAACTTCAGCAAAGAATATCTAGTGTATATAATAAGCTTTAAGCAGATTTAGATCCTGTTTCTTGAACATGTTTTACCTACATGTATATTCATTATCCCACTGCTAGTCTGTAGAAGAAATTGGCAGTGTATTGACAAAGTGGATCAGCAGCAGCTTCCTGTGTACATCAGATCTTTTTAGTAGTAATTTTGAAATAGGAATGTAAAAATAGCCAGCGCAGAAAGTGAAAATGTTCCATTTTATATACATTGTTTTTACCGGTGAAATTTTGTGGGGGAAGGGTCAGTGCTGGGTCTTGAGAATGCTGTACCAGTGCTCTACCACTGACCTCCATATTCTAAAGAAAACAGTGCAGGAAGAAAACCGTGGGGACTTCTCAGTGAGTGAGTGAGTGAGTGAGTGTGTTGCTAGAGATTGAGCCGAGAGCATTCCACTTTCAAACTACATCCCCGGTCCTGTTTTATTTTTGAAACGGTCTCACTAGGTTGATGAGTCCCACTACTTGCTGAAGCTGTCCTCCAACCTTTGATTATCCTGTCTCAGCCTCCCAAGTACTGGGCTTACGAGCATGCACCACCACACCTATTTGTCCTTTTTCAAATTTTATTTTGAAGTTGTAGGTGGTGGCGCATGCTTGTAATTCTAGTACTTGGGAGGATCAACCGTTTAAGGACAGATTCAGCCGTTTAGCAAGGTGTCCAGCAATTGTGGGTGTAGCTTAGAGGTATAATGCCCCTGCGTTCAATCTCCAGTACCAAAAAAGTTTTATTTTCTTAGTTTATTTATTTTGCGGGTCTGGAGGTGGAACCCATGGGCATTCAACTTCCAAGCTATACCCCCTGCCCTGTTTTTTATTCTTTCTTTTAAAACAGGGTTTCACTAAGTTGTGAAGGGCCTCACTAAGTAGCTGAGGCTGTCCACCAACTGCGATCCTCTGGTCTCAGCCTCCCAAATGCTGGGATTACAAGCATGTGCTTTAAAACACCCAGCTTAAAGACTTCTTTTAAAAATTATTATTTTATTTATTTGTTTATTTATTTACTTTTTGGGTGGTATTGGGGGTGGAACCCAGAGGCTTTCTACCTCCGGGCTATACTCCCACACCTTTTTTTATATTTTATTTGGAAACAGGGTCTCACTAAGTTGCTGAGAGCCTACTAAGTAGCTGAGGCTGGCTTCGAACCCGTTTGATCCTCCTGTCTCAGTCTCCCAAGCGCAGGGATTACAAGCGTGCGCCACCACGCCCGGCTTAATTATTTTTTCATTTTTGAGGTAGGGTCTTGCTAATAAGCTGCCCAGACTGGCCTCGAAATTTTGATTCTCTTGCCTCAGTCTCCTCAGTTATTGGGATTGTAGGAGTGCACTCTCATGTCTGGTTAAAGAGTTTCTTTTGCAAAAATAAGATAAAGTGTAAGCCGGATGTGATGGTGGACTCCTGTAAGCCCAGTTCTTGGGAGACCGAGGCAAGGAAGAGTGCAAGCTTGAAGTCAGGCTCAGCAGCTTATTGAGGCTGTCAGCAACTAGCAAGACCCTTTTCCTAAATAAAAAACCAAATAGGTCTGGGAGTGTAGCTTGGAGGTAGAATGCCCCTAAATTTAATCCCTAGGCCCCCCCAAACACAAATAGATAAAATGACCAAATGATAGTGAACGTTTACATTATCTGATCTTTTGTTTTTCATGTTTGAAGCAGTCGCTCTTTCTTCTGGCCACAGAATCTAGTATCTTTTGGGTGTGCTGGCACATACCTGTAATCCTAGAATTTAGGAGGTTGAAACAGGATCACAGGTTCGAGACAGCAGCCCTTTAGTGAGACCCTGTTTCAAAATAAAAACAAAATGGGGATGGGGGTATCTTTTGTTACTGCTTTTTTTTTTTTCTTCAGTCTTTACAATTAGATTTTTTCTATATAAATGTTACTTTTCTTACATCTTGTTGAAACTTTGAAAAGAATCATAAGTATTCTATATACTGATCTTCAAGTTTTTCAAATTAATGCTTATGTGGAATATACTCTTTACTAAGAAACAACATAAATGTGATAGTATAAAGCTTAAATACATATAAACATATAATCATGACATCTGTTTCAAGCTTAGATCAGCAAAGTTCTTTTGTGTGTGGTACTGGGGATGAAACCCAGGGGTACATTCTATTCTGCCTCCGTGGCTGGCTACGAACCTGTGATCCTCCTGTCTTAGCCCCCCCCCCCCCCCGATACTGGAATTAAAACTGTGTGCCCACTTAAACCCCTCCACACCACCATGGCTAAACAAAGGATTTTTGTAGCAAGACTACTGATATCACTGAAAAGTATAAGTGTGAGCGGGCTCACATGCCTGTAATCTCATACTTGGGAGGCTGCAGGAGGAGGGTCACAGGTTTGAGACCAGCCTCAGCAATTTTGTGAGTCCATCAGAAACTTAGTGAGACCTGTTTCAGAGCTAGCATGCCCTTGGGTTCAATCCTCAGTACCAAAGAGTTAAAAAAAAAAGTATAGGTGTATGATAGTCAGAAACCAACCGCGTAGTCTTTGACTGTTTATTCCTGGAACACTTTTCACTATAGCAGGTCTACTTGGCATGTCAGCCGGTATAATTGTCATTAGATAATAGCCCTAGTTGACTCCCTTTCTCTAAGTACATCTCTGTCCCCTTTGGAAAGCCTTCCTCGTTTTCTCAGTATTGGAGTTGTCCAGATCCTGCTTCTCAGCCCTTCTCTTTGTATTTATTCAATAACTAACTCACTCTCTCCCCCCCCTCCCTCCCTCTTTCTCTCTGTCCCTCTCCCTCTCTCTCCTACTGGGGAATGGAACCCAGGGGCATTCTGCTTCCGAGTGACACTCCCAGCCCTATTTTTTATTCTTTAAACAGGTCGCGCTGAGTTGCAAAGGGCCCCACTAAGTAGCTGAGGCTGTCCACGCACCTGATCCTCCCAGATGCTGCAGGTGTAGCTTGGAAGTAGGATGCCCCTCGGTTCCATCCCCAGTATCACAAAACTAAATAAATTATTAAAAATAAAAGCCTGAGCCAAGCGTTGGAGCTCATGCTTGTAATTCCAGCATTTGGGGGGGGGGGTCAGACAGGAGGATCGTGCAGGTTCAAAGCCAGCTCTCAGCAACCTAGTGAGACCCTGTTTCAAAATAAAGAATAAAAAAATTGGGCTAGGAGTGTATCCTGGAGGTAGAAAGCCCCTCGGTTCCACCCCCAGTACCACAAAAGTAAATAGATCGATCGATAAATAGATAAATATAAAATCCTGTAATGATGACTCATGCTCATAATCCCTGTACTTGGGAGGCTGAGACAGGAGGAACCACAGGTTCACAGCAAGCTTCAGGTACTTAGTGAAGCCCTCTGCAGCTTAGTGAGATCCTCTTTCAGAATAAAAGAATAAACCTGCGGGGCATAGCTTCACATAGCGAGATTCTTCAGCAACCTAAAGAGACCTTGTTTCAAACTAAAAAATAAGAAGCCAGGCGTGGTGGTGCACACTTGTGATCCCAGCATTTGGGAGGCTGAGACCTGAGGATAGCGGTTCGTGGACAGCCTCAGCTACTCAGTGAGGCCCTTTGCAACTCAGTGAGACCCGGTTTCAAAATAAAGAATAAAAAATTGGGCAGGGGGTGTAGCTCGGACGTCGAATGCCCCGGCTTTCATCCCTAGACCTGCAATAAGATAAAATGATACCGGGCTGGGGGTTTGGTTCAGAGGTAGAATTTCTGAGATTCAACCCCCAGTACCTGCCCTTTTATCAGTAAAACCACAGACCATCCATAAACAGATGAGCAGGGCTGTGTTCCAATAAAATTTGTTTACAAAAAATAGTCAGCAGGCATGGTGATCCACACTTGTAATCCCAGTACTTGGGAGCCTGAGACAAGAGGATTGTAGGTTCATGGCCAGCCTCAGCAACTTAGGCCCTGTTTCAAAGTAAAGAATAAAAAATTGGGCTGGGGGTGTAGCTCGAAGGTAGAATGTCCCAGGTTCGACTGCCATATTGCAGAGAAAAGGTAGCCGTATTTGCACCTCAAGGCACATCATAGCAATATCCACAGTACCTAAAAGGACACAACCTAAATGTTCATAAGCAGATGAATGGGTAAATAGAATGTGATTTATACACCCAGAAATATCATTCAGCACTGAAAAGAAGGAATTTTTGAAGCTGTGCATGGTGGCGCACACCTGTATTCCCAGTACTGAGGCTGAGACAGAGGGATCGCAGGTTCAAAGTCAGCCTCAGCAACTTAATGAGACCCTGTTGCCAAATAAAAATAGGGCTGAGGGTATAGCCTGGAGGTAGAAGACCCCTGGGTTCCACCTCTAGTACCACACACAAAAAAAGGGAAAATTTTGATATTTGCCACAATGGCTAGAACATGAAGACATTGGTTAGTAAAATAAAGTAAATGTTGTATACATCTACTTAGATGAGTGCCCAGAATAGGCAAATTTATACGAACAGAAAGTGGAATAGAGGTCAGCAGGGACGGGCTAGAGGGAAGAAGTTGTTTTGTTTAATGGGTATATTTTTTGTTGGGGACAAAATATTTTTGTGCATAGACTGCAGTAATGATTGTGCAGTATTGTGAATGTATAATGCCACCGAGCTGTATATAAATGGGTAAGTGTTGTGTTCTTGCATATTAACCAAACTTTATAAAAAAGAATAGGAGCTAGGTGTGGTGACATATGCTTATAATCCCAGTATTTGGGAAGCTGAGACTGGATTGCAGGTTTGATACCAGCCTAGGCAATTTAGTGAGGCCCTCAGCAACTTAGCAAGACCCTGTTTAAGGGGGAGTGGGGAGGAAGCCATGGGGAATGGAGGGAGGAAGAAGGCAGATGGCAGGCTGGGCTCTGGCAGGGTTTGGCACATACAGCCAATTTGACCCATTGGTACACGTGCCAAACCCTGGTAACAGTCAGAGAGCTATCCTCTATTGTAGGCTTTATTCATTTTTTGTGTGTATGTTCTAATCCCCCCCCCCCCCATGGTTTGCGTGGTTCTGGGGATGGAACCCAGGGCTCATGCATGTTTAGGCAACTGCCTTACCACTGTGAAATGCACCTACACTGTGTGTTTTTGTTCTTTTTTTGTGGTACTGGGGGTGGAACCCAGAGGCTTTCTACCTCCGGGCTATACTCCCAGACCTATTTTCTATTTTATTTGGAAACAGGGTCTCACTAAGTTGCTGAGAGCCTCACTAAGTAGCTGAGGCTGGCTTCGAACTCGTGTGATCCTCCTGTCTCAGCCTCCCAACCGCGGGGGTTACAAGCGTGCGCCACCATGCCCGGCTTGTTCTACATCTTAATTGTGCTGGTGACAGTCCAGGCCACACTCCCAGACCTATTTTGTATTTTTATTTGGAAACAGGGTCTCCCAAGAACTGGGATTACGGGATTACAGGCGTGAACCGTCATGTCTGCCTCATCTGGTTCTTGATATTCTTGAGTGTTGAAGTAAGAACCGAGCCTCAGGAAGTGTTTTCTTATTTGACTTCCGCCAGCAGAGTGTAGGCCACATACAAGCAGCGACTGTCTTGTTTCTGGCTGTGGTTCCTGCTACCCAGAATAATGCCAGGTGCCTTAGGAGACCCTTTATGCCTTGAGTTTTGCACGCTAGAGACATGCCCTTTGTAGTACTGGGGGTGGAACCCAGGGGATTTTCTACCTCTGGGCTATACTCCCAGACCTATTTTTTAATACTTTATTTGGAAACAGGGTCTCACTACATTGGTGAGAGCCTGAGTAGCTGAGGCTGGCTTCAAACCTATGCGATTCTCCTGTCTCAGTCTCCCAAGCTCTTGGATTACAGGTGTACCCCACCAGCCGGGCTGAGACATGCCCTTTGCAGTGTACTAAGTGTGTGGTTCCCCCCACACCCCCAGGTTTATGAATTGGAATCCTAGCTCTCTGTGATAGGATGGGAGGGGATCTCTTTTGGGGGAAGAGTCCTGGCAAATGGTATTACTGTCCTTAGGAAAGACTCCAGAGAGCTTTCCAGTCCTCTCGGATGCAGTGTGAGGACAGCATCTGTAAGCCAGGGAATGGGGCCATCAGCAAGAAAACCGGGCTGGCACCTGATCTTGCGCTTCCAGCTTTCACACTGGGGAGTAAATGTTGTAGAAGCCATTCCATCTGTGGTATTGTTGTTGCAGCTAGAACGGTTTAAAGCACCTTTATTGGTAACTTCTTCAGGGTAGCTCTCTTTGTTCTTTTTCTTCCTTTCACTCCGTTTTAATTTTGAGGCAGAGTTTCCATACTAAGTTGCCCAGGCTGGTCTTGAACCTGTGTCAGCCTCCCAAATAGTTAGGGTTATAGGCACATGCCAAGCTTTGCTGTCATTCTTGTAGTAAAAATGTAAAATGTCAGTAAAGTAGCTTCCCTGCCCATCTGATCTGTGTTTCTGTACCAATTAAAAGCGATGTGATGGCAGTTAAGCCTAGGTTAGAGAGGTTGGGGGGTGGAAAGGTATTAAGGGCAGGCAGGCAGGCCTAAGAAAGGAAGTGGAATACGAGCATGGGTATGGTGGGAAGTCCCAGCTTTTACCTTATAATTGCTAATGTCTCTTCCTCCTCCTTTCTCTCTTTTTCTCTTTCTCCTCTTTTTGCTCTCGCTCTCTCCTTACTGAGGATTGAAGCAAGGGCATTACTAGGCAAGTGCTCAATACCTCTGAACTCTCCTCAGTCTTTAAAAATAATTTTTTGAGTCGGGCGTGGTGGCGCACGCTTGTAATCCCTGCGCTTGGGAGGCTGAGACAGGAGGATCGCACGAGTTCGAAGCCAGCCTCAGCTACTTAGTGAGACCCTGTTTCCAAATAAAATATAAAATTGGTCTGGGAGTATAGCCCGGAGGTAGAAAGCCTCTGGGTTCCACCCCTAGTACCACCAAAAATAAATAAATAAATAAAAATGATTTTTTGGGGGGTGAGGTTTTAGTAAGTTGTCCAGGCTAGCCTCAAACTTGTGATCCTCCTGTCTCAAACTTCAGAGTAGCTGGGATTATAGGCATGCACCACTGTGTCCTGCTTCCTGTCCTTTGGGTTTAAATTGCTGAGGCTGGTCTCAAACCTGCCATCTTCCTGTCAAAGCCTCCCAAGTACTGGGATTACAAGAGTGTACGCCGCCACACCTGGCTTCCTGTCCTTTTAATAAATCTGGCTCTTTTTTTCCTAGGCCCTTCATCCACAGATGAAGTTACCCTTGAGTAACTTCATCTTGAGTGTTACCCTTGGATATGTTGCCTCTGGTGTTATTTCCTAGCAAGAGACATCCAGGCTTAAAAAGATACGCACTCAGGTCTCTGGGTGAGATCTCATGAATTCACATCTACCCAGGATAGTTGACCATGAGCACAGTATTCAACCTCTCTGTTCTTCAGCTTTCTCCTCTATAAAATATGTTGATAATTTATCTACTTTATAGGATATGTGCGGTTTTTAAGACAGTGCCTACAAATAAACATTCAGTAGTTGTCACCAATTCTCTGGTTTCTTATAATTTGTTTTCTAGAATGAAAAATGGTGGAAGTAGAGACATTTGAAGTTTAAAATTGTAGTCTGTACTTTATTGCTAAGAGCGATTGACCTCAATAATGGCTACTAGAGTCTCAGTGACCCTCGTTCTCTTTTCATACCTTAGTTTTCTCTGATACTAGAGTTATGTGTGGTTTTGGTAGTAGCATCATTTGTAAGGTTTTGATTTTGGTGATTTTGGTGTGAGGTTTGGTTATTTTAACACGGGTGGGGAGATAATATAAAATACTAATCAAGCAAGCCAACTTAGAGAATGCTATGGAGGTGCCTGCTATTTGTGAAACAGAAGAGAATCAGAAATTTCAGCATTAACAATTATGGAACAGCTGTTTGCTGCTTCAAGCATTGAAGGAGGAGGCTGGGCTGTAGCTCAGTGGTAGAGCCCTTGCCTAGCATGAGTGAGGCCCTGGATTCCATCTCCAGGGCTGAAGAAAGGAAGTGGGGGGGGGGGCAAGTGGGGTGGCACAGGCTTGTAAACCTAGTACTCGGGAGGCTGAAACTTGGTAATTCCAAGGCGGAGGCCAGCTGTAAAAACTGAGTGGGGCCCTGTTTGAAACTAAACAATGAATGGGACCAGGAGTGTAGCTAAGAGGTACAGTGCCCCCGGGTTCAATTTCAGGTATCCTTTTCCTTCCCACACACAAAGCAGTAGAAGACTGTGCATGCTTCTAATCCCAGTGTTTGGGAGACTGAGATGGGAGGATCACAGGTTCAAGGACAGCCTCAGCAACTTAGTAAAATCTTGTTTCAGCCAGGAAAAAAATTGTGTTTCTACTGGGGATTGAACCCAGGGGCATTTTACCTCTAAGCTACACCCCTAGCCCAATTTTATTTATTTATTTATTTATTTATTTATTTGGGGTCTGGGATGGAACCCTGCGTCATTCGATCTCCAAGCTACACCCCCTGCCCTGTTTTTTTTGTTTGTTTTGGTTTTTAGTTTTGTTTATTTTTGCAGGTCTGGGGATAGAATCCAGAGGCATTTGACCTCCAAGCTACACCCCCTGCCCTATTTTTCATTCTTTATTTTGAAACAGGGTCTCACTAAGTTCCAGAGGGCCTCATTAAGTAGTAGCTGAGGCTGTCTGGGAACCGCAATCCTCCAGTCTCAGCCTCCCGAATGCTGGGATTACAAGCGTGTTCCACCACGCCCGGCTTTCACCCTGCCCTGTTTTTATTCTTTATTTGAAACAGGGTCTTACTAAGTTGTAGAGGGCCTCACTAATTAGCTGGTGCCGTCTCCAAGCTACAGTCCTCAGGTCTCAACCTCCCAGATGCTGGGATTTCAAGCATGCACCACCATGCCCGGCCTAGCCCTGTTTTATTTTGAAACAGGGTCTCACAACGTTGCTGAGGTTGGTCTTGACTTTGTGATTCTACTGTCTCAGCCTTCCAACTACTGGAATTACAGACATGTGCCACCATGCTTGGCTAATTAAGAAAAAAACTTTTTTAAGGTTGGGGGTGTAGTTCAGCAGTAGAATGCCCCTGGTTGACTCCCTAGTACCACACTCACACGTGTAAAGAAGGTGCTAGTGAAAGCTGTTTTCAATACTTTTAGAAATATATTTGTTCAGCTAAGATAATCAATTTCACAATGTGTTTCAGATGAAAAAAAAGATATTGACCATGAGACGGTGGTTGAAGAACAGATCATCGGAGAGAATTCGCCTCCTGATTATTCAGAGTACATGACAGGAAAGAAACTCCCTCCTGGGGGAATACCTGGCATTGACCTATCAGATCCCAAACAACTGGCAGAATTTGCTAGGTAAGTTATAGAACTTTTTCCATTATAGAAAGAGCTTAAGTCTTGCCAGCTGTGGTTTTTTGTTTTTTTGTTTTTTTTACTGCCCCAAGTCACAATAGTGGTTTATATTTTTTCTCCAGGGAAATGTCTGGAAATAAGTACATCCGTTTCATTTTTAGTAATAATAGAGCTATTCATGTGAGTGGCAGCATTTTAGATTCTTGCAGACAATAAGATAAGGCAAATACTCTTTAATTATAATGCATTGCTTGGAAATAAATACAGTTATGCACATTGTCTTGAGATGGGTGTCCTGTTCTGCCTGCTGGCCTCATTGCACACACACTGTACAATTGGGTGTGTCGGGCTGGACCGCTGTGGTGGGCCTGGGTCCAGCTGACCCTGGGAAGGGCTCCCATCCCTTTCTATTTCAATGTGCCATTAGCTAATAAGCCCCCAGTGCTTTTTTGGTTGAAGCTGGTGTGACAGGAAGAGAGCCAATATTTATGGCCAGGACCCTTTTGACTGCCCAAGGGACCAAGCCGGGTGTGTTGGCGCAAGCTTGTAATCCCAGCATTTGGGGGGACAGGAGGATTGCTCAAGTTCGATGCCAGCCGCAGCTACTTAGGCCTTTCACAGCTCAGTGAGACCCTGTTTCAAAATAAAGAATAATAGGGTCAGGGTTGTTGCTCAGAGGTAGAATGTCCCTGAGTTCCATCCCCAATACTGCAAAAAAAAAAAAAAAAGATGATCCAGAAGATCCATACCCACCCACTGGATGCATAGGCTTTGCCTAAAATGGGATGGATTGCTATAGAAGCCTTCGCTACTTTTTATTATTTTACTTTCCATAACTGTGAACATGGGAAAAATAATGCACAGAGTTGTAAAATTCTAATAAACCAGGGGCCCAGTGGTAAGCAGCCCCTAGGTTAAGTCCCCATTGTATTCTGCTTTTATGAATATATTTTAATAAAATAAATTTATTTGAATCAAATATTAACTGCCCTTTTCTCCCACAAAACTACGAGTGATAATTGGATCTCTAGGGCATACAGTTAACAGAAGGGTTATACTCTTTGGGCCGATTGCGCCAAGTACTGTGCCAGTGTTCAATGTTGTCAGTTCTTAGGTGCTCAGAATCTAGTGAGGATACTTGAACAGAGAAGTCAAAGTTTTGTGAAGGGTAACATGATTGTGGCCTCCAGAGTCAGAGTTTTGATAGGCAGAAATGAAGGTTTTCCATGGTGGACCCTCCCTGCTGACAGGGGGTATAGAAAAGTAAATACTCAGTATATGGTCTTGCCTGGGAATTAGGGTGCTTAAAGGAAATGATTAGAGAGTTTTGGAAATTTGGCTGTGTGGCCACCACACCTATAATCCAATACTTGTAGGCTGAAGCAGGAGGATTCCAGGTTCAAGACCAGCTTCACAAACAATAGCTAGACTCTCAGCAACCTAGTGAGACCCTGTTTCCAAACACAAACATTAGGAAAAAACAAACAAATAAATAAATACAATAGCTCAGGGTTAGAGTGCCCTGGATTCAATCCTGTCTGCCTCTCTCTCACACACACAGTTATTTAGATAATTAAGGTCTGTGAATAGTAAAATGGGTGGGCTTTTTAGTGTTCATTGGCAGCCAAAAGTTATTATTTTTTCTTTTTCTCTTTTTCCAGTGGTACTGGGGATTAAGACCAGAGGCAGTTTACCTCCAGCCTTATTTTATTTATTTTGAAACAGGGTCTCACTAAGTTGCGGGGGCTATCTGCCAACCTAGCATCCTCCTATCTCACAAGTACCGAGATTATAGGCTTTTCCCACCAGCCTGGCTTACTGAAGCTTCCTTCCGTTTTTTTGTTTTTGTTTTTGTTTTTGTCCCCTGCCCCCGTACTGGGGGTGGAACCCAGGGTAGTCTACCTTCAAACTACGCCCCCCAGCCCAATTTTTATCCTTTATTTTGAAACAGGGTCTCACTAAGTAGCTGAGGCTGGCCACAAATCATGCCTGGCTTTTTCTTTATTTTGAAACAGGGTTTCACTAAGTAGCTGAGGCTGGCCACAAACCTGCAGTCGTCTTGTCTCGGCCTCCCAGGTACTGGGAGTACAGCACGCCCACCACCCCTGGCTACTGGAGATTTTTTAATAGTAAAGAAAGGGCTGGGGATAAAACTCAAGTGAATCAAACCTCTGAGCTACACACTTTTATTTATTTAAAACGGTCTCACCTGCCGTGGTGGCACACTGTTTAATCCTAGTACTTGGGAGTTAGAGACTGGAGGATTACAAGTTCATGGCCAGCCTTAGCAATTTAGCAAGGCCCTCCAAAACTTAGTGAGACTCTGGTTTTTGGTTTTGTTGGTGGTGGTGGTGGTGATAATGGTGGTGATAATGGTGGTGATGGTTTTTGTTTTGTTTTGTACCTCTGAACTATACATACCCCAGTCCTATTTATTTATTTTTGGTGGTGGTGGTGGTACCGGGGGTAGAACCCGGGGGCTTTCTACCTCTGGGCTAGACTCCCCAGACCTATTTTATATTTTATTTGGAAACAGGGTCTCGCTAAGTTGCTGAGAGCCTCTCTAAGTAGCCCAGGCTGGCTTTGAACCTGTGTGATCCTCCTGTCTCGACCTCCCAAGTGCAGGGATTACAAGCATGTGCCACCATGCTGTTTTTTATTTTTTTATTTATTTTTATTTTTTTTTTATTTTTTTGTGTGGTACTGGGAGTGGAACCCAGAGGCTTCCTACTTCAGGGCTATACTCCAGACCTATTTTATACTTTCTACCTCCAGGCTGTACTCCCAGACCTATTTTATATTTTATTTCGAAACGGGTCTCACTAAGTTGCTGAGAGCCTAAGTAGCTGAGGCTGGCTTCGAGCCTGTGCAAGCCTCCTGTCTCAGCCTTCCAAGTGCGGGGATTACAAGCATGCACCACCACGCCTGGCTATTACTTATTTTTGAAACAGGGTCTCATTGAGAAGGGCCTCTCTAAGTTGCTGAGACCGTCTGTGAATCATGATTCTCCCGTCTCAGCCTTCCAAATGCTGGGATTTCAAGGCTGCGCCACCAAGCCTGGTGAGACCTGAGTGTGTAGCTCAGAGGTTTGGCTCACCTGAGTTTTATCCTCGGTACCACTAGAAAAAAAAAAGAAGGTGCTAGCTGGGTATGATAGTAGCACATGTACTTGGGTGGCTGAGACAGGAGGATCACGGTAGACGTAAATGACATGATTCTAGTAGGTGATTTGAAGACAGTTCCTAGTACCACATAAGAAGACAGTAAAGCAATGTTTTTGTTGGTTTTTTTGTTTGCCTGTTTTAGTGGTACTGGGGATTGAAACCAGGAGCCGTCTACCTCTGAGCTATACTCCCAGCCCTATATTTTATTTTATTTAATTTTATTTACAGTGCTGGGGATGGAACCCAGGGGCATTCTACCTTTGAGCTACACCCCCCAGTCCTATTTTTTATTCTTTATTTTGAAACCGGGTCTCACTATGTTGCAAAGGGCCTAAGTAGTAGGTAAGGCTGCTGTGATCCTTTCTGTCTCAGCCTCCTGAATGCGGGGATTACAAGCATGCACCACGCCCGGCTCATTTATTTATTTATTTACTTATTTATTTATTAGTGCTGGGAATTGAACCCATGGTCATTCAACCTCCAAAATATACCCTCAGACCTCTATTTTATTCTTTATTTTGAAACAGGGTCTCACTAAGTAGCTGAGACTGGCTGTGAATCTGCAGTCTTCCTGTCTCAGACTACCAAGTACGGGGATTGCAGGTACACTTCAGAATTGAATAAAAGCGATGCTTTGTTGGGGTTTTGTATGTGGGTGGGTTATACTAGGGCTTGAACTCTAGAAACATTCTGCCATAGAGCTGCACTCCCCAGCCATTTACAACTTTTATTTTGAAACAGTCTCCCTAAATTAACAGGTATTGGTACCATTTGGGGGAAACAGATGTGCTTTACCATGCTCACCTAATAAGATGGCATTTTAAGAGAAACAAGTACTATAAACTTAGAAATCATTCCCCTTTTTTTGCAGTGCTGGGGATCAAACCCAGGTCCTTGCACATGGTGGGCAAGTGCTTTACCACTGAGCTGCATGCCTAGCCCATAAGCAGTTCGCTTTGTTGTTTATTTCTGAGCCATGTAATGTAGTACTAGGAATTGAATGTAGGGGCATTTTACCTCCTAGCTATTCCCAGGGCCCTAATTTTTATTCTTTCTTTATTTTTTTGTTTGTTGTTTGTTTTGTGGTGGTACTGGGGATGAAATCTCTGGGCTACACTCCCAGGCTATTTTACATTTTATTTGGAAACAGAGTCTCTTAAGCCAGCGCGCGGCTGGCTTCTAACCTGTGCGATCCTCCTGTCTCAGCCTCCCAAGCGCAGGGATTACAAGCATGTACCACCACGCCCAGCTTTATTCTTTATTTTGAAACAGGGCCTCACTTAAGTAGCTGAGGCTCTCAGAGAACCATCTGAAATTACAAGTGTGCGCCACCAGCATGCCTGGCTTTTTTCTTTTCTTTTCTTTTCTTTTTCTCTTTTTCTTTTTCTTTTTCTTTTTTTTTTTTTTTTTTTTTTTTTTTTTTTTTTTTTTTTTTTCTGGTACTGGAATGGAACCCAGGGGCTTTCTACACTCCCAGGCCTATTTTGAAAACAGGGTCTCAGCCGGGCGTGGTGGCGCACACTTGTAATCCCCGCGCTTGGGAGGCAGAGACAGGAGGATCGCGCAGGTTCGAAGCCAGCGGCATGTGCTGGCTTAGGAGACCCTGTTTCCAAATAAAAATGTAAAAAATAGGTCTGGAAGTGTAGCCCGGAGGCAGAAGTGCTTCCAGGAACCCCAGTACCAAACCAACAACAGGGCCTCACCAAGTTGCTGAGCCTCACTAAGTAGCTGAGGCTGGCTTGGGACCTGCGCAATCCCCCTGTCTCAGCCTCCCAAGCACTGGGGTGACAAGCGTGGACCACCATGCCTGGCTGTCTTATTACATTTTTGAGGCTGGTCTTGAATCCTCCTGCCTCGGCCTCCCAGAGTACTGGACTTACAGATATGTGCCATCGATCCTGGCTTGTTTTTATTTTTGAGGTGGATCTTGCTATGTTGCCCGGGCTGCCCTGGGATTTGGGGTCCTACTGCCTTAGCCTCCTAAGCGATGGGGATTGCAGGTGTGTGCTACAGTGCCCAGCTAAACATAGAATTCTCTATCCAGCAAAGCTACCAATCAAATACAAGGCAAAAGAATATAGTTTTAGGGACCTAAAGATTTATCACACCCCCCCACACACACACACACACACACACACCTTGGTTGTACTGGGGATGGAACCCAGGGGCCATCTACCTCTGAGCTTTACCCCTAGCCCTAGTTTATTCTTTTATTTTGAAACAGGGTCCCACTAAGTTGCTGAGGCTGTCCTCAAACCTGCGATCTTTTATAACCTCCCAAGTACTAGGATTACAAAGTGCTAGGGTTCCTTTTATGTTGCGGACACTTGTAAGGAGGTTACTTGAGGGCATAGCACAGCAAAATGAGTGTGAGCAACAGAAGTTGAAGAGGACAGTAGTGCGGCTGGCCACAAAACAGTGGAGAAGGAAGTTGTCCAGCTGTGGGCATATTCTCAGGTAGGAGTCACTGGGGAGTAGCCCAGTGGTAGGGGGCTTTCCCAGCATGCATTAAAAAGAATTTCCTGAGGAAAATCACAGAAGCTTGTTGGTGTGGGAAGAAACCTGGCTAGGCACAGTGGCACATGTTTTATAATCTCAGTACTTAAGAGGCCGAATCAGGATCACAAGTTCAAGACCAGCCTGAGCATGTTAGCAAGCTCCTGTTTAAAATAAATAGGGCTGAGGATGAGAAGGAAGAAAAGAGAAACGACAGTAGAAGCTCCCTGAAAAAGATTGGGGGAATAAGGCTATGGAAGCTGAAGCATAGTTTGGACAATATTTATGGGTGGTAGTGCACTCGTGCAATCTTGAGTACTCAGGAGACTGAGGTGAGAATATCTCAGATTTGAAAACAGTCTCAGCAAGTACTAAGACTCAGCAACCTAGGGAGAGCCCTCTTTCAAAAACAAAGAACAAGAAAAGGTTGGTAATGTAGCCTGGAGGTAGAACGCCCCTAGGTTCAGTCCCTAGTACCACAAAAGAAGCTGGGTGGGGTGGCACATGCCTCTAATCCCAGTACTTGGGGAGCTAAGACCAGAGGATCACAGATTCCAGACCAGCTTCAGCAACTTAGTGAGACCCTTTTTCAAAATAAGATTGGGCTGGGCATATAACTCGGAGGTAAAATGCCACCAGGTTTAATCCCCAGACCACAAAAATAAGTAAATGATTGAATGAATAAATAAGTGAACCAATAAGTAGATAGAACTCATGGACCTGACTCTAGGAAAGCTTTCTCCTCGTACTTGTAGCTACCGTGGTGGACTTCTAGAGCCAGAAGTGACCTAGCACAGTGTAAGCACCATTGGTATAATTGTGATGTGAATATAATGTTCCTTGTTAGAGTTCATTTTGTGTCTAGAGCAGGATGGCATCTTGCTCTTCTTGCTGTAGGAAGCACAGGTGTGTAGGGTTTGGGCACCAAGTGGCTGGAGTCTGAGCTCACTCACGTCATTCTGCGTGGCGTTCTCTTGCAGACTCTTAGCCTGGGTGCCTCATCCTCGTTGGACAGTGGCAGTGGGGAGGAGGGCTTGAGCCTGGGGACCCTTTCTGCTAGGTCTTCACATTCTGCAAAAGGATGCCACCATTGATTAGGTTCTTCTGGAGGCCCCAGAATTGGCCCCTGGGACTCCGAGTCAGGTCGAGAGCACCGAGTTGCCAGTTCTTGGGGCCACAACACCTCTTCTTCACCAATAAGATGCACAGAATTTGTCTGCTGTCCTCCTCGCTGTGTGACTTGGAGCCGCATTCAGACCCTGGGCTCTTAGCTTATGGAAGGTGGTAGCTGTTCTTTACTCCTTTCTTGGGGTGAGGGGGTGCTGGGCGAGAATTGGAACTGACCAAAGCCTCTCAGGCTCCTGCCACAGTCCATCCAGATTGCTTAGCATACCATGTGTGAGTGGGCAGGCATACGAAATGATATTCATGCCAGGCATGGTGGCACGAGCCTGTAGTCCTAGTGCTTGAGAGCCTCAGACAGGATTGCAGGTCTGAGGACAGCCCGGGCTGCCTAGTGAGGGCCTTCTCAACTTAGACCTGTTTCAAAATAAATACAGGGCTGGGTGCCAGGTGTTTTGGTGTGCGCTTATAATCCCAGTACTTGGGAGGCTGAGACAGAAGGATCGCATGGGTTCAAAGCTAGCCGTAGCTACTTAGTGAGGCTCTCAGCACCTTAGTGAGACCCTGTTTCCAAATAAAAATATAAAATAGGACTGGGAGTGTAGTTCAGAGGTGCAGTGCCCTGAGGCTCAATCTCCAGGATCACCACACACACACACACACACACACACACACACACACACACACACACATGACTTTGATCTTTGGTTGGAAAGTCATGACTATAGCTAGGCATGATGTGTGGTACATGCTTATGATCCCAGTACTTAGGAGGAC
This sequence comes from Muscardinus avellanarius, assembly GCF_963383645.1. Taxonomy (NCBI): domain Eukaryota; kingdom Metazoa; phylum Chordata; class Mammalia; order Rodentia; family Gliridae; genus Muscardinus; species Muscardinus avellanarius. The sequence continues at coordinate 103,074,947 of NC_137798.1, forward strand.
CACAGGTTCTCAGCCAGCCTAAGGTATAGCCTTAGTGAGGTGGAATTATGGGAGGCTTGTCTGCTGAATACTTGAAAAAAGTCAGATGTAATGGTGTGTGCCTGTGCTCCTAGTACTTGGGAGACTGAGACAGGAAGGCCACAGGTTCAAGGACACTCTCAGCAAGTAGTGAGACTCTCATCAACCTAGGGAGACCCTGTTTCAAAACAAATAAAACAGGGCTAGAGTTGTAACTCTAAGATAGAATGTTCCTGGGTTCAGTCCCTATTAAGGCCGCCCCCCACCCCGCAAAAAAAAAAAAGAAAAAAAAAAACTTGTGAAGGTGGTCAGTGGTCTACCAATTTCTGTTTTCTGATTCAATTGATAACTTTTGTGTGTATATCATTAACTAAAGTTAGCCCTTTTAAAGTTTCTGGTTTAGCCAGACATGGTGCTACTTGCCTGTAATCCAAGCTGTTGGGAAGGCTGAGGCAAGAGGATTCCAAGTTTGAGGTCAGCCTGGGACAGTTTATAAGACTTTACCAAAATAAAAGGAAATCTGAGCCCCAGGCATGGTGGTGTAGGCTTGTAATCCCAACATTCAGGAGGATCCCAGTTCGTGACTAGCCTCAGCTACCTAGTGAGGCCCTTTGCAGCTTAGTGAGACCCTGTTTCAAAATAAAGAATAAAAAATTGGGCAGGGGGTATAGCTCGGAGGTCAAATGCTTCTGGGTTCCAGACCCTGAAAAAAAAGAAAAAAGAAAAAATAGGGCTGGGAACCGGGCATGGTGGCACATGCTTTTAATCCTAGCATTTGGGAGGTTGAGACTGATCGTGGTTCAAAGACAGCTTCAGCTATTTAAGTGAGGGCCCTTTGCAACTCAGTGAAGCCCTGTTTAAAAAAAAGTAGGAGCCGGGCGTGGCGGTGCGCGCTTGTAATCCCCACACTTGAGAGGCTGAGACAGGAAGATGGCACAGGTTCGAAGCCAGCCTCAGCTACTTAGTGAGGTTCTCAGCAACTTAGTCCCTGTTTCCAAATAAAATATAAACTAGGTCTGGGAGTATAGCCCAGAGGTAGAAGGCCCCTGGGTTCCACCCCCAGCACCACCAAAGTAAATAAATAAAAATAAAGGATAAAGAATAGGGCTGGGGGTGTTGCTTGGAGGTAGAATGCCCCTGGGTTCTGTCCCCAAGCTTAGAGGGAGAGTGCCACTGGGTTTAGTTCCCAGTAGTACACAAGAAACAAGCCAACAACAAAAAGACCTGTGATCTAGAAATGAGCATAAGGAATAGTTCCAACCCCAGGTTGTGTCAATCACTGCCAACCCCCAGACTTTAACAGGCCTAATGTAAAAACAGTAGAGATGAAAATAGCTTAGAATGTTAAGACACAGAAATGTTCTGCACAGAAAAAGAATTGTGCTAACAGGCCATGGCTGTAGTGGCCAGGACCTTGTCCTGCCAGCACGGGTCTGAATTGATGGTGCTAGTCAATATTAACGAAGCTTGTTCGCAGGGGTGAGGCTTGTTTTCACAGATAATTTGCCTCTGGGACTTGTGCAGTCTGAGTCAGTTGAGGTGCGTGCTTTACACAGTGCACTGATGGAGCTGTGCCAGGAAGCTTCTGCAAGCTTGAGTTCTGAAGGCCAGTTTTTCCAGTGTTCTTCCCCATATGCCAGAAGGCGACATAATCAATCCAGCAGTTGTGTCACGTTCTCCACTTTTACTGGAACAGAAAGCCTCTGCTGAGTGATGCCTTTCTACTTGTTTTATTCTGTCCTCAGTCCTTTAACTCAAAGGGTGGTTTGGAACACCAAAACCTTCTGAGTTGTTAAGCATAATACTTTTTGAGGACAAACTCATTTTTTGGCTGGCCATGGTGGCACACACCTGTAATCTCAGCTACACTGTAGGCTGCAGCAGGAAGACAAGTCCGAGGCCAACCTGGCAACTTGATGGCGCGTGTCTCAGTCAAAGGGGATGGCGGTGGAGCTCTGTGGTGGAGCTCTTACCTAGCAGTTACAAGGAAGAGTTTAGTTCAATTCTCAGTAAGTTGGGGTTGGGGATGGACGCATTTGTAACTAGGCCCGTTTAACACATCGCCAGCGGCAATAACTGTCATTTCCCAAGCCTTAACGTGTGTCGTTTTTGATCCTCACAGCTCTGAAGCAGGGAGCCGTATTGTTTACAGAATAAGAAACCGAGGTGGAGAAGCGGTGTAGTTTGCTCAAGGTCATGCAGCTAGTAGAAGTCAGCTCCAAGTCACACATTCCATCCCGTCTCGTTCCAAATGCCTGTGCTGTTGTCCTCATTGTTTCTGGGATCTGAAAGTATCAGTCAGTGAATGAAACTTAATTCTAGTCACTTCTGGGTGAGGGGTGGGGTTCTGAGCAGTAGCGTATGATTTTAGTCTTATAACATTTTCAGTCCAAGCCTCCTTTTCTTGGAAAGTGAACCTCGTATGGAAGGCGTGCTGTGGAGCTTGCGAGCGGCCACAGCTCCATCTCCCATTGGTTCTGAGTCCAGGAGTATTTTACCTTCTCACTGTAAGCTTGGTGTGGTGGCATATGTCTGTTAGGCTCCCCGAAAACTTAGTTGAGACCCTATTTTAAAAACAAAATAGTTCATAGGTAGAATACCTTGGGGGTTCAATCCCTAGTACCACCAAAATTTTTTCTCATTGTAACCACGCAATTTTGAAAGTGACATTTTAAGAAGAAACAGTACATGGGCCTATTCTCTTTACTTTTGTGCATACTTGAACTTTCCCGTGATAAAATGTCTTTTAAAATTAAGTTTCTAGGGATAAATCTAAGAAAATGTATGAGAAGGACCTTCTTCAAGTCAGGTTTAAGCTATAACTTGCACACACTGGAATTCACTCTTTTGTGTTCCATACAAAACAGTCATCACCACAGTTCACATACACAGCAAAATTGTCAAAGAATAAACATTAAGTGAAACGATTACAATGCGATTCTCAGCATACTTTTTAAAATTATTAATGCTTGAGAAAAATAGCCTTTCCTGAATGTTTTCACGCCGACCTAGCCTCCCAGTGACACAGTGATACCTAACTCCTGTGCTACCTAGTCTGAACACAGACCAAACTCCATGCTGATATCTAAGACAACAAAGGTAGTTCCAGGCCCTGTACACAGAGCGCTTAAATACTTGCTAATTGACGTGACGATTCACTTAAAAGACTTGTAAGACGTTGGGACAGGGAGGAAGGGTCCACACTGAACATGTCTCAGCGAATATTTAAAGCAGAAATACAGGCAGTCTTAAACACACCCCATGGAGATGAGTGGTAGCTACTCTACACGCTGTTCCTCTTAGACCTTGGGGCCTGGGTGTTGAATCAGATGGTTTTATGAGTTCAGGTTTTGAAATGTAAGGATCAGGTAATCCTTCCTCCATCCTGTGTGAAGAAGAATGACAGGGTTTTTAACTGAAGACAGAAGCAATCTTCTATAAGAGGGAGGCTGCTGGCCTCTTAGCCTTAAGTAACCATTGGCTTAGGTGCTTATTGAAGGTGTGAGCCCTCTCATAGAGGTGTAAGATGGCAAAAATTAGGGACAGAAAAGTTTGATTCAGAGATTTAAGTCTTTTTTGTTTTTTCTAGAATCTCTTCATTTCTTACCATTCTACACACACAGATGTTCAGGGAATGTTTGAAGAGACAGTTTTGACAAAAGACCAAAGGTTGGTTCAGTGATAGGAGCAAGTGCTAAGTTCCCAGTCGGCAGGCTGTTTGGGTAGTCACCTCCCGGTGCTCTGCCCCTGCACTCCTTGACCAGGGACTTTGTCACAGATGAGGGCAAGGGTTTCTGAGCCCCCAGCCAGAGCAGACACACTCCCACTCCCTCCCACCACCAAAGGTATTGCAGAAGAATGAAAGCTGATGAGAGTATGGTGTCCGCCTGCCTCCCAGCCCCTCTGAGGTCACCAGCGCCCTCGGTTTGCTGTGTCCCCTTTGAGAACGGTTTTTATTCTCGAATGTATATAGAGAATTGTGTTGAGCAGGATTGTTTATATGCTTTTTAAAAAATGATACAGCTTGAAGATCATTTGTGTCAGAACGATGCAGGCCCATTTTGCGTGTGGTTTTTCTCAAGCAGCCCTACAGAGATGCATGTGTGTGAGACACTCCCTTGCCCGGTAGTGCTTTGCCCTTCTCCCCACTAGGAGGTTGGTCTGTGCTTGTTTGGGCTGTTGGTCTTTGTATTTTTTGAAGGGTCTAGAGGAAAGAGCAGGCATTGGAATCATACCGCTGGTAGTGCCGTGCCAGCTTGCTAGCGCTGAGGCCATGGGCCGGCCGCGCGGCCAGCGAGCAGCGGCGCCTCGTCTGTGAAGCTGGAGGAGGCTTCGCCGGCCTCGGTACTCAGCGAGCGCAAGCTGTCTCGTCCCGTCTCCTTTGTGGAGGTGTATCGTGAGCTGTAAGGACAGGACTTATATGATTTATGCCAGTCGAGTGTACCCACTCCTACAAATCTGTCTCTCTCTCTTTCTCTCTCTCTCTCTTTTTTTTTTTGATAAGAATGAAGCCAAGAAAAATTAAAGAAGATGATGCTCCAAGAACAATAGCTTGCCCTCATAAAGTAAGTAATGCTAGGGGGAGTGTTCGTTAACTTGTTAATGAGGTTCTAGAGAGTTCATAAGGAATTTGCACTTTATTTCCACTTTCATATTGAGATAAAGTGAGGAACCGTGTGTATATCTCTGGTTTCTAAATTGAAGAGACTTGAGTTTTATTATTCAGTAAAAGACACTATATATATATTATAAATGGGGTGACTGTAGGGATCCTATGTTTTTATTTTTGTTTTTCACTATATATTGGAATTACTATGTTAGGATTTCATTTCTTTTGGGTCATGAACAAATCTTAAGACATTGGGTTGTAACTCACCCACAGACCTTTATGGAAACATAGGCTCATGACTGACATTTGGAAATTTTTACTAAAATAAGCCAATAAAGACTTTAATCTCTTTTTCTTATTTACTCAGCTGATTGTGTGTCTCTAGAATGGTACATAATTGTTTTCAAATGCAGATTTTACAATAAAAGGCTAACCTCACAGGAACTTGAAAGTATTGCTTGGGGACTATTTTCAAACTTAATTGGAAGTAAAACTAGCAGAAAAACAGTTTCACATAGATAAAAATAAGGGGGGAAATTGTAAACAAAACGATTACTAAAAATAGAGATGGATCACCCCTATAAAGACTATGCCCTCCCAAATTTCTTGTATTCCTTTCTTAATGCTCTTCATGTGGAGATTTTGAAATATAAAAATGGTTTCCCATTTGGGCCAAACAATAAGCGTTTGAAAACAGTTATGCCTTAAGTATTTGTTATCTTTTTAGCTTCTCTGTATACTTTTCCAATTAGATGTTTTTAAGATTCCATTTTCTAAATGGAAACTGAACTAGAGGTCAAGGTGAAAAACTGGCTTTCCCCTCCCTTTTGCCTGTGAAGCTGTCTGGTGGTGCCCTGTGCTGTCCTTCTGTCATGCTGTCTCACCATTTCCCCATTCACTCCATCATGGGCAACAACTGCAGAAGAAATTGTTGAGGACATGCTTCTCGGGCGTCACACATCCATCTGCCTCCCCCGCAATGGTATCGCTTTGCCTGCCTCTTCTTTTCCCAGTGTCTCACAAAATAAATTTCTTCTGTAGTTGCCATTCCTTGGAGACCCTCTTGCTTCTTTCTCTGTCAAGAAGGGGAAAGAGGCAAAGAGAGAAGAGGGAACAGTAGGCGATGGAGAATGACAGCCCATTGTTGCAGCACAGAATATGGGGCCCACCGAAGGTAGTGGTGGACTGCCGTCATTTTAACTCCGTTTATTTCTCAGTGCTTCTGTTACTTCATCTGGGGCGTAGCTGGGAGAGGCGGCTGTGGTGTAGCTGGAAGCCGGGGCGCTGGGTTCTACTCCCAGCTTGGCTACTACTAGTAGTGTGACCTTGGGCAAGTCTACTTCAGGACGTCTCTAAGCCTCAGTTTCCTCATCTGTAAAACACGGGTTTACATTAAAGACAAGGCCTTTCTCAGCTGTCTGTTTTTGTCTTAAATAATTTAATGTTCTACTGCGATGCTAAGTGGATTTAAGGCGGGAGGTTGGGAGGCTTTGTTTTAATGGATCAGCAAAGGCTGTTGAGTGGTTGCGTCCTTGCCCGCCCTGCAGTGTGATCCGCTAAGCTTCTTTCTCTGTTTCAAGGGCTGCACAAAGATGTTCAGGGATAACTCTGCTATGAGAAAACATCTGCACACCCACGGCCCCAGAGTCCACGTCTGTGCAGAATGTGGCAAAGCTTTCGTTGAGAGCTCAAAGCTAAAACGACACCAACTGGTTCATACTGGAGAGAAGCCCTTTCAGGTAGAGCCAGTTCCCTCTCCCCTGCACACTGCCCTGCCCGTCCCCTGTCACCCCCTGGGTCTCGGCAGGGTGTCCAGGCTCCTGGCTCCCAAGGGTGCTGGACATGGGACATACCAGTGTCTCAGGAGCGCACTTTCTGGCAGGAAGAAAGTGGGATTGTGCGTGAGCAAGCCTACAACTGAATTCCCAGTGTATTCACAATGGGTGGAAGTAATATATTTTTGGTAGGTAATAGTATATTGAATTGCAAACTCTATCATATGATAGAGAGCAAATAGGGCTGCTATGTTATCTTCTTTTAGAAGCCCGTAGATAAGAGAACACACTAGCAGAGCAGTAGTGAGCCTAGCATGGTTCCGACAGTTGGAACTTGTTCATCGTTTATATCTTACTATTGAGAATATTGGAAGATGTAGTAGGGCCTTAACCTCGTGGGATGGGCATCCTGCCAGTTGGCCAAGGGTTTCTTTCAGGTCGTATGTATATAATTCATGAGGGCTCTCCACAGACTTAGGGCTTGTCCGGCATGCTCAGTAAGAGATCCTCGCCCACTCGTTCTAGACTGCATCTAGAACATTCTCTCGGGCCGAGGGGCTGTCATCCGCCACAGCAGCAAGCCGCTGGCTCCTGGCTCCGGTCACAGTTGCTGAGTGGGTTGACGTGTGGTCTTTCCTCAACAGTGCACATTCGAAGGCTGCGGGAAACGCTTTTCACTGGACTTCAATTTGCGCACACATGTGCGAATCCATACCGGAGACAGGCCCTATGTGTGCCCCTTCGATGGTTGTAATAAGAAGTTTGCTCAGTCAACTAACCTGAAATCTCACATCTTAACACATGCTAAGGCCAAAAACAACCAGTGAAAAGAAGAGCGAAGACCCTTCTCGACCACGGGAAGCATCTTCCAAAAGTGTGAATGGGAATAAATATGCCTCTCCTTTGTATATTATTTCTAGGAAGAATTTTAAAAATGAATCCTATACACCTAAGGGACATGTTTTGATAAAGTAGTAAAAATTTAAAAAAACTTTAATAAGATGACATTGCTAAGATGCTCTATCTTGCTCTGTAATCTCGTTTCAAAAACACGGTGTTTTTGTAAAGTGTGGTCCCAGCAGGAGGACAATTCATGAACTTCGCATCAAAAGACAATTCTTTATACAACAGTGCTAAAAATGGGACTTCTTTTCACATTCTTATAAATATGAAGCTCACCTGTTGCTTACAATTTTTTTAATTTTGTATTTTCCAAGTGTGCATATTGTACACTTTTTGGGGATATGCTTAGTAATGCTATGTGTGATTTTTCTGGAGGTTGATAACTTTGCTTGCAGTAGATTTTCTTTAAAAGAATGGGCAGTTACATGCATACTTCAAAAGTATTTTCCTGTACAAAAAAAAGTTATATAGGTTTTGTTTGCTATCTTAATTTTGGTTGTATTCTTTGATGTTAACACATTTTGTATAATTGTATCGTATAGCTGTATTGAATCATGTAGTAATCAAATATTAGATGTGATTTAATAGTGTTAATCAATTTAAACCCATTTTAGTCACTTTTTTTTTTCCAAAAAATACTGCCAGATGCTGATGTTCAGTGTAATTTCTTTGCCTGTTCAGTTACAGAAAGTGGTGCTCAGTTGTAGAATGTATTGTACCTTTTAACACCTGATGTGTACATCCCGTGTAACAGAAAGGGCAATAATAAAATAGCGATCCTAAAGAAAGAATACGGCAGAAAAAGATCTGTAAGCACAGTCTTATTTTCTTTTGTTGTCCAGAGTACTTATAATTCTTGAGCCTCCCAGAAATTGGAAGCTAAATAAAGCAACTCAAGTTTCCTTTATTTTGCACTCAGTTACAGTGGCTTGTGATTGAAGCGATGCGTGGATATTTAATACTTGCTACACATCCTGAATTCTGAAAGCGTAGGTAACAGGCACCGAGCTCAGGAGCTACCTCAGAGCACCCAGGTCGGGCCCAGCGTTGCGGTGAGTGTGGGGTGACGTTTGTGCGTGCCCGGTGCCCTGCACAGTGAGGCCTGCGGGCCTTGGCTCGTCCCACAGGAAGCGTGGTTGTCTTATTTGGTCTGAGAGCCCTTGTTCCTCCATCTTAGAGGAGTTCTTATTAAAAGCTGTTACATGTAGCACCTGAGCGCCACTGGCTAGGTTTCGTGCTTCTAAATGGACACCCGGTGCAGGCTGGCAAGGTGGCTAGACTGGTTAGAATTGTACTCAGTGAGTACTGACCTCATGATGTGGCTGTCAACGTGTAATTACAACTTTTGAATTTTACTTAGAGTCAACTATCAGACTTGTTGAGACTATTTTATAAACTATAATACACCAAAATCCCATTTATTCAAAATGTAGACATGCTGTGTGTCTTTCTGTGCTGAGTGCTTGACTCTGCGAGGTCAATGACAAACTAGGTAAATCGTATTTATTTACAGCATGGCCAGGACGCCATCCGATCAAACGTACATTTCTTACAGCTTTTTCACCAGGAGGATCGGTGACCTAATAATAGTGACCCCGTGGCTCTGTGGAATTTTGAAGTGCCTTCAGAATCACAAATGAAAATTTTAACTTGAGACACTTGTTTTTATTTGTCCAGAATCTGTTATCCATTGAGTAGTTTGATGGAACTGAGTTAATCAGAAGACCCCAGCTGTTCTGTGGATAAGCCAGGCATTGCCGTATCTGGCAGTCAGGAGAGAGGTAAGCCCAGGCCGGAGGGCCCCATCAGCTGAGCGCCCCTGTGGGAACAGGCAGTTCTTCCCTGGACCCAGCATGGGCTTCCTTTGATGCTCTTGCTAGAGTAGAGGTGCGCACACCTTTCCCTCCCGGTCATCAGCTCCAGCTGTCCTGGCGTGGCTGTACCAGAATCGCCGCTCCACTTGGTGGCCATATTTGGAGTCGGGAGCCCAGCATTGTACCGCACTGCAGTCTGAGCCTGGCACTGTCCTCGGGACCGCTGGCCACGCCCCCGGAGGAGCAGCCCTGAGAGCCATGCCAGTGACCTGCAGGAGCCACCCTGGGTGGCGCAGGCTCCCTCTTTCTCTGTGCCTTCTTCCCATGGGGAGGCCCCTCAGTCATCTCTTTCGTCCCTGTCTCTGAATGAAAGTCATCCCTCTCTCCATATCGCTCTTCCCAGTCAATCCGCAGAGTAGTTGGGGTTCACAGAAAACAACCTGCAAGTTCCTAGTTGATACAGCGCAGTCGCTGGGAAGCTACAACCGCAACTTAATAGAGGTAGTTGTCATTGGGTTTAACTGCAACCCATGTCCAGGTTAGAATTGATCATTTTGTTTAAAGTATACTTTAGTAACATTTGAAATAGTATTCAAACAATGGTTCCATTGTCTTGAGAATTAATCTGATTTATAATACTGATAGACATATTTTTTTACATCTGAACAGAAATAAATGCATGTTTCTAGCATATGTAATATAAAAACTCCAGAGGATAAGTTTACATTTAAGGAGATGTTGTTTTCTATTTTTGAACTCATCATCGCCGCCCCCCACCCCCCTTGGTAGTAAAGTAGGGCTGCAGGGGCATACTATTTGTATAAAAAAAATGTCGCCAGCGTGACATTGACTCTCCAGGTGACCTGCGCTTGGCCTGTGTCATAGGTGTTTGTGTGCTTTGCCTCGAGGCCTGAGGGGTTGAAGGAAACCAGGAGCTTTTCCTGTCTTTTTCACATACAAGTTCTTCAAAGTGTCGCTTATTTCACGACTTTTGAGAGGAAGCCCCTGTGAGGGACTGTGGCCTGCAGGGCCTGCTCCTGCTTGCAAGCCAGCGCCCTGGCGTGCCGGGTCTGCGGAGTGGTGGTTCCGAGTCCTTACCCTGCGCTGGTCTCCGCCCCACACTTCACTTGCTTAGTTAGCAGAGCTCATCGACAGGGGCCGGCGCACCTCAGATCACCCGCTCACTAGGATTTGTCTGTGGCACGGAAAGCTTGGCCCTCTGCAGTACATTTTTGAATTGGAGATCTGGTAATTCCACGCACCCCCTACTAGAGAGAAGAGAATCCATGGCCTCCCGTCCCGGCCTCCTTTGTGCTTAGCAAGTCTGTGCTGTTAATCTTTTGTTCCGTAGTTCCTTCTCTTTTCTTGCCATCTGGCCAACACCAAGAGTGGGGCTCCCAGGACTCAAAGTTGTCCCCTGGCACCCAGCGGCCGCCACGCCCATGCCAGGCTCGCGGGCTCAGTTGTTCAGCTGGGTGCCCCTGTCTGACTCTGGAGCCCTTCATCTGGCTCCCTTGGTGACCGTGCGACCGCAGCACCTCTTCAGAGTCCAGGCCTCAAGACCCGGCAGGTGCATTCTGCCCTCGACACGCTTGCTCGAGGCCCTGGCCGTGGTTTTGCAGGACCCCGTGCTTTGGGGATGGCCACCTCACAGCAGCATCTGAACAGGTGGCTGGCGAGGTCTCGTTCACCCTCCACTGCTGACCTTGCAAGGACTCACCTTGTTGCTGCCCCGCTTGTACTCAGGTGCCGGGCTTGCCTGAAGATGGTTCGAGGGCAGGCCCTTTGGCAGATGGACACCTGAGTGGCTTCCAGCGTCCTCCCTGGGCCTGTGTGGGCAGCAGGGTGCCCGGCCTGTCTTGAAGCTGGGCCCTGATGGGGATGGCAGGTGCACGTCACCTTGACCCCTTACACTGAACTGGAAAAAGGAACCCTGGGACTGGGCGCCAACGCTAGACCAGCAGGCAGGTCCAGCTTCCCACAGACTGGGAGGTTGGGGCATGAGCTGCCTCCTGCAGGCCCCTGGCCAGCATCCTACATACTTAGGGTGTGGATTTCGGCGCCACATTCATCCAGGCACGGTGATTGGTTTCGTGGCAAGTTTAACCAAATTGCTTTTGTTCAAAGGCACTCAGGCCTAAGAACCCCATGGGGGCGCCGGGGCTGGGGCGCAGGTGTCTGTGCTGCATTGTCTGCTGCTGTCTGGGGCCTTGGGTGTCTGCGCACACCCTGGAGGAGAAAGGGGCATTGGCCCCAGCCTGAGGAAGGTCTTTTTCTGTCAGCAAGCACCAGGCTCTGTTGGCTAGGCTGGCGAGAGAACTTCTGTCGTACTCACTGGGAGCTTCTGTCGGCCTGGCTCAAGGACTTAGCATTGTGTCTCATGCCCATCTTTTTTTAAGTGTTCTTTGCCATTTCTGAAATTGTCCTTGGTTTTTCCTTAGCTCATAGGTCATAGACACAGAAATATTATAGTATTTAAGGCATCCGCATCAAGCATCAGATGGCTTTGCATCCAGAAGCTCATTGGTAACTCAGTTTGAAGCGCCAAGCATGTGTAACATGGCTCTATAAAATATAATAAACGCATAATGTTAAGCTTTTCACGTCTGTGGTTCTTGTCTGTTGCTCCCTTGGTTGGCATAAGTTCCCTGGGGCCGAGGGTTGCCGGACTTCCCTTCCCACTCAGGAACGGAAACCCCTGAGATTCCCACCAACAAGAAACAGACCTCCTCAGCACAACCTTTCCATTTGAAGGAGTTTAATGACCACCTCACCCACTTTAATATCATTTTTTGTATGTCCTTTTTTTTTGTGGTACACTGTATTTATACATCATAATGGGATAAAAATAAAAGTGTAGACATACATGCACACATTGCCCAATTAGCCCCTACCAGATCCCCACACCATTCCCTCCCCGTCCCTCCTTCCCATGCTTGGCTTAGTGGTTGACATCTAGTATCACACTTTAATATCATAAAGTGATATTCCTGTCTAGCTGGGCCTGCCATCCCCTGGGAGCTCCAGAAACAAAAAGAACAGCTTAGGGTGTGGGACGGAGCCTTGTGACTCGGCAGAGCCGGCAGCGTCCCCCGCCCCTCACTGGGGTCTCGCTGACCACAGAATGAGGCTCAGCACCTACCACTACCCTCCTGCTCGTGATAGGTGGGCCTGCCAGTGAGGCCGGTGGGGTGGTGGCAGGTGCAGCCCCCTGTGAGCCCAGAAGTGAGGCCAGAGCCGGCGCAGCGTGGGGAGCAGCGCGGGCGGGCGGGCGGCAGCTATGGCTCCTGGGTGGGAGGGGCTCCGGGGCTTTGGAGTTACTGTCTAGAGGCACGCCCAGAGAGAAACAAAACCAGCATCTCTGGTCTCAGTGCCTTAGCCTGGCTGCAACGTCTGTTGCAAACCTAACTGCCCAGGGTCCTCCTAAGGCCGCCTATGAGCGGGTCACTTCTCTCCAAGCCTCCCTCAGAGAAAGCCTTCGGGCTGGCCCCTGCCCACCCACCTGTGCTGTCCAGCCGTGTCCGGCTCCCCCACCGCCAGCGTCTCTGCACTCCCAGGCCTGCAGTGCTCTCCATTTCCTACTGAAAGTCCAGTTTTCAGGGCCCGCCCAGCTCTGCCCCGTGGGCCTGTCTTCCAGTCTGCGCCTGCTCCGGGCGCCTCACCTGCCGCCTTATGCAGGTTTCTCTCTGCAGCGAGCACTCCAGGAGGTCCCACCTTCACTCCTTCCACACGCACTGCACGCAGGTGAGGTATGAATGTTAGGCACCTTAATCACACCTAATAGAAGGAACTTGATAAATACTGCAGGGGGTGGTGGCGCACACCCACTAGGAAACAGGAGGGTCGTGGGTTTGCAGCCAGCCCTGGCTGCATAGGCCCTCCAAAACTTAATGAGACCCTGTTTCAAAATAAAGATAAAAGCCGGGCGTGGTGGCGCACACTTGTAATCCCAGTGCTTGGGAGGTGGAGACAGGAGAATCCCGCAGGTTCAAAGCCAGCCTCGCTAGTTTAAGAGAACCTGTTTCCAAATAAAATATAAAAAATAGGTCTGGGAGTGTAGCCCGGAGGTAAAGCCTCTGGGTTCCACCCCCAGTACCACCAAAAAAACAAATAAAAATAGGGCTGGGCATAGTGGTGCATACTTGTAATCCCAGTATTTGTGAGGCTGAGACAGGAGGATCGCAGGTTCAAGGACAGCTTCAGCAGGTAGTGAGACCCAACCTATTGAGACCCTGTTTCCAACGTGAAATAAAAAATCGGGCTAGGGCTGTAGCTTGAAGGTAAAATGCTTCGAATTCAATCCTCAGTACTACAAACACATACAGTAGGGCTGGGGGTGCAGAGCGTGGTGGCACACACTTGTGATCCCAGTACTTAGGCAAAAACAGAAGAATTGTGGGTTTGCAGCCAACCTCAGGTACTTCCGCCCTCTGCAGCATAGTGAGACCTTGTTTCAAAATAAAGAACAAAAAATAGGGCTGGGGGTGTAGCTCAGAGGTAGAGTGCCCTGGGTACAATGGAACCTTATATTGCAGGGTGTGGTGGCACATTCCTGTGGTCCCAGCCACTAGGGAGACTGAGGCAGGACAGCAAGTTCACCCCATCCTAGGGCTGAGCTGTGTAGTTCGGTGGTGGCCCTGGCCTAGCGTATGCCATACCCTGGGACCAGTCCCCAATAGCGCACACCTGCAGTGCCAGCCACTCTGCATACGGAGGCAGAACGGTCCCAGGTCAAGGCCAGCCTGAGAGACAGACCCTGTCCCAAAAGGGTAGAGGTGCCGCTTAATGGTAAAGCGTCCCCTCGGTGCAATATCTAGTACCACAAAAGAAAAGAAAATGGGGAGCCGGGCGAGGTGGCCCAGGCTTGTAATCCCAATATGTGGGAGGCTGAGACAGGAGGAATGCAGGTTTGCGTCCAGTCTCAGCTACTTAGGCCCTCTGCAACTTAGACCCTGTTCCAAAATAGTAAAAAATCGGCTGGAGCTGTGAGGTGGTGCACTCTTGTAATCCCAGTACTTGGGAGGCTGAGACAGGAGGATCACGCAGGTTCAAAGCCAGCCTCAGCTGCTTGGTTAGGCTCTCAACAACTTAGACCCTATCTTTAAACAAAATATAAAAATAGGTCTTGAGAGTATAGCCTGGAGGTAGAAAGCCCCTGGGTTCCATCCCCAGTAACATACACCAAAAAAAAAAAAAAAAAATCGGGCTGAAGATGTAGCTGAGAGGTGGATGCCCCTGGGTTCCATCCCCAGCACCAGAAAAAAGAAAATGGGCAAGTTCTGTGTGCAGGAGTAAGGGGCTACAGAGAGGAGAGGGCTGGGTGTCCTGGCCCTGCTGGCTTACCTGCCCTCCATCCTCCGCCTACACCAAGGGTCTAGGCCCCAGCACCATGGCCCGGGGCACCACCCAGGGAGGCACCTGCAAAAGGGACCAGGCTGGAGAAGGCAGTCTGTGGTGCCCAAGTAGGGAAGGGGACGCATTTGAGGACAGCCATCAGAAAGTTCTGGAAGTGGGGTACCCCGTGCACCCCAAAACTAGTGAGTGATAATCCATTCCACAGATGGGAGAGCAGCCATCCCTGAGGGTAGTTAAGACCTACTTGGAGCTGTCTTGAGGCCTATAAACCCCAGTCCTTGGGAGGCAGACAGGCGGATCACAGATTCAAAGCCAGCCTTGGTAGCTTAGCGAGGCGCTCAGCAATTTGAGAGACTGTATTTCCTAGGAAAAAACGAAGGCGGGAGGTGGAGACACACAAGGGTCGCAGGTTGGAGGCCAGCAATCTGGGAAAATTTAGTGAGCTCCGGTTTCAGAATAAAAACAGGGCTGGGGTTGTAGCTCGGACCTGGAACGCTCCTGGGTTCAATCCCTAGTACCACCAAAGACGCACACTGTGGAGGCCTGGTGCGGCTGGGCCAGAGGTGGCTCTAGGCGGGAAGGATCCCACTGAAGACCCTCCTACCGGAGCTCGCACGAGGGGCCTGGGTCTGGTCCCCAGGGCCGCTGCTGGGAGACAGCAGTAGGGTCTTTAAGAGTTAAGGGCCAGAGCTGGATGTAGTGCCCACTTAGACTCTGTTTCAAAAATAAAAAATAAAGGTGCATGCTTGTAATCCCAGCATTTGGGAGGCTGAGACAGGAGGATCACGGTTGGTGGCCGGCCTCAGCTACTTAGTGAGGCCCTCTGCAACTCAGTGAGACCCAGTTTCAAAATAAAGAATAAAAAATAGGGCTGGGGTAGAGCTCAGAGGTAGAATGCCCCTGGGTTCCATCACCAGTACTGGAAAAATAAAAAGAGGTAAGGGTCAGTGTGGGGTGCTTAGGTCAAGGGGGTCTCCAGAGAGGGACTGATGTGGGGCTCACAGGACCCAGTCAGTCCTCTCGCGTGGGTTGTAACAAAACAAGGCCACCCCACAGACTACATCTGCAGATGGCCACCTCCCTTCCCGCCATGTCGTGAAACCAAGGGCCCTCACCAGAGGCCAAGCAGATGGGGCCACCGGGCTCAGACCTTGAACCTCTAAAACTGAGAGCTAAGGAAGTGCCTTTTACCCGGACGTGGTGCTGCACACCTAGCGTCCCAGTATTTGGAGGCTGAGACAGGAGGGTTGGGACCAGCTTCATCAATTTAGTGAGGGCATTAGCAACTTAGACTCTGCTTTAAATAAAAAATAGGGCTGGGGGTGTATTGAGGTAGAATGCTTCTGGGTTCAATCCTCAGCACCATGAGGGGGGGGGGGGACTTGTATTTGGGATTTTGTGTGTTGCAGTGCTGGGGACTAGGCTCAGGGGCACTAAGATGGTCTTGCTAAGTTGCCCAGGCTGGCCTCAAGCCAGCGTCCTCCAGCCTCAGCCTCCTCAATAGGTGGGATTACAGGGTGCTCCACCATGCACGCAGGTGTTGTAATAATAGCAACAGAAAGCGGCCGGCGCCCTCGCACCACAGGGCAATGTGTGGGCCCGCAGTCACGCTTGGTAAATCCTGAGTTCTGCTCACAAGGCCACGGGCCAGCCCCTCTCGGGACTCAACAGGCTCAGGCCGCAGCCAGGGCTGCTCACTCCACCCCGCACCGGGACCCCATTTCACAATTTCACACTTTTTTTTTTTTTTTTTTTTTTTGGTAAGGGATAATTGGGGTTGGACCCCATGGTCATTCTACCACGGAGCTATACTCCTAGCCTATTTTTTTTTTTTTTTTTTTTTTTTTGTAGTGCTAGGGATGGAACCCAGGGGCATTCTATCCCTGAGTTATACTGCAGTCCTATTTTCTTTTATTTTTCAAAGAGGATCTCACTGAGTTGCAGAGGGCTTCACTGAGTAGTTGAGACTGACTTCAAACTTACGATCCTCCTCTCTCTGCCTCCCAAGTACTGGGACTACAAGCATGCACCACCAGGCATGACTGTTCTTTTATTTTATTTATTTATTTTGGTGGTACTGGGGATGGAACCCAGGGGCCTTCTACCTCTGGGCTACACTCCCAGACCTATTTTATATTTTATTTGGAAACAGGGTCTCACTAAGTAGCTGAGGCTGGCCTAGTTCAAACCTGTGCGATCCTCCTGTCTCAGCCTCCCAAGCACCTTGTAATCCCGGTGCTTACAAGCCTGTGCCACCACGCCCAGCTCCCCCAGGGTCCTGAAGCACAAAGCAGATCCTGACTTCTCTGGGTAAAACCTGCTCATGGTTCCAGTAATTGAGAGACTGAGACAGGAGAAATGCAGGTTCAAGACCAGCATCAGCAATTTAATGAGGCCTTTAGCAGGGCCCTGTTTCAAAATAAAAAATTAAATTGGGCTAGGAGTATAGCTCAGACTTAGATTGAGCCCTGGGGCATTCTTCCTCTGAACTACACCCCCAGATTGAACCCTGGGCTCAAACCTTAGTCACACACACACACACACACACACACACACACACACACCCCTGTGGCATCTGGCCAGATGTAAGGAAATAAACTCCCAGCTCCACACCGCTGCCTGGCTGCACCTGGCTATATGTACCAGAGAAGCCAAGAAGCTGGCCATGAGTGGCCACTGAGGCCTGTCTCCCGCTGCACGTCCAGGCACCAGGTCCCTATTTCAGGGCCGGGGCAGAGGTTAGGGGAGGGACTGCACTGACCCATTCTACTGAGCTTTCTCAAAAACCCCAGCACTGAATTGACTTAGTCTCACTGGCAGTAACGTTGGGCATCTCTAGCTGCAAGGGAGTCCAGGAAGGTATCTTTACCTGGACACACTGAAGCCCAGAAGAGGTTGAGCTTCTCTGCACCAGGAAGGGCAGGTGGACATGTAGTTGGGAATAGCGTTCTGCTGCCTTACCAAGGCACCGCCAAGACGGCGCGGCCCTCCCAGCCTCATCACCCAGCTTCTCTCAGCCCCAGCAGCAGCCTGCTGGCCTCTCCGCCTCTGTGCCTCCAGGGCTGCCCTGCTGAGGGGAGGGTGTGAGTTGAAATGCTGTTTAGTTGGGTTGGTTTGTTTGTTTTTTGGTATTGGGGATCAAGCCTGGGGGCATTCTTCCTCTGAACTACACCCCAGCCTTATTTTAGATTTATTTATTTACTTATTATTTATTTTGTGGTACTTGGGATGGAACCCAGGAGCATTCTACCTCCCAGCTCCACCCTCAGCCCTAGTTTTTATTCTTTATTTGGAAACAGGGTCTCATGAAGTTGTGGAGGGCCTCACTAAGTAGTTGAGTCTGGCCACAAACCCTCGATCCTTCTGTCTCAGCCTCCCAAATGCTGGGCTTACAAGGGTGTACCACCATGCTTGGCACAAGAATTGCTTTTAGTTTATCAGTTATTTTTATTTAGTTGAAAGAAAACTTTAGCTTTTGAAAAAAATGTACTGAAAAGGTTGTATATATCATTCTAATCTCAAATATTAGCTCTTTGAAACCCCTGTACAAGAAAAATCTAGTTTGTATTTGCTGGCCATATATGATTTACGAAACATTATAATGATATTTGAGAAATAAAAGGCAATATAACATTCGTAAAACAAACTGACATTGTATAAGGTAACTATTAAAAATATTTATTTTAAAGCCAGGCGTGGTGGTGTATGCTTGTAATTCCAGCATTCAAGAGGCAGAGGGCAGAGACCTGAGGAGGATCTCAGTTCGTGGCCACCCTCAGCTACTTAGTGAGGCCCTTTGCAACTCAGCGAGACCCTGTTTCAAAAATTATAAGCCAGGCGTGGTGGCGCAAACCTGTAAGCCCAGCATTCAGGAGGCTGAGACCTGAGGATCACAGTTCATGGACAACCTCAGCTACTTTGTGAGGCCCTCCACAACTTAGTAAGACCCTGTTTTAAAATAAATACAAAATAGGGCAGGAGGCGTAGCTCGGAAGTTGAATGCCTCTGGGTTCCATCCCCAGTACTGCCAAAAAAAAAAAGATAAAGAATTAGGGTTGGAGGTATTGCTCAGAGGTAGAATGCTCCTGGGTTCCATCCCCAATACCATGAAAAAATTTTTTATTTAGTTTTATCTCGAAACAGGGTCTCACTAGGTTGATGAGAGTCTATTAGCTGAGGCTGCCCTTGAACCTGTCATCCCCTGTCTCCGCCTTCCAAGTACTAGGATTACAGGCGTGTGCCACCACGCCCCGGCTCCAGTTAACTTTTGTCCGTTACCAAAATACGTGACAGGAGCAGCTTAGAGGAGGAAGGGTTGACTGGGCTCATGGTCTTGGAAGTTCAGTGCGTCAGACGGCTCCAAGCAGAGACGGTGCAGGGTCGGGCAGGAGGTCCACAGGGACAGTCAGTCTCCAAGACCAAGGACCTTACTAAGTAGTAGCTGAGGCTGGCCGGGAGCCTTGATCCTTCTGTCTCAGCCTCCCAAATGCAGGGATTACAAGTGCGTGCCACCACACCCGGCTTCAGCACTTTATTAAAGTTGCTGAGGCCAATCTCCTGCCTCAGTCTCCCAAGAACTGGGGTTACAGGAGGGCGGCACTACACCCAGCTCATTCAAATTATTAATCGTCCACAAATTTGCCCATTGATGGAGGCTACAGCCCTGATTCAATTATTGCACATCTGAACATTTCTGCATTTTCAGATGAACTTTTCTGGGAGACAGTCTATATCCAAACCAGAAGTGCGCTCCCCAAAATATATGCTGAAGTCCTGTCCCCGGATCTCTGACACTTACCTTATTTGGAAACGGGCTTCGTAGATGTTTTAGTTAAAATGAGGTTACACTGGAGTAACCAAATGACCCATGTCCTCTGGACAAAGAGAAGACGCAGGCTGGGCGTGGTACATGCCTGGAATGCCTGTACTTGGGAGACTGAGACAGGAGGATCACGGGATGGAGGCCAGCCTTGCAACCTAACAAGACCCCTTCCTTTCTTCCTTTTTACACTCTCATTTCTTTCTATCCTTTTTTTTGGGGGGGTGGTACTGGGCATACCAGTACCAGGGGCTTTCTATCTCCAGGCTATACTCACAGACCTATTTTATACTTTATTTGGAAACAGAATCTAAGTTGCTGAGAGCCTCACTCAGTAGCTGAGGCTGGCTTCGAACCTACGCCATCCTCCTGTCTCAGCCTCCCAAGTGCTGGGATTACAAGTGTGCGCCACCACGCCCGGCTCTTCTTTTTCTTTCTTCTTTCTGTGTGTTACTGGGGATGAGACCCAGGGGCATTCGACCTCTGAGCTACGGCCCCAGCCCTATTTTTTATTCTTTATTTAGAAACAGGGTCTCACTGAGTTGCAAAGGGCCTCACTAAGTAGCTGAGGCTGTCCGCGGACCTCAGTGCTCCTGTCTCAGCCTCCAAAATGCTGGAATTACAAGTGTGTGCCACCACGCCCGGCTCTCCAGCCCTATTTATTTATTTGGTACTGAGGATGGAACCCAGGTGCTTTCTACCTCTGAGCTACACCCCTATTTCTTATTCCTTATTTTAAAACAGCGTCTCACTGAGTTGCAGAGTACCTCACTAAGTAGCTGAGGCTGTCCTCAAACCACAATCATCCTGTCTCAGCCTCCCAAGTACTGGGCATTACAGGCATGTGCCACCAGCTATAAGACCCTGTTTCAAAACAAACCCAAAAAAAGGGGCTGGTGGTCCAGCTCAAGAGGTAGAATGCCCCTTGGTTCAATCCCCAGTACCGAAAAAAGAAAAAAAAGCGGGGGAGGGGGGATTAGAGATGTAACACTCCAGCACCACCACCAACAACAAAAAAGAGCCGGCCGTGGTGGCGCACGCTTGTAGTCCCAGCATTTGGGAGGCTGACACAGGAGGACCGCGATTTGGAGACAGCCTCAGCTACTAAGTGAGGCCGCTGCAACTCAGTGAGACCCTGTTTCAAAATAAAGAAAAAATAGGGCTCAGAGGTAGAATGCCCTTGGGTTCCATCCCCAGTAAAATATAAATTCAAAAAGAAAGAAAGAAGAAAGGAAAAAGAGAGAAGATGCAGAAACATATCCAGAGCCGGACGTGGTGGCGCTCGCATGTAATCCCAGTACTTGGGAGGCTGAGACAGGAGGATCGCAGGTTCAAGGACAGCCTCAGCAAGTGGTGAGACTCATCAACCTAGTGAGGCCGTTTCCAAATAAAGTAGGGCTGGGGGTGTAGCTCAGAGATAGAATCCCCAGGGTTCAACCCCAGCACCCCCCCACACACACACAAATATCCACCCAGGGAGAAGGCCAGGTGTGCAGAGGCAGTAACAAGCGGTATTATCGATAAGCCAAGGAGGCCGAGGCTGGCGGACCACCCCGTCAGCGGGAAGTCGGGAACGTCTGTCCCAGGACCCCGGGAAGAGCTGTGTGCGTCACTGAGGTGGTGTTCCTGCAGCCCTAGGGAGTTCCCGCAAGCTCTGGCTACTGAGGCAAGACAGCTGAGCACCCAGGCTGAGCCCGGGGGCGGCCTGCTCCAGGGGCCTGGCCTGCAAGGCACCTGGGGGTCTGTCCGAGGCCGCCACCTGGGAAGGGAGAGGTCCCCGTCCCCCCGACCCTTGGGAGCTTCCCTGGGTTTGAGGCTGATGTATGAGAGGCGGGGGGCTTCTGGCCTCCTATTCCTGAAAACTGGACGCACCTGACTCTGCAGCCTGGTGCAGGCACCGGAGCACTGGGCAGCCAGGGCCCTGCCGCAGGGCCTCTTCACTCGGCCCTGGAGGGATGCGTGTCCAGGATGGCTCCAGAGCCCGCCTCGGCGATGCGGCGCCCTCCATCCGACCTGGGAGGCCTCCTCCAAGAAGCCCTCCTGGACTCAGGCCGGGCCGGTCCCACCCTGCAGGATGCCTGGGTGGCTGAGGGAGGGCTCCACGCAAACCTCCCTTCCCCGGGAGGGGCCTTCGCCTCCCCAGCCACATCTCCACCACTGGCCTCCCTTGGCAGGGATGAGGACGTCCAGGGGCGCTGGCTGCTTCTCCTCACAGGTGTTCAGATGAACCTCAGCCCGCCCGGGATCTGAGGGCACTGGCAGCGCGCCACCCTCCCACCCCAGGCGATGCCCTTCCAGACACAAGCAACCTCGCTGGCTTAGGAAACGGGGTGCTTTATTCCTGGGTGTTTCTTCACAATGGCACCTGGTGTACAGAGCTGGTGCCTCCCCTTTGCTGAGCACAACTGGCCTCCTCAGGAGACCTGGCCCGCCCTCGGCCCCCAGGCCCGCCGTGCCCACCGCAGATCTCGGCTTCCTGGCTCAGGCAGTCCCGCCTCCTCGGCCCTCACCGGCCCTGGGCCGCCTGGCCGAGGCGGGGAGCAGGAAACCGCAGCCATCAGTGAGCTCGGCTCCACTTTCCCTGCGGCCAAAGGCTCCCGGGCCCCAGCTGCGTCAGTTTCTTTCTTTCCTTTTCTTCTAGACGGGAACTTGCTAAGTTGCCCAGGCTGGCCTGGAACCCACCATCCTCCTGCCGCAGTCTCTCAAGTAGGGGGTCTCAGGAGCGCGGCACCTCGCCCCGCTGCGACATCACCACTTATGAGACCCCCTCCGGCCGGGCTGCAGGGACCCAGGTCCCCGGTGCTGGGGGCGCGGAGACACTGCGCCTGTACCCGGCTCCCCTGGGCCCCGACAGCCCAGGGAGGGGGCCAAGGCGTCCCGGCTGTGGCCGGCAGAGGCCTGGGGTGGCGCGGGCAGGCGTGTATGCAGCCTGCTGGTGGGCCAGGCAGAGGCCCCGGGATGGTGGGCCGGGCAGAGGTCGCGGGCCGGGGGCCGGGCAGAGGTCACGGGCCGGTGGGCCGGGCAGAGGTCACGGGCCGGTGGGCCGGGCAGAGGTCACGGGCCGGTGGGCCGGTGGGCCGGGCAGAGGTCGCGGGCCGGGGGACCAGGGCAGAGGTCGCGGGCCGGGGGCCGGGCAGAGGTCGCGGGCCGGGGGCCGGGCAGAGGTCACGGGCCGGGGGACCAGGGCAGAGGTCACGGGCCGGTGGGCCGGGCAGAGGTCGCGGGCCGGGGGACCAGGGCAGAGGTCACGGGCCGGGGGCCGGGCAGAGGTCACGGGCCGGGGGACCAGGGCAGAGGTCACGGGCCGGTGGGCCGGGCAGAGGTCGCGGGCCGGGGCCGGGCAGAGGTCACGGGCTGGGGCCGGGCAGAGGTCGCGGGCCGGGGCCGGGCAGAGGTCACGGGCCGGGGGACCAGGGCAGAGGTCACGGGCCGGTGGGCCGGGCAGAGGTCGCGGGCCGGGGCCGGGCAGAGGTCACGGGCTGGGGCCGGGCAGAGGTCGCGGGCCGGGGCCGGGCAGAGGTCACGGGCCGGGGCCGGGCAGAGGCCGGGGCAGCGGCCCGCTCACAGGCCGGAGGGCTGCGGCAGCGCCTCGGGCCCGCGCGCGCGGCCGAGCACCACGGAGACGGTGGCCAGGGTGGCGGCGTTGACCGGGAAGGCGCGCAGCAGCGTGGACGCCAGCCCGCGCGTGAACGCGCGCCAGCCCTCGGCGCGGTAGCTCTGGCGCGCGCAGTCCAGCACGCCGCGGTAGCGCGGGGCGCCGCGCAGCCCGTCGGCCTGCAGCCGCGACTTGACCACGTCGGCGGGGTAGGTGGCCAGCCAGGACAGCACGCCCGCCGCGCCGCCCGCCAGCAGCAGCTTGGGCCCCCGCAGGCGCGCGCCGGGCTCGCAGCCGAGCGCCCGCGCCAGCGCGTCGTAGGCCAGGAAGTAGACGCCGAAGCCGGGCGCCTCGCGCAGCAGCGTGGCCGCCATGCCGCGGTGCAGGCCGCGCAGGCCCTCGCGCCGGTACACGCGCGCCAGGCAGGCCAGCGGGCCGCCGCGCGCGCCCTGCAGCTGCAGCCGCGTCTTGGCCAGCTCCAGCGGGCAGCACAGCGCGCACTGCGCGGCGCCGGCCGCCGCGCCCGCCAGGAACTGGTTGAGCGGCGAGTCGCCGCCCAGCGCCCGCAGCGCGTGGCCCTGCACGCCGAACACCAGCGCGTTGATGAAGGTGAGCCCCAGGAGCGGCGCGCCCAGGCCCTTGTACAGGCCCAGCACCTGCGGGGAGAGCGGCGTCGGCGTCGGGGCCGGGGTGCGTGCTCAGCCCCCCGCCGCCCGCCCGCTCCGGGGTCACCGCTGCTCTGGTGAGGCTGCCCCGACCCCCCCGGGGGTTCTGCCTCCGGGAGAAGGCACGGCTCTTGGATGCTTCACCCCCAGCCCTATTTTTTATTCCTTATCTTGAAACACGTTTTCACTGAGTTGTGTGGACGGGAGGGGAGGGGGCTAAGCAGCTGAGGCTGGCCACCAACCCGGGATCCTCCAGGCTCAGCCTCCGAGTCCTGGCATTACAAGCACGCACCACCATGCCTGGTGGACGGCTGAATCTTATGAGAAGCCAGGCCTGGATCTGAGAGGCCCCGGCACCCCTCATGACTGAGCATTCCCAGAACCACCCTGGCGGCTCCCTCCTCGGCTCCCCGGTCTCGGTGGGTCCCCGGCCAGCCGCCCCCCGAGCCCCACTCACGCTCTCCTGCTTGATGATTGACTGGAAGCAGTGCAGGGTCCCTCGGTACTGGGGCTTCTCCGCGCTCTGCACCTGAAGCCGCACCTGGAGGGACAGGCCGAGTGAAGGCGGGCAGGGGAGGGCGCCAGAGCCCCTGCCCGCCTGGCCTGGCCGCACCGCTGCCCCTGGTGGGCGCCAGGCAGGGAGCCTCATGGTGTTCCGTGGCTTTGGGGGCTCTGGGAGGGGGCTGGGCATCCAGTCCTCCACAGGGAAACACATCCAGGGGCAAAGACCTAGGAGGACAGCCTGCCACGGTCGGGACCAGGGTCCCCAAGGCCTCAGCCAAGCTGGGGTGAACCTCGTGCTCTCACCACCACAGCAGCGCGCCAGAGTGGGGCGTCATCTACCTCCTGGGACCAACTGTTGTCCGGGTGACACCTGTCCTCCCACCGAGTGGCCAATGCCCAAGCCGTGGCCGTGGCCCCGGGCTCCCGACCTAGCGTCCCGCCCGACTTTCCTCACGGGGCGGGCGCCAGGCCTCGGCTCCTGCGCAGCTCGGGTGCTGCCTGCGGCCCCTGCGAGCGCGGGGTCAGGAGTCCACAGATCCGGAGGCTCAGAGGCAGGGGAGCCGAGCCGGCAGCCCCTCCTGGAGACACAAGGCAGCAGGCTGGCCTAGGGGCGCGGGTCAGGCCGGAACCTCCTGCACATCAGAGCGCTCTTTGTAGGCCGAGAGCGGATCTCTGCTTTGGCTACACAGGCTTCTCAGTTCTGGAGCCGGAGGGATGTTTCCTGAACTCGGGATCCGCATCACGGGGGCAGGGAAACTAGGTCAAGTCAGATCCCTGGATCTGACCCAGAAACCGTGGTGATCCCGGCCAGGGCCCTGGGGTGAGCTTGCTCTGCCGGGGGCAGCGCGTGGGGGCCCTCTCGCTCCCGCCTGGGCCCTGGGATGAGCTCGCTGTCAGGGGCAGCTTATGGGGACCCTGCCTGGGACCTGGAATCTCTTGTCTGGGGGGGGGGGGGGTCACACTTTTCCTAGACAGGACGGAGGCTGGAGACCACGGCCGTCCTCTCTGGGGACGAGAGACCTGTTGGTGGGCGTGCGGGTGGGGAGCGCCCTCACAGAGCAGCCAGGCTTCACCTCCAATCCTCTCCACCACAGCAGGTGGCTCCTGAAGGCATTCACAAGCGTGCCATCTCTGCCTGGGAGAACCGCAGCGGGTGGCCGGCGCAGTCCCGCACTCCTCCCACCCAGCCTGCCAGGTAGACGGTGGGTGGGAGGAGTGTGGAGAGCAGAGCAGGCCCCTCGCTGCACCTGAGTACCACTTGGACCCGGAGCTCGGCTCAGGCCGGCGCGCTGCGGGGCTGGGAAGGAGCTGTCCCTTCCTTGGCATGAGGCCTGGCGGGGTCCTCGGGTCCCTGCAGCCCCGGGGCGGGGCGTCAGGCTTCTGTTGGCTCGGCTCCTCCCTCCTGGCCCAAGCCCGTGATACCTAGAGCTGAGGTTCCCGGTGTTTGGGGGTTACAGGAGCTCCTAAGGGTGGACGGAAACGTGGCCTGGCTTGCACACAAGCCGGGAGGCGCCCAGCTCCTCACAGGGCCAGGAGACCCCACACAAAGACCCCCTGACCCGGGGGCTGAGCATCGTCCAGCAGCCCCACCCAAGCCCAGCCCAGGACCTGTGCGGCCACGCGCCTCACACCCCTGCCCGGCCACTGGTGGGGACTCTGGGGCGGGCCTGGGGCGAGGGTGCAGGGCCACCTGGTCTGTACTCACTAGGCTCCAGGTGAGACTTCTGCGCATCTGCAACAAAGTTACTTTGGCTAGTGACCGACGCCCCTAGCTCAGACAGCAAAGGCGGTTAAAGAACACACAGGTCAACATCACATCCTGGCGCCGAGCCCCTCCGCCAGCCCCCGCCGCCCTCCCTGCCCCGGGACGGCCAGTCACCGCCTGGTCAGCGGACGAGATGGCAGCTTCCTGGGGCAAGCGGCCCGGACACGGCGTCCCGTCCCTGAAGTTGTCATGTGTGGTGAGGAAGGATGGAGGTGCCCTGGTGCAAAGGACGTGTGGGAGGGGCGTGCCCGAAGACTGGCTGTGCTCCCGCGCGTGACAGAGGATCCCCGAGTCCCGTACTCCTGCGGGCTCCCAAGGCCGGGGGAACGGACTGAATGTACCAGCCACGGGACAGGATGGACGGCGTGGCCGCGAGTAACCCAGAGCACTGCTCCGGGTATGTCAGGAGTGACACAGTAAACATCCCGGGGACGGAGAAGGGAGCTGAGGGGCGCGGGGCTCCCAGGGCCACCAGGCTGCGCTTCGTGACCACGCGGACAGGAACCGGATGTGTGCGCCCTACCACGTGTTCAAGCAAGGGAAAGAGAAAAACCCTGCAGCCGTCTGAGGTAAATCCTTTGGCCAAAAGCGGGGAATGTGTGAGGGTCTGAGCACTCTGCTCGGGTTTTTGGTTGGTTTCTGTAGTGCTGGTGGAACCCAGGGGCATTCTACCTCCAAGCTACACTCCCAGCCCCATTTTGTTCTTTACTTGGAAACAGGGTCTCGATACGTTGTCGAGGCTGATCTAGAACCTGCGGTCCTCCTGTCTCAGCCTCCCAAGCATTGGGCTGACGGGCGTGCACCACCTGGGGGGAAGGACAGAGGTGGCTCTTTTCTTCTTAGCGCGTATTATATAGATCTCTGTTATGAGGTGTGTGTGTGTGTGTGTGTGTGTGCGTGTGTGTGTTACTGCGGATTGAACTCAGGGCCATTCTACCTCCAAGCTACACTATCAGCCCCATGTTATTTTGTGGTTTGACAGGGTCTCACTAAGTTGCAGCGGGCCTCACTACATTGCTGAGGCTTGCTATAACCCTGAGATCCCCGTCTCAGCCTCCCAGGTACTGGGATTACAAGTGTGCGCCACCACAACTGGCTCAACCAAAATTATTTTTGTAGCAGAAAGCCAATTTAGGGTGATTAAAACAGATTTAAGAGATATCACCCTGCCCTCTGCCAGATATCACACATAGAAGGCAATGTAATGAAACACAAACCAGACCCATCTGAGGAGGGGAGGGGTGACTGGCTTTTCCACATTTCTTTTTTTTGGTACTGGGATTCAACCCAGGGGTTATTCTGCTTCTGAGCTATACCTCCAGCTTTGTTTTACTTTCAGACAGGGTCTAGGTTGCTGAAGGGTGTGCTAAGTTACTAAGGCTGGCCGCAAACCTGCCATGTTCCCGTCTCAGCCTCCCAAATACTGGGATTACAAGCATGCACCACTATACCTGGCTCCAATTTTCTTTTTCCTTCTGATACTGGGGTTTGAACCCGGAGGATTCTACCTCCAAGCTCCACCCCAGCCCTGTTTTTTATTATTTATTTTGAAACAGGGTATAAGTTGCGGAGAGCCTCACTAAGTAGCTGAGACTGCCTATGAACCTGCGATCCTCCTGTCTCAGCCTCCCAAGTACTGGGATTACAAGCGTGCGCCACCACGCCCGGCTTCCAATTCTCTTTTAATGAGAACCTTAACCTTGATCTTGGAAAACAACAAAAGCATTAAGTCCACTGGTGATAGGGAGCTGTATTAAACTAAGTACTAGCCGGGCATGGTGGTGCACGCTTATAATCCCCGTGCTTGGGAGGCTGAGACAGGAGGATCGCACAGGTTCGAAGCCAGCCTCAGCTACTTAGTGAGGCTCTCAGCAACTTAGTGAGACCTTGTTTCCAAATAAAAATATAAAATGGGTCTAGGAGTATAGCCCGGAGGTAGAAAGCCTCTGGGTTCTACCCCCAGTACCACCAAAAATAAATAAATAAATAAACTAAGTACTAGACCGCCTGGTGGGCCTGCGGTGGCCCTGGGCAGCCGAGGGACACAGAGGATGGTTCCCAAGGGTGGGCTGGTTGTCCTTCCTTCATAATAAAACGTTTGGTGTTTTTAAGGTAGGTTTGTCTAAATGTGATGCTGGTGGCCCGGGAAGGGGGAGGGGCCACAAATGACTTTTCTCCCAGACCGCTCTCAGCTGGGCATGGTGGCGCACCCCTGTGACTCTGTACTTGGGAGCCTGAGACAGAAGGATCGCAGGTTTAAGGACAGCATCAGCAAATAGACTCTCATTAACCTAGCAAGACCCTGTTTCAAAACAAAAATAAAAGCCGGGCATGGTGGTGCATGCTTGTAATCCCCGCGCTTGGGAGGCTGAGACAGGAGGATCGTGCGGGTTCAAAGCCAGCCTCAGCTACTTAGTGAGGCTTTCAACAACTTAGTGAGACCCTGTTTCCAAATAAAATATAAAATAGGTCTGGGAATGTAGCCCCGAGGTAGAAGGCCCCTGGGTTTCACCCCCAGTACCACAATAAATGAATAAATAAAATTAAATAGGGCTGGGGGGGTATAGCTTGGAGGTAGAATGCCCCTGGGTTCAACCCCCTATGCCACACACAAAGAGCACCCTCTATTTCTGGGGGCGTTGGTGCTGGTGGTGGAAGAGGATACTGCCCCTGCGTAACTGCAGGGGCGTGGGGCATGGGCTCTGCCATTCAGGAGCAGGAGGCACCTGCCCAGCCTGCTGAGGACTGCCCAGGGGCCGTGGGGAGGTGCTCTACAGAACGCCTGGCCAGGGCAAACAAGCCAGGCTCAGAGGCCGGTCGCGCAAAGCTGGGCTGAGGAGGTGGCCGGAGGACTTCGCGGCTGGACGCAGCTGTTTGAGTCATTCGAAGCACATGACTACAAGATACAGACGGTGTCGCGTGGACACTGCCAGGCTGTCCTGGGCTGCTCTGTTCCAAGGGCAGCCAGCGAGGCGTGTGGGGTGACAGAGGCCTCGTGGGCAGGCTCCTAGCGGGCCTGTGGAGGGAACTCAGCGGCCACTTCATGCCAAGAAACCCTGGCCCTCAGCCTTCAGCCCAGCTTTCCCTAACACCGGTGGAAGGAGGTCTGTGTTTTTCAGAGCCCAACACAAGTTATCCCATGGGTCACCGGGCGCCTGGAAGGGCCTGGGCAATCTCATCCAAACCCTCAGCTTGAATAGAACGGGTAAGGTGACTAGCCCGAGGTCAGGCAGCCAAGGGGCGGGCAGAGGAGGCCTGGACCAGGGACAGCACTCCTTCAGGTCACAGCCAGTACACAAGGCCGGCACTCTCACCTACCCTGGAAGAAATCCCAGCCCTAAACCACAAGCTGTTTTCTTTGCCAACAAATAGCTGGTTCAATGAGAAGAGGAGGCAAGAAGTCCAGCCCGCCCAGCCCAGGTGCTGCGTCTGGCTTTCAGCTCTCCTTCCTGTGGGGAGCAAAGGGGCCAGGGCCTGTGTTTGCAACCAGAAGGTCTGGCCGGGGAGCCTGCCACTTACACCTAGCTAAGCTGTCCAGCTCCAGAGTGCAAGGAGGCGTGGGTCTCCCTGCTTTCTGTCCTGGGTGCCCTTGGCATACTGAGGAAAACTGGCTAATCCGGCACCTGCCTAGGGCCTGGGCTCCAAAGTCCAGCCCACAACCAGGAGGTGTCCGGCAGGTTTCTGGCCACAGACACCTCGCAGGCACACACCTGTGCTTGGCACCAGTCCCTCGGTTTCTCAGTCATGGGCTCACCGCTGAGAAGGGCACGTGAACAAGGAACACTGACTAGCGCTGCCTTCTCTGTATCTCTTTTCTCTTCTCGTAACTTTCCTTCCCCCTGTGATACTAGGGACTGACCCGAGGTGCTCTACTGCTGGGCTACATCCCTCGCCGTTTTTATTTTGAGACACGGCCTTGCTAAGTGGCCCAGACTGGCCCTAAACTTGTGATCCTCCTGCCTCAGTCCCTCAAGTTGCTGGGATTGTAGGTATGTGCCAAAAAAAAAAAAAAAAAAAAAAGTCCAGGAATCTGTGCACCAGAGCAGCCTGGGTGTCCTCGCTGGGCATGAGAGGAACCGGCCCTTCTATACCTCAGTCCCAGCTGGCCAAAGCCAACGGTGAATCTGGCCTTGAACCCAACACATGGCAGGTGGGGTCCCAGCCACCTACCAGAGACGAGTGGCAGCGGGGAAGGGTGACTGGGCGGTGGAAGCCAGGTGCTGCCTGGAGAACTCCCGCTCTACTTCACTCTAAACCGGTGGCCATGACAGCGGTCCTGAGCTGCCACCTGCACGCCTTTCCCTAACCCTGTGTGTCCACGACCCAGAGAAAGAGCAGTAACAAGACACTCACCTTGACCGTGTCAAACGGGTGTCCCACAATCACGCCTGCCACACCTGCAAGAGAGGGGTGCGGGTGAGCGAGGCCGAGGAGCCTGCCCTGGGCGGGATGGCCAGGAGCTGCTGGTCAAGCACCCGAGGGGCCGTGGCAACACCCGCGTCCACCCCAGCCCACCGAGGAAACCCTTGTCTTCCTCCTGGCACCCCTTCCCTGGGGCCGACAAGTCTGGGCCGCCCTTGCTCTCCAGGGCGCTCAGTTTGGGAGTCAACCCGTCACCCAGACTTGAATCTTCCCTCTGCCACTTATCAGATAGGGAAACTCACAACCGTGAGGGGAACAGTGTCCGCCTCCCCAGGGAGCCAAGGGGTTAAGTGATGAAACAGGGGATGCCCCCACCCCAAGTTCTAATACCAGGACTGCCCAAGGCAGAGTGGGTGTTACTGGACACCTCCGCGTCTGCCTGAGCGGGAGCCACCGCAAGCTTCGGCAGGTACCTTGTGGTCATGCTTGGTAAATTACCAGCCCAGGGCCTGCCAAAAACCCGGCTTCCTCAGAGGACAAAAGTTCACACACGCCTCAGAACCCTGCATGTCCTGCGGGCCGTAGCCGTCTCTGTGAGTCAGCCCGTTACCCCATTACACAGGAGGAGAGACCGGCTCAGAGAAGTCAAACAACGCACTCCCGTGTTAACCTCCCTAGAACCTCGGGGTTTTGTTTTCATTTCTTTGGCAATGGGGGTTGAACCCAGGCTGTTCTACCTCCAAACTACACCCCAGCCCTTTTTAAAAATTATTTTTTTGGGCCAGGCGTGGTGGTGCACGCTTGTAATCCCTGTGCTTGGGAGGTTGAGACAGGAGGTTCACGCAGGTTCGAAGCCACCCTCAGCTGGCTTAAGAGACCCTGTTTAAAAAAAAATTATATATATATAATAGGTCTGGGAGTGTAGCCCGGAGGTAGAAGGCTCCTGGGTTCCATCCCCAGTACCACCACCACACACAAAAAAATATTTTATCTTGAAGCAGAGTCTTAAGTTGTTGAGAATGGTCTTGAACCCCTGCAATCCTTTGGTCTCAGCCTCCCAAGTACTGGGATTACAAGTGTATATCCACCACACTCACAGCCGTGTGTGTGTGTGTGTGTGTGTGTGTGTGTGGTACTGGGATTGAACTCGAGAGCATTTTACCCCCAAGCTATACCCCCAGCACCATTTTTTTTTTCATTTTGAAACAGGGCCTCACTAGGTTGCTAAGGGTCTCGCTAAATTGCTGAGACAGGCCTGGAACCTGAATCTGAATCAGAGGCTACCAGGCACCGCCATCATTCTACCCCATCCTGCACGGCCAGAGGAGCCCCAGGTGCGACTGCGGCCAGCGGCCCCGCCCCTTCGGAGGAGCAAAGGGACTCCGCGCTCGTCTCTCCACGTCTCTGGGCCTAGTTTCTCCTCGTGGGATGCGAGCAGGAGAGGCTCCCCAGCCACCTGAAAAGCTGGAGCCGACACCTGCAGGGCTGTCAGGTGTGGCTATGCCACAGCCAGGGCGCTGCACCCTGGCCTGACCCGGGCAGGACCTGCAGATGCCGCAAGAGCAGAGAACTCGCAGGGGAGAAATCCTCCGCCCGCTGGGTCCCCTCCCGCAGCTCCCACGGGCTCACCGTAACAGACCAGCCAGTTCTCCCACCTGTCAACGCTCACCACTGCTTGGCCCCCGCGCCCGCCCAGCCAGCCTCCTCTGCCCAGGCCCAGGAGGAAGCTCCCTCTGCGCAAAGGCCTCAGGCGCTGCCGAGGGCAGCCTTAGAGCCCAAGGCGTGCAGGTGCAGGTGCAGATGGCAGAGGAGAGAGAACGGTCTCCAGACCTGGACCCCGCCTCGCGGTAAGGAGCTCGTCCTCTCTAGCAGGCAGACAGGCAGGGCCGCCACCTCTGTCCACTCAGCCCGCATCCCTGATGGCTAACTAGGCTCTCTGTCCAATACCTGTTGAATAAACCGATCCTCATAGGGAAAGCTCAGAAGCTAAAGGCCAAGCAGGAGTGCGGAGCCGACGCCCAGGCTCAGGTCGCAGGCGGACCTGGCCTGCACACCGCCTCAGACGCCGGGACTGGATGGATGCCCGAATCGGCTGGCCACCACCGGGCGCGGCCGCCCCCCCGCCCCCAGCAGCTCCCGGAAGCCGCAGGAGGGCCTTGGGCGGCGTGCCAACGCGTGACTCGGCGCCGGGGCCAGCCAGCCCGCGAGGACACGGCCAGGGGTCCCGGCCCCGCCCGGACGGCAGCGGGAAGGGAGCTGAATCAGCCCCCAACTTTCCTGCCGGAGCACGGGACCCTGCACCGGTGGGCGCGGGATGGAGCCGGGGGATGCGCCGGGGATCCCGGGCACCCTCCCGCTGTCCCTGCCCGGGGCCCCAGACCTCCGGTCCCGGTGAGTCTCGAAGGCTGAAGACACCTGCCCCCGAGGCCCGGCAGGCCTGTCGGTGCATGCCCACGAGACCCCGGGCCGGAGCTTTGTCCCACTTTCCAGGGCGCAGACCCCGGCGGGGGCCAGGCAGGTGGGCCGGTCCTGGACCCGGGAGCTCCCGGCACCCCGGGCCCCACGCGCCTCCTTACCCCCGGCGCACCCGGCCAGGAAGTCGAGCGCCATGGCAGAGCCGGCGAGGCCCTCCTCTGCTCCCCAGGGTCCCGCGCCCGGCCGGCCGCCGTCGGGCCCGGCTTGCGGCGCGGGGCTCGGCCTGGCCGGGGCCGCGGTCCGGGTCGGAGGCGGCTGGCAGCGGTGCTCGCCCCGCGCGGCGCGCCCGGGCTGCCCTCGCGGCTGTGCGCCGGCTCGCCGTGCCGGGGCCTCACCTCGGGCCGCGCGCCCCGCCCCCCGCGGGCAGCCAATGGGCGCGCAGGGTGCGGACAACGCCCCGGGCGCCGCGCGCCGCCGCCGCGCTTCATTGGCTGGGCGCGCCGGGGGCGGGGCGGCGGACGTGGCGGGCGGGCGGGGGACGCCGGCGCCGCAGACAAAGAGTGCGCTTGGTGCGCCCGCCCGCGCCGCCCGGGAGCGAGTGCGGGGCGCCGCGGGGAGGCCGGGCCGCCGCCCCCGCCCGTGCGCCCGCCGGCAGGTGCGCGGGGCGGCCCGCTCCGCCCGGGCGCCCGGAGCCCGGGCCTGGGTGAGGATCCGACGACTCTGCTGCCGGACCTCAGCGTCCGCGCCCGGGCCCTGGGGCGCCGCCACGGAGACGGACGCGGGACACCGGCCACCCCGAGGCCTGCAGCCCCGACTCGGCTCGCCGCGACCCCGCCTGGCGCCGCCCGTCCCCCGGAGGGGTCCCGGGGCCTCCGGTCTCCCGGCCGACCCGGGTCTGCGCCGCCGCGCGCTTCCGCGCGAGCCCGGCTGGTGATGAACTTTAAATCCGAAAGGGGCCGCGGGGCGAGGGGCACCGTGCCCTCTCGGGTCCTCGCCTTCCCACGGACGGGGAGGGCTGCGGGAGCGGCGGGAGGGTGCGGAGCGGGGGCTTCACGAACCCCCGCGTCCGGAGCTGCGGTGCCCGCAGGCCGGATCGCCGCGCGCCCTTGGGCAGCGGCCGGAGGGCGGACATCGGGCCGCCGCGGGCGACCCAGGGAGGGGCCTCGACCCGACGGAGGCCAGAGGGGGCAGATGCGCCCGGCCAGGGGGCACGCGGCCGGCCGCTCTGGGCGGCGGTGGCGGCTGGGGTGAGAGCAGAGCTCCGGGCCTCTCCGCGGTCGGCAGCCAGGCTGCCCTCTGCCTGCCGCAGGGCCCGGGCCGGGTGTCCGGTTGGAGCCCAGCGGGGCCGGGCCGCCGCCTTCTGAGCTGTCAGTCAGGTGACAGCCTGGGGCCGGCTTTCCTCTCCTCTGGCTGTGCCGAGTTTCCAGGATCCAAACCAGATCAGCTCTTGCGCACACGTTGCCCGTTCTGAACCAAGGACGACACTGGATGTGTGTGTGTTTGGTAGGGGACAGGTTTTCGAGGCTGTGTACATTTGGCACTAGGTGTTTGTCACTGGTGAGACCTGGTGACAGGCTCAGGGCCTCCGCGGCTTACCAGCGATTGCCATCTCAATCCAGCCACCATTAAGGGGACACCCAAACTCCAGGGTTGCTGACTCCTAGTCCAGTGCTCGTGATGGCTGGTGGGCCCTGAACTAGGGGTCTGGAGGCCTGGGTTTGAATATCGTCAGGCTCTGGATGCCTCTGGGAGACAAATGCAGGGAGGGTCAGAGTTGCCTGTGGGCCCAGGAGAAGCCCAGACCCACGCAGGGGCAGGCGGTGGCTGTGGAAATACCTGGTGGCTGGAGCCCTCCGGAGACCGCGGTGACTAAGCTGGTTGACCCACATCCCGTGACCTGGTGCTAGGTGTTCCTGGGCTGCCCAGGGGCTCAAGTGGTAAGCACTGAGCCAGCCCTGCCATCCATCCCTGTGTGCAGATTTAGGAGGAAAACCCAGTACATTAACAGGGTGCCAAGTCAGAAAAATAGTTCATAGAAATGGGAGACAAGAACCGAGCGTGGTGGTGCAGGCTTGTGACCCCAGTGCTTGGGAAGCTGAGGCAGGAGGACTACAGGTTCTCCAAGGCCAGCCTCAGCAACTTAGTGAGCTCTCTTTTCAAAATAAAAAATAAGCCGGGCGCGCTGGCGCACACTTGTCATCCCAGTACTTGGGAACTAAGACAGGAGGATCGCGCGGGTTCGAAGCCAGCCTCAGCTACTTAGTGAGGCTCTCAGCAACTTAGTGAGACCCTGTTTCCAAGTAAAATAAAAAAAGAGGTCTGGTAGTGTAGCCTGAAGGTAGAAAGTCCCTGGTTTCATCCCCAGTACCACAAAAAAATAAAATAAAAATAAAATAGGGCTCAGGGAGTAGCTTAGAAGTAGAACGTATCTGGGTTCAATCCCCAAATACTGCAAAAAAAAAAAAAAAAAAAACCCAAATACCACACACAAAAAAAAATCAGTGCGAGGAGGACAGCGTGTTCTGCTTTGTGTTTAAGAAAACGTGCGTGCCTTGGAGACGTGCCTTCGAGCGGATGTGTGCTTTTGACTTCCTGGGAGTCCTTGGAAAGCGACCCAGCAGCCTGGTCCATGGTTGAACTTCAGAAACCTCGGAGGGAGGCAGGGCCCTTGTGGGCAGCTCTGTGGTGCCCAGGTGGAGGGGGCACCTCAAAGGGCAACAGGTGAGGTCTGCAGGCCTCCAGCTCTGTGTGTGTGTGTGGGGGGGGGGGTCCTGGTGTTACGGTTTAAATGGTATCTTGGCTCTTTTTTTTATTAAAGTTTTTTTTAACAGAAAAATTAAAACACCAAGGTAGCTTGGTGCAGCCTTGCCAAATTTTTATTACAAAATCAGTAGAAATAGAAAAAGAAGAAGGGAAAAGGAGCGTGCTGGCATGCACGCTGGAGAGCCGGAAAATGGAACTCTTCCCCCTCCTGGGACCCCAGCCCTTGAGTAGATTTTGTATTGGTGTCTTCTTAGCAGGGTCACCTAGGCAACGGGCCAGTAACATTTTTTAGCAGATGGTGCCTCTTTGGACAGTGCACTTATTAAGTGCAGAGGTCAACAATCTACCTGGCCTCTGCCTCTGTCGTATCGGTTGCTCATCAACTGCGGGTGCTTCAAAGTAGCACATGGCGTTTGCCCTTCCTGTACCCAGGCCAGGTCACAAAGGATGGAGGGAAACAGAGGCACGGATTGCCTCTGTATATTTTTAGGGTTAAAGGCTTTATTGTCTCTGAGGCTTTTTTTTTTTTTTTTTTTTTTTTGGCGGTACTGGGGATGGAACCCAGGGCCATCCTACCTCCGAGTGACACCCCAGCCCTATTTGTTATTCTTTATTTTAAAACAGGGTCTCACTGAGTTGCCGAGAGCCTCACTAAGCAGCTGAGGCTGGCCACGAACCACAATTCTCCTGTCTCTGCCTCCCGAATGCTGGGATGACAAGCGTGGGCCACCACGCCCGGCTTCTGAGGCTTTTTACTGTAGATGAATCATTAAAATGAAGGGCAAAGACAAAGAGAGACTGCATCGTAACAGCTGCCGCCCCTCCTCGCCTGACTACTTTTTACATTTTGGAAATTAATAGCGGAGCAATTTTCCAGTGCCGGCACCCTGGGGAGTCTGTGAGGACCAGTGGGGCGCTGGGCTTCGGGCTGGAAGCACCCTGAGGATGGGTCCGCTGTAGGTCCTGTTCATCTCAGGGCATTGGGTGGCGGGTACCAGAAGGCAGTCACAGAGCTGGAATGGGACTCTAAACCTCCCCGAAGAGTCCCTGTTGCCTGAGAAGTCCTCCCTCACGCGCGTACCGCCGTGGGCTCACGCTCTTGACCTCCAGGCAGCTAGGACCAGAGCAGAAAGAAGCAGCCCGAGGAGCAGAGGAGGCGGGATGCCCGTGGAGGAGCTGTCATTACATCATCAGTCTATTCATTTCCGGATAACTTACAGCCCAGCCACATTCCAGAGGGCCCCGCCTTCCGCCCCAGGGTAGTCTGCAAGCCGGGAGCCGGGGGCTGTCACTGGAGCGCAGGTCAGATCACGAATACCTTCTTACTTGGTCATTTATCTTTTCTTACAAAACACAGGGCCAGTGTGGCAACAGTCTCCAGCAGCCAAAAAGAAAAGGAGGAAAAGCAGGCAGCCTCTGTTCTCCCCGGCCTGGAATCTGCTGCCTGGGAGAGGATCGAAGTGGACCTCCGCCTAGGGGCTCCTTTCTTCCTCCTGCACCTGCCCCGCTGGCGCTCTGAGCTCCTGCCTACTCCCTCTGCACTCGCTGCCCCTGCCTGAGATGCTCTCCCCAACCTGGCACGGGTCTCCCCAGAACCCTCAAGTCTCACCTCAGGGGCTTGGCTGACCCATGCTGTGACCTCCCGTTCCCATGTGGCAGTCCTGCCCCCTGGGTGATGGCATCCGGAAGTGGGCGCTGCAGACTTGGCAGCTGACCCTTCTCTGGGGACCTGTGGCTTGTAAAAGAGAGGCCAGGGCTGGTCAGAAATCTTTTAAAACCCCGTGTGGTGACGCCTGTAAGCCCAGCACTTGGGAGGCTGAGATGAGAGGATCGCTGGCTGGAGGCCGGCCTTGGCAGCTTGGCAAGATCTTCAGTAACTTTGTGAGACCCTGTTTCAAAATAGAGCTGGGAGTGTTGCTCAGAAGTCGACTGTCCCTGGGTTCAACCCCCAGTACCTTTCTCCTTTCCAAAAAGTCGCCTTTTTTTTTTTTTTTTTTTTTTTGCGGTACTGGGAATGGAACCCAGGGCATTTGACCTCCGAGCTACACCCCTCAGCCTGACTTTTTATTCTTTATTTTGAAACAGGGTCTCACTGAGTTTCAGAGGGCCTCACTAAGTAGCTGAGGCTGTCCTCAGACCACGATCCTCCTGTCTCAGCCTCCCAAATGCTGGGTTACAAACGTGCGCCACCATGCCCAGCTCCAAAAAGTCTTCTAAGAGACATTTTTAGAATTAAAAAAAAAAATCAAGAGCAGAATGGGCAGGGCGCAGTGGCGCAAGCTTGTGATCAAGGCTGGAGGTGCGCCTTGGAGGTAGAATGCCTCTTGGTTCAATTCCCAGCACCCAAAGCCCCAGAATGTCCAGGCTTAAGGAGCCAGTACCTGAGAGCAGCCTCAGCCGGCTGTGGTGGCGCGCATTTGTAATCCTTGGGAGGCTAAGACAGGAGGATCACATGTTTGCAGTCAGTCTCAGCTACTTAGTGAGGCCCTGTTTTAAAATAGAGAATAAAACATCAGGCTAGGGGTGTAGCTCAGAGTTAGAATGCTCCTGGGCTCAATCCCCAGTACTGCACAAATAAATGAACCAGCCTTTTCTGTGGCTTTTAGTAAAGGGAGAAGGGACACGATTCCAGAAAAGGGTGCCAAGGAACTCCCAGAAAGGGGGAAAGGACATATGCGACAGGAGTTTTAGCTCATCAGTAGAGGTACAGAGAATTGTTTAGAAAGACAAGGATTGGCTGGGTGTGGGGGCGCACGCTTGTAACCTCAGCATTTGGGAGGCTGAGACAGGAGGATTGCGGTTCCAGGACAACCTCAACTACTTAGCGAGGCCCTTTGCCACTCAGTGAGACCCTGTTTCCAAATAAAGAATAAAAAATAAGGCTGAGGGTATAGCTCGGAGGTAGAATACCCCTGGGTTCCATCCCCAGTACCACAAAAAGAAAGGAAGGAAGGAAGGAAGGAGAGGGAGGGAGGGAGGGAGAGAGAGAAAGAAAGAGAAAGAAAGAAAGAAGACAGACCAGGATTGTACACTCCAGAGATTATGTGGACAGTGGAGAAATTGGGAGATGCAGATTGGGGGTTCCTCCTGTCTCAGCCTCCCAAGTATTGGGATTACGGGCTCCAGCACCTCTTTCAAAGGGAGTTAGGTAGGGGTGGTCTGGGAAGGTCTGTAGGGATGGCCTCAGTGGTCAGCTCAGGACGGTCTGTGGTCTAGTTCTCAGCATACTTAGGCCAACGTGGTCTCTGTTATCTGATCAGTAGATAGAGCTGGAAAAGCCCCTAAATTGTAGATTTCTGGAAATATCTCTGCTTAAACTATTTATTGGTGGGGTAATTAACAGTATACCAGGGAGATGTACAGATTTCTCAGAAATTTGGGAGTGGTAGGCCTCAGAGACTGGATTGGGGAGTGGAACTATGCAGAACTTTAAAAAAATTAATCAATTTATTGTGTTACCGGGGATGAGACCTAGGGGCATTGTACCTCTGAGCTACACACCCAGCTCTGTTTTGTTTATTTTATTTATAGCTGGGCATGGTGGCATATGCTTGTAATCCCAGCACTTAGGAAGATCACAGGTTCGTGGCCAGCCTCAGCTACTTAGTGAGGACCTCTGCAACTTAGTGAGACCCTGGAGGTATAGCTCAGAGGTACAGTGCCCCTAGGTTTAATCCCTAGTATTGCAAAATTTTTTTTTTTTTTTTTTTTTTGGTATTGGAGATTGAATCCGGAGGCATACTACCTCCAAGCTATACCCCCAGCCCTATTTTTATTTTGAAACTGGGTCTCTCTGGGGTGATGAGAGTCTCACGGCTCGCTGAGGCTATCCTCCAACCGCAATCCTGTCAGCTTTTCAAGTACTGGGATGACAGGCGAGGGCCACCTCTCCAGGCCCTCCTTTCTACCTGCTTTTAATTGTTTTTTATCCCACCTCGCTTAGCTCTGGGACCCTTGTGACCGTGACTCCAAGGACAGCTTCTAGAACTTGTGACAATAAAGTTTTGCTTTGAGATCTCAGCTTAGACCTCTCCCTGCTGTGTGACCCTGGGGGTTATTTCCTGGATTATGTGCGTGGATGCGGGGAGAATTTTAGTGGCCAGATGGCCTGGCCTTATTGGAAATGACGATAGATAAGAATTTAATAAACCCACTGGCGTGTAAAGTGTTTCCTAAGAGCATGCATCTATTGCTGCCTGCACTTAGCCCTGCCCGGCCACCAGGCTGTGTGGGTTGCTTGAATTTCCATCTGGTTCCTCTCAGGCCAGCCCAGGTGAGCTGCTGCCTCCTGACGCACTCCAGCACCTGCAGGTCCTCCCTTGGCCTTCCAAGGGGCCAAGAGGTCAACGGAGACTCAGGCAGGGTAAGGACAAGACCAGAAACTCAAGATGGGGCTGGATATAAATAGACACGGGCAGATGCTTCTCAAAAAAAAAAAAAAAAAAAAAAAAAGCCGGGCATGGGTGCGCACACTTGTAATCCCAGCATTAGGGAGGCTGAGACAGGAGGATCGTGGTTCATGGCCAGCCTCAGCTACTTAGGCCCTTTGCAACTCAGTGAGACCCTGTTTCCAAATAAAGAATAAAAAATAGGGCTGGGGGTGTGGTTTGGAGGTAGAATGCCCTGGATTCCATCTCCAGTACTGTAAAAAATAAAACAGAAGGGCTGTCTGGGATGGCCTCATACTGGAGACCACGAGTGTTCCCAGGCCAGCTGGCGAGGACGTGGGCTGGGCAGGAGGAGTTCGGCCATCCGCATGTGGACACTGCTTGCTGCCTGCTCGGTCCTTGTGGAGCCCCGCCTGCGTGGACAGTGGCCAAGGCCGCATCCGTGGGCGTGTCCAGGCCCAGGTCCACGTAAACAGGCCCCGGAGGGCCTGGGTGGGGTGTGTGGTAGGGAGAGTTGGAGTTGGCGCATGTTGAGGGCAGCGGGGACACTGTGTGCTGGGCCCAGAGCCGAATCGAGGCAGCCACAGCCCTGGCGGGCCAGCTCTTACCCTAGCACCAAACTCGGGGGCGCCCAGGCAGCTCCAGACCAGCGGAGAAGGGGCTCCGGAGAGGCCCGCAGCATCCCGCGGCCCAGGATCCCGCGACGTCCCGGAGCCCTGGCATGGACTTCGCATTCCAGAGCGCGGCAGGCGGGAGGGGCCCTGGGGACTGGCTCTGTGTCCGTCTCCCAGGCTTCTGCTGTCCTGCCCAGTATCCTGCCAGGCAGGAGCCAGTGCCCAACAGGATCTCCCTGGGCAGCGGCCTCCTGCAGCCATAGTCTCCCCTCTGCCCCCTGGCATCCCCTGGCACGCCGCTGTTCAGCCTGCCCAGTGCCTGGCCCTCCTGCTTTTCATCACAGCAGGGACACCGTGGAAGGCGGCCCGGGACAGAGTCCGTGTCCAAGGTGGGCCAGTGGGGGCGGCAGGCAGCTTCTCCTGGACCCTGGCACTGTGCGGTCCTCAGAGCATTCCTGGCCACGGCTGCCCCTCCACCCCCTGCTTCAGCCACTGCCCATGGCTCATTCCTCCCTGGCACGCTGCACACCCGGCCAGGGGTCCTGCACCCTTCGAGTCCCGTAGTCCCGGCCACCCTTTCTGCCTCCGCTGGTCCCTCCCTGTCTGCCAGGACTGGAAGTGTCATTGGGGAAAGCCCACTCACCCCAAGAGTGGCTCAGCTCAAGCCTCACCCTCAGCCTCATTTTGTTTTTTTGTTTTTTGTTTTGTTTTGTGATACTGGGGATGGAACCCCGGGACATTCTACCTCTAAGCTACACTCCCAGCCCTATTTTTTTTTTTTTTTTTTTTTTTTTTTTTTTGGTGGTACTGGGAGCAGAACCCAGGGGCCTTCTACCTCCAGGCTACACTCCCAAACCTATTTTATATTTTATTTGGAAACAGGGTCTCTTAAACCAGCTGAGGCTGGCTTTGAACCTGTGCGATCCTCCTGTCTCAGCCTCCCAAGCACTGGGATTACAAGCGTGCGCCACCACGCCCGGCTCCAGCCCTATTTTTTTTTTTTAAAAAGAGTCTCACTAAGTAGCTGAAGCTGAACGTGAACCTCCATCCTCCTGTCTCAGCCTCCTGAATGCTGGGATTACAAATGTGCGCCACCACGCCTGGCCCCCAAGCCCTATTTTTTATTCTTTGTTTTAAAACAGGGTCTCAGCCAGGCGTGGTGGCGCAGGCTTGTAATCCCCGTGTTTGGGAGATGGAGACAGGAGGATCGTGCAGGTTAGGTCTGGGAGTGTAGCCCGGAGGTAGAAGGGTTTCCAGGAACCCCAGTACCAACAAAAAACAAAAACAAAAAACAAAAAAAAAAAAAAAACAGGGTCTCAGCCGGGCATGGTAGCACACACTTGTAATTCCAGCATTCGGGAGGCTGAGACAGGAAGATCGGAGTTCACGATCAGCTTCAGCAACTTAGGCCCTTTGTAACTCAGTGAGACCCTGTTTCAAAATAAAGAATAAAAAATAAGGGCTGGGTGTGGTGGCGCACGCTTGTAATCCCCGCACTTGGGAGGCAGAGACAGGAGGATCGCGCAGGTTCGAAGCCAGCCATGCTGGCTTAAGAGACCCTGTTTCCAAATAAAAATATAAAAATAGGTCTGGGGGTGTAGCCTGAAGGTAAAAGGGTTTCCAGGAACCCAAGTACCACCAAAATTAATTAACTAATTAATTAATTAATTAAAAAGGCTGAGGCTGTAGCTCAGAGGTAGAATGCCCCTGGGTTCTATTCCCCAGTACGGCTAAATAAATAAATAAACAATAAATATAAATAAATAAATCAACAGGGCCTCACTAAGTTGTGGAGGGCCTAAGTAGCTGAGGCTGGCCACAAACCTGAGGTCCTCCTGTCTCAGCCTCCCAAGTACTATGATTACAGACAGCCCTTTGTGTCTTCTCTAAACTGTACAATGGGGGTGGCTTGTTAAGCAGTCAGAGTTGCTAGGCTAAGGCTGCAGGCGGGACAGGGGATGCTCCTCTGGGCTGTCTCCAGATCCAGTGCTCAGCATGGGTCCTGGTACAGGAAGGCGAGCGCAGGTAAGAAATGAGCACAGGCTTGTAATCCCGGCATTTGGGAGGCTGAGACAGGAGAATCGCACGGGTTCAAAGCCAGCCTCAGCAACTTAGTGAGACCAAATAAATGTAAAATAGGTTTCCAAATAAAATGTAAAATAGGTCTGGGAGTATAGCCTGGAGGTAGAAAAGCCTCTGGGTTCCACCCCCATTACCACCAAAAAAAGAAAAGAAAAGAAAAGAAAAGAAATGCGTACTTGGCAGCATCCCGGAGCTGCCCTCTCCGCCCTGCTTGGGAGCGCAGCCTCGGGCCTGGGTGGCAGAGGGGCCGCCGTGTGCAGCCGAGGCCTGGGAGGAGCAGCCTGCTCAGCCCTGACTTGCAGTGAACTCCGTCCAGGATGCACTGGAGCAGGGCTTGCGGGGCCCGAGGTGAGGCCAGCAGGGGGCGCCAGTGCCTGGGAACTGTCCAGAGAGGAGGCCAGGGAGGGACGGGAGCAGGCAGGCCGCCTCAGAAAGCTAGCTCAGGAGCCAGCAGCAGTGGGGCTCTGGGGTGCATCCATGATGAGGGGTGCCGGGACCTCAGGTCTCTCACTAACGTGGCCACAGGCAGCTGCTATGACCCCTGATGCAAATAGGGAAGTCGAGACCCAGAGAGGGGCAGTCTGTTCGCCATTGGGTTGCCAGGCAATATCCCAATACTAAATAAACAAATAAAAATTTAAAAAGATGAAGCCAAGCATGGTGACACATGCCTGTAATCCCAGTATCAGGGAGGCTGGGGGGGAGGATCTCAAGTTCAAGGACAGCTTCAGCAATTTATAGACAGCAATTTATATATAGCAAATATATATATATAATTATATATAGCAATTTATAAACAGCAAGATGCTGTTTCAAAATAAAAAATAAGCCGGGCGTGGTGGCACAGACTTGTAATCCCAGCATTCGGGAGGCTGAGACCTGAGGATCGCGGTTCTTGAACAGCCTCAGCCACTTAGTGAGGCCCTTTGCAACTCGGTGAGACCCGGTTTCAAAATAAAGAATAAAAAATAGGGCAGGGGGTGTAGCTCAGAGGTCCAATGCCCCTGGGTTCCATCCCCAGACCCACAAAAAATAAATAAAAAATAAAAGTTGAGTTCAATCCCCCAGTACCACTAAAATAATAATAAAATAAAAATGAGGCTCTGAGGAGTCAGTAGGTCGCACCTGGTCACAGGGAGCCGGAGAGTCGCTGAAGTCTCCTGATCCTGTCCACACTTGCTACGGAGTTGCATTTTCTAGAAAGGCCAGAGCTGCCAATTTTCTCCAGATACCAGCCAGTCCCCTGCCTCGGCCTCCCAAATGCTGGGATTACAAGCGTGCACCACCATACCCGGCCCCCAGCCCTGTTTTTTACTTGTTGTTTTGAAACAGAGTCTAAGTTGTGGAGGGCCTCACTAAGTAGCTGAGGCTGGCACGATTCACGAACAGCTACTTAGGCCCTTTGCAACTCAGTGAGACCTTGTTTCAGAATAAAGAATAAAAAATAGGTCTGGGGGTATAGCTTGGAGGTAGGATGCCCCTGGGTTCCATTCCCATACTGCAAAAAATAAAATAAATAAAAAAAAGTAAAATAAGCCGGGCGTGGTGGCGCACGCTTGTAATCCCTGCACTTGGGAGGCTGAGACAGGAGGATAGCACAGGTTCAAAACCAGCCTCAGCTACTTAGTGAGGCTTGCAGCAACTTAGTGAGACCCTGTTTCCAAATAAAATATTTAAAAAATAGGTCTGGGAGTGTAGCCTGGAGGTAGAAAGCCTCTGGGTTCCACCCCCAGTGCCACCAAAAAAAAAAAAAAAAAAATAATAATAATAATAAAAAGTAAAATAAAAACATAGGGCTGGGGGTGTCGCTCAAAGGTAGAATGCCCCTGGGTTCAATCCCCAGTACCGCAAAATAAATAAGTAAATAGCTCCATCTTTTATGAACAGCAATTAC
This sequence comes from Muscardinus avellanarius, assembly GCF_963383645.1. NCBI lineage: Eukaryota > Metazoa > Chordata > Mammalia > Rodentia > Gliridae > Muscardinus > Muscardinus avellanarius. The sequence continues at coordinate 103,119,287 of NC_137798.1, forward strand.
TTTACTTAGTGGTGTGTGTGTGTGTGTGTGTGTGTGTGTGTGTGTTGTTTTGTTTTTGTGGTACTAGGGATGGAATCCAGGGGTCTTCTATTTCCACACCACACCCCCAGGCTTATTTTATTTTTATTTAGAAATAGAATCTCACTAAGTTGCTGAGAACTTCACTGAGTTGATGCGGCTGGCTTTGAACCTGCGATCCTCCTGTCTCAGCCTCCCCAGTGCTGGGACTACAAGTGTGCGCCACCGCGCCCGGCCTCGGATGTGCTCTGCCGTCTACCTAACTTTGTTTTATCTAGGAGTGTCCTTGGGTCTCTTTTAGATTCTCCCTGAAGTTTTGTGTTTTATCATAAATTAAGGCAGAGAACTTAGAGGGGAAAAAAAGAAATTAGCGTTTTGTTACTTGGCACTAATGTAAATTAGCAAATTAAAGCTTCTTCTATAAACGGGGAAAGCTTGTTCTGTAAAATGGGATAATATTTAAGTATTTGGGAGACCCCTTCAAAAAAGTAGCCAGTAATGATGTCTGACATAGAGTCTTTCTCATGGCAACAAGTGTACACCTAAGTTGTTTTTTTTGTTTTGTTTTGTTTTGTTTTGTTTGTTTGTTTGTTTGTTTGCAGGTTTGGGGATGGAACCCAGGGGCATTCGATCTCCAAGCTACACCCCCTGCCCTATTTTTTAGTCTTTATTTTGAAACAGGGTCTCACTGAGTTGCAAAGGGCCTCACCAAGTAGCTGAGGCTGGCCGTGAACCGCGATCCTCCTGTCTCAGCCTCCCAAATGCTGGGATGACGAGCGTGCGCCACCATGCCCGGCTGACTTCTAGAACTTTAAATTTGGAACTATGTTTAATAAATATGTGTAAGTCTCTTGTTCCCTATCTATGGTGACACCCTATCTGGTAATAAAAGCCATAGATATTTGCTTCCTGTCTATTTTTATGTATGTCTTATGTACTCATAAGGATATTGTCTGTTTATTATCTATATGGTGTCCACAAATTGGCTTATTAATAAATGAGCAAGCCAGGCGTGGTGGCGCATGCTTGTAATCCCAGTACTTGGGAGGCTGAGACAGGAGCATCTCAGTTATCAGCCAGGCTCAGTTACTTAGTGAGGCTCCCCACAACTTTGTGAGACACTTTCCAAATAAAGAATAATAAAAAAAAAAAATAGGGCTCAGGGTGTAGCTCAGAGGTAGAAGGCCTTTGAGTTCAATCCCTGGTACAGCAAAAAAAAAAAAAAAAAAAAAAAAAAAAAAAAGCCAAACTCATAAAATTAAAAAAACACACATAACAAATGTCTCTTAGTTCATGTGACTTAAATCTGACAACCTAATAAATTTAACATTTGTTCATGAAATTAAAGTAAAAATGTCCTTAAAAATTATCATGTGCCTTTTAAAAAAAAGTAATCAATCAAGATGATCTTTGCTTCTGTAGAATGTTTCAGCCAGGCGTGGTGGCGCACGCTTGTTATCTCCGCGCTTGGGAGGCTGAGACAGGAGGATTGCAGGTTCGAAGCCAGCCTCAGCTACTTAGTGAGGCTCTCAGCAACTCAGTGAGACCCTGTTTCCAAATAAAATATAAAAAAGGTCTGGGAGTGTAGCCCGGAGGTAGAAAGCCTCTGGGTTCCACCCCCAGTACCACAATAAATAAATAAACAAATAAATAAATTAAATAAATCTTAAAAAAAAGAATGTTTCTGAATACAATGTTCATTGCTTTTGAAGTTTTCCTCTATAGCAGGAAAAATGATTTAAGACATTAACGATGTTTATCCAATTTCTGGATTTTTCTGGAGCAACATATGTCTTAATTATTAAATTAAATCGGGTAAATACAAAATGTAATGAATGCTTTAAAATGCTCTCGGCTAGCCGGGCATGGTGGGCACACTTGTAATCCCAGCATTCTGGAGGCTGAGACCTGAGGATCGCAGTTCGTGGACAGCCTCAGCTACTTAGTGAGGCCCTCTGCAACTCAGTGAGACCCGGTTTCAAAATAAAGAATAAGAAATAGGGCAGGGGGTGTAGCTCGGAGGTCAAATGCCCTTGAGTTCCATCCCCAGACCCAAAAAGAAAAAAAGGGAAAAAAAAGCTCTCGGGTAGCAGGGCGCACGCTTGCAATCCCAGTACTTGGGAGGCTGAGACAAGAGGATTGCAGGTTCTTGGCCAGATGATAAGCTCGCATCAGCCAAGGTCACTAGCTTCCTCTCAGATAGTATCTTAGAACTGGGGCTTTGGGGAGCCTTTAGATACTAAAGAGAAAATGCCTACTCTTTTTCTGTGCCTGTGTTTGGTAATATAGATTGAAGGACAAACAGGATGGCCACCAGAGGGAAATGTAAACAAATATTCTGTCTTACAGCTGGATCTATTTTCCAGGAAGAGAATTAAGAGCCTAAAGTTTATGTTAAGGAAAAATCCAAAGCTATGCCAGAAAGGTAATCATACGTGGCCCTTCTGAACACGCCAGGTGAAAATATGCCAGACCACCAGAGCCCCAAAAGAAAAAAAAAAAAAAGCCAAACCAAAAAAATAAAAAGCCCAATCAATAAAGTGATATTTCTTTATTTTTGGTGGTACTGGAGATTGAACCAGGGGCAATCTACCTCTGAGTTAAACTCCCAGACCTATTTTTTATTCTTTATTTTGAAACAGGGTCTCACAAATTTGTGGAGGGCCTCACAAAGTATCATGAACCTATGATCCTTTCTGTCTCGGGCTGCCAGGTACTGGGATTAAAAGTATAAACCACCACAGCTGGCTTTATAATCATTTTCCTTAAAGTCAAATAGAATACATTAATTCTCTAGTTAAAACTATGTATCTGTTTGGCACTCGTGTATGTCTGACTTAGATGCGTATATAGCTAAGGGTAACTCTGTGGCACTTCTGAGGTTTATCTAAATGTTTCATAAACGCTTATAAAGTTAGATTTACCGGCAAGCTAACCGTAAGTGATGTCTTGATGTAATGTACACTGAATATAGATCTTTTTGTGTGTGGGGGTCTGGGAATAGAACCCAGGGGCATTCGACCTCCGAGCTACACCCCCAGCCCTATTTTTTATTCTTTATTTTGAAACCGGGTCTCACTGAGTTGCAGAGGGCCTCACTAAGTAGCTGAGGCTGTCCGCGAACCGTGATCCTCCGGTCTCAGCCTCCCGAATGCTGGGATGACAAGCGTGCGCCACCACGCCCGGCTCATACCCTCTTCCTTTCTATTAGGAGAAAGAGTGGAATATCTTAGAGACTCAAACAAAAGGACCCCATCTCCACTAGAAATTCCCTTGTGCGGGACACCGCCCCCCCCCCGGCTTCCCAAAGGTCCCCACTGCCTTGCCTGAGACCCGCCCCTGCCCCGTGCGTGGCCAGCCCTAGCTTTCGGGACGCCCCCTGCCCTGCTTAACCGTGCCAAAGCCTCCCTCATCCCTAGAGCCGCCCCCAACACTCCCCATGTGAGAGCTGCCGCCCCCTCCCTGTAGGCTCTCCTTGAACAACCTGTACGCATTTCCAGTCTGTAAGTGGACATGGGCCCCAACCTTCCTGGAGACCCCCTCAGCAGGTATCGTTTCAATAAAGTCTACTGCCGCTGAGTCGTCTTCTACAAACCTTTCCCTGAGGGTCATGCTAAGGTGCGGCTGGCCTTGAATCTGCGATCCTCCCGTCTCAGCCTCGCATGCCTCGCTCATGCCGCTGTGTGTGTGTGTGTGTGTGTGTGTGTGTGTGTGTGTGTGTGTGTGTGTGGTGCCGGGGATTAAACCCAGGGGTATTCTACCTCTGAGCTACATTCTAGTCCTTATTTATTTGTTTGTTTGTTTGTTTGTTTGTTTGTTTGTTTTGGAGTGCTGGGGATTGAACCCAGGGCCATTCTATCTCTCAGCTCAAACCCCAGACCTATTTTTTTTTTTTAATTCTTTCTTTCAGCTGGGCATGGCGGTGCACGCTTGTCATCCCAGCATCCGGGAGACTGAGACAGGAGGTTCACAGCCAGCCTCAGCTACTTAATGAGGCCCTCTGCAACTTAGTGAAACCCTGTTCACAAATAAAAAATAAAAAATAGGGCTGGGGGTATAGCTCAGAGGTCAAATGCCCCTGGGTTCCATCCCAGATCCACAAAAAAAAAGAAAGAAAGAAAGAAAGAAAGAAAGAAAGAAAGAAAGAAAGAAAGAAAAGAAAAGAAAAGAAAGGAAAAGAAAAGAAAAGAAAAGAAAAGAAAAGAAAAGAAAAGAAAAGATGCTGCAGGCCAGGCAGGGAGGCGCAGGTTTGTGATTCCAGTACTTGGGAGGGTGAGACAGGAACATCGTAAGCTTGGCAATTCAGCGAGGCCCTCTGCAACTTAGTGAGACCCTGTTTCAAATAAGAAATAAAATTAGGCTGGGGGTGTAGCTCAGAGGTAGAATGCCTCTGGGTTCAATCTCCAGTATCACCAAAAAAACAAACTCTCTCTCTCTCTCTCTCTCTCTCTCTCTATATATATATATATATATATATATATATATACACACTATATATATAAAAACTATATTTTTATATATAAAAAATATATATTATATATATATATTTTATATATAAAAACTATATTTTATATATAAAACTATATTTTGTTTATATATATTATAGTTTGTTTATATATATGCATATATATAGTTTTTTTTGTGTGTGTGTATATATATATATTGTTATTAGCCTAAATCCCACTGGGAGGCAGGCAGGTGCCTGGGTCTCAATTGTGGAACATTTCTTCTCTGTCTCTCTCTTAGTTTTTTAAATTAAAAAAAAATTTGTTTTTTGTTTTCTCGGGTCTTGGGGTGGAACCCAGGGGCACTTGACCTCCGAGCTATACCTCCTGTCCTAATTTTTATTCTTTATTTTGAAACCGGGTCTCACTGAGTTGCAGAGGGCCTCACTAAGTAGCTGAGGCTGTCCGCGAACCGCGATCCTCCAGGTCTCAGCCTCCCGAATGCTGGGATTACAAGCATGCGCCACCACGCCCAGCATTTAGTTTGAATTTTTAAAAAATTACCTGTAGTTAGTCCTTTTTGTTAAAAGAAGTACACCAGGCGTAGTGGCACAGGCTTGTAATCTCAATACTAGGGAGGCTGAGACAGGAGAATTACAGGTTCAACAACTTAAGGAGACCCTTTTTTCAAATAAAAAACAAAATAGGGCTGTGAGTATAGCTTGGAGATGGAATGCCCCTGAGTTCTATCCCTTGCACCACACACACAAACATAAGCCTGCCTTGGCATGTGCCCGCCCTTCCTTGGACCCTCAGCCACAACCCACCCTGCCCTTCTAGGAGCCTTCAGGGTGGCCCTAGGGGCTGCCATCTTCCCGGAGCAGCCAGCCCAGCCAGGCGCTGCGGGGAAGGCCCAGAGCCAGCCTGGGTGTCAATAGACAGTCGCCCGGGGTGGAAGGAGACCTCATAGGCTCCCTGGCTTCTGGCCAGACAGGACAGGTCACAACAGAACTGGCCTTGGCTGGCCACGCCTACCCTGCCCTCTGCCCTCTGACATGGCGCTAGCACTGCCCACTTGCCCACGAGCACGCGGTCGGGCGGGGCCGCCCTGGTCAGCCCTGTCCAAGGCCAGCCTGCGGGTCAGCCGTCAGAGGAAAAATCCAGAGGGCCACGTGGCCTCCCGCCCCTGCTGCCCCACCAGGGCCCAGGCAGAGCTGCTGGACCCAACCTATCAGACTCTGCGTTTCCTCTGCCTGGGCGGTCTGGCTAGCAGGGCCTCTCCTGTCCCATGCTCAGCAGCTAGGAGACCCTGGTGGGCGCACAGCCTCCTGGGGCCTTGGCGTCCCCCCGAGGTCCCCGCACCGCCCTGGCTGGTGTCACATCTGTCCTGCCACCCCGGAGCCTTGGGCATCTGAACAGGGGCAGTCCTGCCCCCTCCTGGGGCTGAGGTCACTCACGTAGGGTGCTCCTAGGAGGGTCACTGTCCTTACAGTGACAGCACACACACCCGCTCCTTCGCCGGGTCAGAAGCTGAATGGCCAGCCCGGGCTCTGCTCGTGCTGGGCACCTTGGACTTGGCAGAGGCCGGCCTGGGAGACAGGCAGGGATGGAGTGGGAGAGGGTAGGACTTGGGGTGGGGGCAGGGGCTCTCCCGCCTCTGGGCCTCCTCCCTCCTTCCCAGCCAATGGGAGCTTCTCCAGGACAGGGCCTGGGTCTTCTTTTCCAGTGGCAGTCTCGGCACAGACAGTGTTTGTTGAGTGGATAAGTGAGGAGGTTTTGAGGGCCCCCAGCAGGAGTCTTGAACAAGCCGAGGAGGTCAGAGAGGCCCAGAGGACCAAGGGGTGGCCGGGGCGTGGACTTGGAGGGGCCGGAGCAGCCACAGCTCTGGGGTGTCTGACCCGCCCGGGTGGGGACAGCAGTCCTGCTTCTGGGGACTGCCACTTCCCTGACCTCTCACACGCTTTCTGGACAGCTGGGCCCAGGGCACGAGGGTCCTCGGGGGCAGGCAGGAGTCCACCTGCGGGGCACGTGGGTGTGGGCATTGACCGCCTGCCTTGGGGCCATGGCCAGGCCCCCGCGCCCTGCCCCCGCTGCAGGTATTTAAGGCCGGCCAGGACTGCACGGGCAGCTGTTGCGGCCACCAGCGGTGGCACAGAGCGGGCAGTCAGCCGGGGTCTCCCCCCTTCCTCCCAGCTTGTCCATGGATTTTATTGCTGGAGCCATTGGAGGTACCGGGCAGGGACAGCGGCCATTTGGGGGACTCTTCTGGGTGTAGGGGTGGTGCTTTGCCTAGGTGGGGTGAGGTAGCCTTAGGCAGCAGTGGGGTGTGAGGGGCTCCCCAGGAGGGGCCAGGCCCTGGGGAGTGCAGGGTGCAGGGAGGAGACGCGGGGCCTGGGAGGGGTCTAGGGTGTCTGCCCTGCTCTGGCCAGTGGGCTCAGATGGCCTCCAGCCTGGGGACCCCAGGAGTCCTTGGTGTGTGGGGGGATTGGCAGAGGACCTGGGAGCCACAGGACAGGCCCGAGCCTCGTTCCGGGTGCATGGCCCCCCGGCCTTCGGGTCCTGTTTGGAGTCACTGCTTCTCCTTGCGAAAGACCGACCTGCAGAGGTGACTGCCCGCTGGGGTGTTGCTGGGTGGGACTGTCACCTCGCTGGGCAGGAGGCCAGGCTCTCTCCTGCTGGACAAATACTCAGAGTCAAACCTGGCAGGAAAATGGGTGCATTCAAAGCCAACTTTTAAGGAAGGCAGAGGAAACTTGCGTGTTTGAAATCTTCATCTTGGAGAACTCAAGGGCAAAGTAGACCAAAGGCAGGAGATATGTGTGTGCGATTGGGGAACCGGAGGGCCCTGGGTCTCAGCGTCCTTGGAGCCCATCAGGCCTGGGGGCAGTCCATCAGCGAGGAAAACAAGTTATCAGAGGCCGGGCGTGATGGTACACGCAGGCCTGTAAGCTCAGTGCTTGGGAGGCTGAGACAGGAGGGTCGCAGGTTGGAGGATAGCCTCAGCAAGTAGTGAGACTCTAATCAACCTGGCCAGACCCAGTTTTAAAATAAAAATAGGGCTGGGGGCCAGGGATGGTGGCGCACGCTTGTAATCCCAGCATTCAGGAGGTTGAGACTGGAGGATCGCGGTTCGCGGGAAGCCTCAGCTACTTAGTGAGGCCGGCTGCAACTTAGTGAGTGAGACCCTGTTTCAAAATAAAGAATAAAAGCCAGGCATGGTGGCCCACGCTTGTAATCCCAGGATTTGGGACGCTGAGACAGGAGGACTGCAGTTCAAGGACAGCCTCAGCTACTACTTAGTGAGGCCCTTTGCAACTCAGTGAGACCCTGTTTCAAAATAAAGAATTAAAAATAGGGCTGGGGTTGTAACTTGAAGGTAGAATGCCACTGGGTTCCATCCCCAGTACCACCAAAAATAAATAAATTAATAAATAGAATAAAAAATAGGGTTGGGGGTGTAGCTTGGAAGTAGAATGCTCCTGGGTTTCATCTCTAGTACCGCAATAAATAAATAAATAAATAAATAAATAAATAAATAATAAAAAGAATGCCGGGCGTGGTGGCGCACGCTTGTAATCCCCGCACTTGGGAGGCGGAGACAGGAGGATTGCGCTGGTTCGAAGCCAGCCGCGCTGGCTTAAGAGACCCTGTTTCCAAATAAAAATATAAAATAGGTCTGGGAGTGTAGCCCAGAGGTAGAAGGGTTTCCAGGAACCCCAGTACCACCCCCCCAAAAAAAAAATAATAATAAAAAGAAAAGGGCTGGAGCATAGCTGGGTGTAGCTCAGAGGTAGAACACCCCCTGGGTTCAGTCCAGTACTCCTTGCCCCAACACATACACATGCATGCGCGCGCATGCACACGCACACACACACACACACACACACGCGCGCGCGCGCGCGCGCGCGCACATGGTGATCAGGAAGTTCAGAAGTTGAGAGGGTTCGGAGCCTTCATTTCCAAAGGGGCCTGTTTCTGGGACAAGCTCAGGAGGCCCTGCTGCTCCGGGGCCACGAGCCGCAGGCTACGGAGCCGTTGTGAGCGGGGTGTCCTCTGTAACAGCGTGGGGGAGGAGGGCACAGCCGGGCCCCGTCCTCAGGGGACTAGCTCTGGAGGCAGAGATGGAGGGGGGCGCAGCAGCGAGCCCCGAGACCAGGCCTCTGACCGGCACGTTTCCAGGCACTGAGGCAGCCAGCGTGCGGAGTCGGGGAGGGCTTGCCGCTGCGGGGCTTTGATGGCTGGGTAGGAGTTTGGTGAGGGGCAGGGAGGCGCAGTCTACTCGTCACCCACTCGCTCGGGCGTCCCCCCTGCATGTGTCTGAGTTCTGGCACACAGTCAGCACAGCTCAGCTCCCTGGGCCTCGCCTCCCTGGCCTTCACCACCACCGCCCCTGCGGGTAAGAAACTGGTGCCGGAGTCCTGGGCTGGAGTCCTGACTTGGGAGACCCAACACATCAAGTCGCCCAAAACCCAAACCACTTGAATCAGGAAGACGGGCCCTTGTCCTTAGCCCTGTCTTCCAGGGGCTGAGGACAGCCTAGGTTTTATCTATTTATTTTGTGGTTCTAGGGCTTGAGTCCAGGGCCATTCTACCTCAGAGCTACACCCCCGGCTCTTATTTTTTTATTTTTTTATTTTTTGCGGGTCTGGGGATGGAACCCAGGGGCCTTCGACCTCTGAGCTACACCCCTGACCTATTTTTTTATTCTTTATTTTGAAACAGGGTCTCACTAAGTAGCTAAGGCTGTCCATGAACTGCGATCCTCCGTTCTCAGCCTCCCGAATGCTGGGATTACAAGCGTGCGCCACCACGCCTGGCTCCTCCACCTCTTTTATTTTGAAACAGGCTCTTGCTTAGTTGCTGAGGCTGTCCTCCGATCCTCCTGTCTCAGCCTCCCAAGCACGGGGTCACAGGTGTGCACCACAGCACCTGGCGACCTCGAAGTTTTTTGGGATGGGGAAGGAGGGCCAGGGCGGGGCTTGGCACAACGGCTTGCTCACTGCGGCTTCCTCCTCTCCTCCATCTTCACCTCAGGATCTGTCGGGCGGGGCCTCGGCTGAGAAAGTCTCTGTTGCCCTGGGAGGGGGGTTGCTTAGACTCATCTCCAGGTGCTTATCACCACACTTGGTTCCTGCATTTCAAGGTGGCTCAGAGAGAAGGAGACAGGTGCAAAACGGGGGCAGAGATGCCACGTCTTTAGTCCTGCTTCTTAGCCGTTCATGGGACATTTGTAGGCAAAAGTGAAGTCCTTCTCATGAAACCTTAGGGCTCTCCCTGGTGCCTCTCCGGCTCCTCCGGGGCAATGCTGGGGCTCGCAGGTCGAGGCCCTGGTCCCGAGCCTGGCCCCCACCGAGGCCTCTCTTCAGGTGTGGACCTCTGTCTGTGTCCGCCCGCCTTCGGTTACTATAACTGAATTCTTTGGATAATTAGCTTATAAAGTGAAATGGTTGACTTGGGCTCACAGCTCTGGAGATTTCTGGTCCGCGATCGCCTGGACCCACTGCATGGGTCCTGGGCAGGGATGCATGGTGGAGCCAGCCGTTCCCCTCAGGCCCAGCAAAAGCGGCGGGGTCCTCCTCAAGGGCATACCCCTGCCCGAGGTCCCGCTTCCTGGCGGGGCCCAGTAGTGCCAAGCGGGAGGCCAAGCTTGGACACGGGGCCCTTCGAGGACACGGAGCAGGGCCCACCCTGTTCCTGCAGGCTGTGGCTCCAGGCTGCGGGTGGAGCCGGGCTCCTGTTAGCTCAGCTCCCAGGCAAGCCCGTCCCGGAGGCCCGAGGCCAGAGCCATGGATCCTGACCATAGCGGGGAGGTGCACGCTGTTCCTGGGGCAGGAGGCACAGCGGAGGCCGCTCGCAAGCTGGGCGGAGGTGCTCTGACCCGCCCCACTCTGCAGCACAGGGTGGCTGGGGAAGGAGACCGAGCATGGGGAGAGCTGAGGGTCGGCTCTCTGCGCTGCCAGCCCACCCACCATCGCTGCTGCCTCTGGTTCCTTGCAGGTGTCTGCGGAGTCGCTGTGGGCTACCCCCTGGACACCGTGAAGGTGCAGCCATGGCCGCCCCTACCCCAAGGCCAGCTCAGTGTCTCCTGCACCACAGCCATGGCTGGAAGACCATTCTAGAACGGCCTGTGCTAGTCCTCCCTCTCACTCCTGTGTCTCTGGCTCCTAGCCATCCCGCTCTCCCCACACCAGCAGGCCCGTGGTGGGGGTTGGGGTGGCATCCCTCCCAGAGCCTGCTGACCTTGCCCAGAGCCTGGAGCCACCCGTTCCTGAAGCCCACCTCTTCCCCAGGTCAGGATCCAGACGGAGCCAAAGTACACGGGCATCTGGCACTGTATCCGAGACACGTATCGCCAAGAGCGGGTAGGTCTGGGTGGGGACGGGAGGGTGTCCCAGCAGCCAGGTGGCTGCGATGCCCTCTGTGGACTTCAGTTTTCTTCACTCCAAGTGGGAACTGGGCTGATCTCAGGGGCCCTGAGACCAGAGCCTGGACATGTTACCAGAGGCCCAGAGCAAGGCCCGCCCTGGGGACCTTGGTGGGAGAACTGTGGCCACATTTCTGTCCTTTCCGAGCCGGGCTCCCCTCGGAGGAAGCTCTGGACAGTGTGGTCAGGTTCCCTCAGGGCTCAGAGCTCTGTCTGGAGGGACTTGGGGACATTTACACACGTAAGCTTGGGGATCGGTGCAGACCAGCAGGTAACTCGTGAAAGGCAGCCAGAAACCAGGTGTGTTGGCAGCTGTAATCCCAGTACTTGGGAGGCTGAGACAGGAGGATCGCATCCAACTTCAGCTACTACTTAGTGAGGCCCTCTGCAACTCAGTGAGACCCTGTTTCAAAATAAAAAATAAAAAAATAGGGCTGGAGGTGTAGCTCAGAGGTAGAACGCCCCTGGGTTCCATCCCCAGTATTGCAAAAAAAAAAAAAAAGAGGAAAAACTAAAAGGAAGCCGGGCGTGGTGGCCCACGCTTGTAATCCCAGCATTTGGGAGGCTGAGACCGGAGGATCAAGGTTCGTGAACAGCCTCAGCTACTTAGTGAGGCCCTCCACAACTTAGTGAGACCCAGTTTCAAAATAAAGAATAAAAAATAGGGCAGGGGGTGTAGCTCAGAGGTCGAAGGCCCCTGGGTTCCACCCCCAGACCCACAAAAAATAAATAAATAAATAAAGAAAGAAAGAAAGAAAGAGAGAGAAAAGAAAAAGCCATAGCCCCTGGGTATAGCTGACCCTCTATCTCTTTGGTCCTGACCACGACCTCACAAGTTGGCCCTGTGACCCCATCTTACAGCTGAGGAAACGGACTGGTGGCTTGTGGGAAGTGCCCTGAGAGCGGGGCGGGCAGGCTGGGCCTCCCTGACCTGCGTCGTGTCCACAGGTGCGGGGCTTCTACCGGGGCCTCTCGCTGCCCGTGTGCACCGTGTCCCTGGTCTCGTCCGTGTCCTTTGGCACCTACCGCCACTGCCTGGCGCACATCTGCCGGCTCCGCTATGGCAGCGCGGACGCCAAGCCCGGCAAGGCGGACATCACGCTCTCGGGATGCGCCTCCGGCATGGTCCGCGTGAGTGAGCCGGCGTGGGTGGGGAGCCCGGCAGGCGCAGACACTGGTGGGGAGCCCGTGGCACCGCCTGGCCCTGCACGCACAGACCAGGACCCTGCGACCTCCAGCATGGTCCTGGGGTGGGGGAGGGCCTGACCGACGGGACCAAAGACCCCAGAGAGGAAGAAAGTCACCTGGAAAGCCAGCCGGGTGCTCAGGGCTCAGCCACCCTCGCCCAGGGAGGCTCCGTTTCCAGTGTAGGACCAGATGCTTGAACACAGCTGTGGAGCGTTGCCATGGACACAGCGTACCTGCACCCCAAGCGCGGGTGGAGCCCTC